>NC_081817.1:3038000-3349500 GCF_030704535.1 Vitis vinifera
TCAATAATAGTAGAGATAGCTAGAAATTTATTGTAGGAGTACAAATAATAGGATGTTTATTCAAGGCGGGCAAAGTCATATAAATGATACATTTTGCCTAATGGTAACTCTATTTCTCTTCCTTCAAGAAGGGCTAGAATCAAACTCAGAAAAATTCAATATACTGGGCCATTGCTAGCTAGTTTCACCACTGGCCATGACCATATTTCATGGTATGCCCCTCTGTCCAAATCTACAATTCATAGAGACTTCCTTTTTTCTTAATGAGGTTTAGAGAACCATATCATTGGGGATTAAACGCATCCGAGACTCTTCTTAAATTAATTACTTGGATAGTAGACAAGCTAATAATATATAAAAGTAAGCTAAACCGTAGACATGAACATGGGATGGTACGTGCTTCAAGAAGAGGTAGTATATGTATGAACAAAGATTAGTACACACTTACAAGCATCAACTAGTACCAAGATTTTAAGAAAATTTTCATAACTTTCTCATACACATTTATTGTATGTTTTATCATTTATTAGATTTTTTTTCAATATTATGAGTTTTTTTTTTATTAATTTTCGATTCATCAAGATTTTATATTAATTAAAATATCTATCGATATTTTTTTTTATATATTTCAATATATTCAAAAAATAAAGTTATCAATTAATCCATCAAAAACGATATTTTTATGCTTGGAAAGTGGGACAACTTCTTTCCATTATGACCCATAAGAAATTACGAGTCATAATAGAAAAATGTGAAAAGTGGGACAACTTCTTTCCAAGTAGGACATAGGAACACATTGCTTGATTTCTTATAAATTATAATAAAACATGATTGTGAATCCTATCCAACCAAATCTTCCACACGAGACTATCAAGTATACCAACTACCCAAACTCACAAGTAAGGCACATGTCATACACCCCTCCCGTCTGGAGCTTCCGCATAACATAAGCAATAATGAAATCGAATATAGACTCTATTAGTTTCTCTTCGTAATCCAGCATAAAAGACGTTCATAAACAGATCATGAAGACCTCAAAGGTAGAGTCTATCGTTGAGACATGCATGCTTGATGCTCCCAAAGACATAATATTTATTAATAAAGTCAACTCTTTTATTTCAAACATATATATTTCTAGTAAATTAATTATTAGAAGATTAGTTAGCAGTACGTATCTAGAAATTTATTCTAATATTTGTGACTAAGATTATGAAAAATATGTCTATTACTTAATAACAACTTGTACGTACGTCAAATGACTTTACACTTTCATTTTTCTAAATAATAAATAGCTAAAAAACAACAAAGCCGGTACGGTGGTCATGAATGGTGGACTATAGAAGCTTTATTATTTTTTATTCTCATGTAGGAAAGAAAAGAGGGATTTTACTAGCTAGCATTAATCAAGAAACAAAAAGGGCTTGTCAAGGGGCCTCAGCTAATTTGATCTTCAGAGTCAAAAGGACATATAAATATATAAGATAGACTTGATCAGATCAAGTCTTTAATTAAGGTTTGTAGCCTTAAGAACCTTGATGTTGCCGTGTAAAAGCTAAAAAACAAAGGAAGAGAAACTTAGAGAGAAGAATCGCAGGTCTACAAATTTCCACTGCATATCTCAATGCCACTGTCAACAATAAGATTACTAGATAAATTCAGATATTTTAGATAGGTTTCCAACATTTATCATGCTCCATAAGTTCTATTTAAATTATTTTATAATTTTTCTTTTAAGAAACAAGCATCCATATTAAATATTTGAATTTAATAAATTTAAAAGATCATAAATCTTTTGCACCGAAACCTTGTTGTTGTTGAAATAGAACAATAACAAATACATACATCTAAAAATTTCCTTCCTCATTTTTTTAGGTATTTTGTTATATTTTGTTTGACTCGAGGTTCGGTAATCTTTTTGTAATTTTTTTATAAGAATCTTTTCATAAGAGTATGAACTCCTTTTAATCATATAAACATATTTTAAAGTCGTGAGGACTCATTTGGATTAAGAGCAGATAATATCTACATAGTTGGGTGCTGGTAATTACAAATGGTATCAAAACCAATCTTTGACCTTGATGTGGGAGTTTGGACTGAGAGGGAATAATATCTACCCGGTTGGGTGAGAGTTGTTACATTAATCTTCCTGCATTCTGTTTTATATTTCCATCCCAAAACTAAAAATCCATTTTTTTATTTTAATTGAATTGTGCATTGATCACTAGTCCTGTTTCAGAATATATGGCTTTTTGGATGGAGAAAACTATGGAAATGGAGTTTATATATGCTCTGGGAAACATGGTTCTGATCAGAAATAAGCTAAGGCTGGTGACCCTAACTTGTAAATTGTTGAGAATTCGAACCATAAAAGGAAACCTCTAAAAGTCAGGCTCAATTTGGAGGGGAAAAAGAACTAACAAAAAGCATTAGAGAAGAACAAAGCTTAAAACTAACTTTTTTTTTTTGGGAAACCAACAAACCAGAAATATTGCCCAGATTTAATAAAAGAGTTGTTCTCTATTTGAAAAGGTTATATGGAGGAAGAAAGTCATATAAGAAACCACTGCAAATTTCCTAGAATGTTTGTCCTGAATTTCTCAATAATTAGTCTTCTATGGAGTCATTTTTCTGCATTGGAATGAATTTTATACCTACAAAGGCTTGTCATAAATATTTTTTTATTGATTTTTCTTGTCAATCAGATCTGTTAGCATTGTATAGATTAATTATGTTCAGAATTTTCACAAAGCTATATCTTGGTGGGTTATATGTGCATCAAGCATACAATTAGTAGAATTGATCATCATCAACGAGGTGTGTCTAACCTTTTGATTAATTTCTAGAAATGTTCAACATCTAGCATATAAGGGAGACACCTTCTAATATTACACCTTTATTAGCTTGAGATATTTATACTCCAAACAATGCATGGCTCAGGTGCCCTCGCTAATTTGCCTCATTTGCCTGCTGAATTCTATTCTCTTTAATCATTTTAATAACTCAGTTTTACAAACATTTCAAAAAAAATTGAAATGTAATTGGGTAACTCCCATGTTCTTATGTCATAAGATATTGTGGCTTAGTTATTTTAAATGTTGATTTCAGTGGCTTGAAAAATTTTCAAATCCTTATCCGTCAACCCTAATCCTCTTCTCTTCCTAATTAAGTTTATATCCACAAAGTTATTTTGATTTAGGAAGGGCCAATTTTATACTCATGAGTTGATCAATTCCAACTTTCAAAATTTTATAAAATGGGCAATCTCTTTCTTGGTGGTCAAGTTCACATGAAGAGGTTGTTTTCATTTTAACAAAGAGAAATACATTAGTTTATACAAAAACTAGTCTTTGATTAATTCAAACTATTAGGTATATGTTAGGGTGCAATAATGTTACTCTTAAGCTCAGTCAATGAATCGCCCAAATGATGCTGATCAAATGTCATAAAAAGCTTAACATACCTCATTGGACGCTAATTAGTTTTAAGATAAGATGGTCAAAGCCCAATTTAAAAATTGGTATAAGAGTCAAAGTCATGAATTTGAGCCACATGAACATCATATTGGGGGAGTAAGTTAGGGTTGTTGAGGTGCAACAATGTGCTTAAGTTGATAGATAGGTCACCCAAATAATAGTGGTAAAAGACTTATCCTATCCTTATGAGATGGTCAAAGCCCTATCCAAGTATATATCATTTATGTTTCTTAAAAATGATTAGATGATTTTGTCTAGTTGCTCATCACAATGTAGTAATTGTAATTTCAATGGTGGATTGTTAAAGTAAAAATCCAATAAAAAATTGTTTTGCTTTGCCTATAAATTGAGTACCTTCATTGCACCAATGCTATATCACATGCATTCTTCTTTTCTTTTCCCTCTATCATATTTCTTCTTCTTCTAGTAAACTCTTGGCTCAACTAGGTGGTGCCAAACATTAGGGTGATTGCATCTCAAATTCCAACAAGCAGGTGAGATATATTAATATTTTCCATCTTTCTATATATATATATAGTTTCTGGCTTCAAAGTTAGGGTTTACTCCTTTCCCCTTTTAGCTTTTCTATTATGCATTCAATTTCCGTCTGTTATCAATCTGTATCATTATTAATGAGCACCCATTCCATTTGCTTCTGCCTTTCTCTCCATATCCTAGTAATTGCTCCTTGTTTACGGCTTCAAAGTTAGAGTTTTACTCCTTCCCCTTCGAAGTTAGGGTTTACTTCTTTCCCCTTTTAGCTTTTCTATTATGCCTTCAATTTCCATCTGTTTTCAATCTGTATCATTATTAATGAACACCCATTCCTTTTGCTTTTGCTTTTCTCTCCATATCCTAGTAATTGCTCCTTGTTTACTGCTTCAAAGTTAGGGTTTTACTCCTTTCCCCTTTTAGCTTTTGTATCATGCATTCAATTTCCATCTGTCTTCAATGTGTATCATTATTAATGGGCACCCATTCCTTTTGCTTTTCCTTTTCTCTCCATATCCTACTAATTGTTCCTTGTTTGCTTCACTGCTGCTTATATATATAATCTCTAGCCCATGTAATATTGACACAAGTATTTATTTGTAGATGAACTGAGATAAATCTTAGCCTATATCATAAAAACCCAGAGTTATGCATATATAATATGTAATCTACTTAATTTGTTGTTAATCGTTAACACACAACGAATATATTCTCTTTAACCATTTTAATAACTCAGTTTTACAAACATTTCACTAAATTTTGAAATGTAATTGGGTAGCTCCTATGTTTTTATGTCATAAGATTTTGTGGCTTAATTATGTTAAATGTTCATTTCGGTGATTTGAAAATTTTTCAAATCCTTATCCGTCAACCCTAATCCTCTTCTCTTCCTAATTAGGTTTAGACCCACAAAGTTATTTTGATTTAGGAAGGACCAATTTTATACTCATGTGTTGATCAATTCAAACCTTCAAAATGTTATAAAATGGGCAATCTCTTTCTTGGTGGTCAAGTTCACACGAATAGCTTGTTTTCATTTTAACAAAGAGAAATACATTAGTTTATACAAAAACTAGTCTTTGATTAATTCAAAGCATGAGGTATATGTTAGGCTGTGATAATGTTACTCTTAAACCCGGTGGATGAGTTGCCCAAATGATGGTGGCCGAATGTCATAAAATGCTTATCATACCTCCATTGGATATTAATTAGCTCTCAAATAAGATGGTGATCATGAATTTGAGCCACAAGAACGTCATGTTAGGGGAGGAAGGGATTGTTGAGGTGCAACAATGTGCTTAAGTCAATGGATAAGTTACCCGAATAATAGTGGTAAAAGACTTGTCCTACGCTGATGAGATGATCAAGACCCAATCCAAAAATATATTATTTATGTTTCTTAAAAATGATTGGATGGTTTTTTGGACTAGTTGCTCATCACAATGTAGTAACTGTAATTTCAATAGTGGACTGTTAAAGTACAAACTCAATAAAAAATTGTTTTGCTTTGCCTATAAATTATCTTCATTGCACCAATGCTATATCACATGCCTGCTTTTCTTTTCTCTCTATCATATTTCTTCTTCTTCTTCTAGTAAACTCTTGGCTCAACTAGGTGCCAAACATTAGGGTGATTGCATCTCAAATTCCAACAAGCAGGTGGGATGTATTAATATTTTCCATCTCTCCATATATAACAAACTAGTTTACAGCTTCGAAGTTAGGGTTTACTCCTTTCCCCTTTTAGCTTTTCTATTATGCATTCAATTTCCATCTGTTTTCAATCTGTATCATTATTAATGAGCACCCATTCCTTTTGCTTCTGCTTTTCTCTCCATATCCTAGTAATTGCTCCTTGTTTACGGCTTCAAAGTTAGGGTTTTACTCCTTCCCCTTCGAAGTTAGGGTTTACTTCTTTCCCCTTTTAGCTTTTCTATTATGCATTCAATTTCCATCTGTTTTCAATCTGTATCATCATTAATGAACACCCATTCCTTTTGCTTTTGCTTTTCTCTCCATATCCTAGTAATTGCTCCTTGTTTACGGCTTCAAAGTTAGGGTTTTACTCCTTTCCCCTTTTAGCTTTTGTATCATGCATTCAATTTCCATCTGTCTTCAATGTGTATCATTATTAATGGGCACCCATTCCTTTTGCTTTTTCTTCTCTCCATATCCTACTAATTATTCCTTGTTTGCTTCACTGCTGCTTATCAAAAAAAAAAATCTCTAGCCCATGTAATATTGACACAAGTATTTATTTGTAGATGAACTGAGATAAATCTTAGCTTATATCATAAAAACCCAGAGTTATGCATATATATTATGTAATCTACTTAATTTGTTGATAATCGTTAACACACAACGACTATTTACCAAACACAAGAATGTAATACTCAGGATACAAATATGTGTGCAGGTGCAGGAGAGCCATCATCAACAGAAATGGCAACATCAATGAATTTACGTAAGGAAGAGATATATATAGATAGCCACCCAGGACACGGGCTCCTTAAATTGAAGCCTGCTGAAAAATCATGTTATTGTGGGGGATGTAAAGAAATGGTGTTTTTTTCACAAGAATGTTACCAGTGTGAGCACGAGGATGGGCACCAGAAATGCGACTTCCACCTTCATGTGGAATGTGTCCCTATCGCTTCCTTGTGGCTAACATTTATCAGTTGCGACTTTACCTTTCAGCAGGACCCAAGAGGAAGACATATGGTTTGTGATGCATGCGGGAATGATGTGAAAGGTTGGTTTTTCCAGTCTTCGACACCAGGGGAATCACGTCATTTACACCCATGTTGTGCCAAGCTTGACTTTAAGAGAACGGTCCGTAATGGTAGCATTGAACTTGATCTTAAAGAAGAGACTTCATCAGTGTGCCTAATATGTAGAAACGAGGGTCATTCAAAAAATTTCAAGAGCTGGGTCTATGTTTCCCGTTGTCGCAAGTACTGTTATCATGTGTCATGCATGAAGGATAACGTCGAGAAAGGGGCGAAAGACGAGGCTAGTAATCAGCAACCAAGTTATGAGACTGGAACAACCAGCGGGGTCTTGGTAACAGGGGCTCAGAAACAAGATGTACGACCACGCCGCGGAGAGACGAGCCTCGATTTGTTGGAGTTCGCAGTCGACCTTGTCATTTTCCTGATTTCTGTCATCTTTGGGATACCTTTCCCATCGGTGTCTAAATGGATAAGAAAGATATGGTAGATCATTACATCAGGAAAATATAAAAATGAATAAATGAGGTGATTGATCTAAAATTATTCATGCATGGCTAGTTGATGCATATGTGGCTTTCTATAAAAATGATTCCCATCTGTTCTTGTTGCTCCCCCCGCCGTTTCACATGGCTACTCAATATATCTTTTTAAGTGTGTGGTATGGTGTTCTCTAGGGTATATATGAGAGATGAGGTTAGATCTCATTTTATCACGGTTGTACTCGACAGGAGCATAGATGAAAAAGGTTTGTTTTCCTCTCTTCTTGTGGTGTGGTGTGGTGTTCTCTAGGGTATATATGAGAGATGAGATTAGATCTCGTTTTATCATGGATGTACTCGACAGGAACATATATAAATAAAGTTTGTTTTCTTTTCTTTTCCTTTTACTAGTATGAAAATAAGCACCCTATGGTTGGTTGTTCTTCAGGATATATGGATTGGCTTCCATTGTAGCCTGTCTGATGGCTCTCTTTTTTATACATCGCACCTTAATATTACAACCATCATTCTCGTCTACGTAGACTACATTTTTCTCACAAGAAATACTGACGCTTTTCTTCATAATCTATTCAATAAACTAAGCCAAGAGTTTGCGATCAAGGATCTTGGATCACCGCACTACTTTCTTGGAGTAGAAGTGAAGCCTTTGTCTGGTGAAGTAATTCTTGTCCCAACACAACTATACATATGACATACTTCGCAAAATGCTAGAAAGTTCTTCCTTTGCTACACCAATGACCGTAAAAAAACAAAGCTATCTCCTCTAACTCAGAACTTGTTGATACCACCTGTTTCCTAAGCATAGTAGGGGGATCTCCAATATCTCGACCTTCACAAGACCCAACATAGTTTATTTAGTTAATAATGTGCCAATTCTTTAGCTGCCCTACTTTCACCCATTTGAAAGTTGTAAAACGGATCCTGAGATACTTAAATATCACATAAAATTTTGGTATTCGATCGCTATGTTGCCCAAAGTTCTACAAACCTGCATGTGTTTAATGATGCAAATTGGGCTAGTTGCACTACTGCAAGGAGAAGCATCATTGGTTTCTGCACATTTCTTGGTGCCAGCTATATTTTTTGGTGTTCTAAGAAACAACCCACAGTTCTCGATCCAATACTGAAGTTGAATCTAGATCGGTCTCCACCACAGCTGAGATAACGTTGATCATATTTCTTCTTCGTGATTTTGGCATTCCCTTTGCAAAGCCACTGCAGCTATTTTGCGACAATGTCAGTGCACTTCACATGTCAGTTAATCCTATGTTTCATCCAAGATCAAAACACATTGAGCTCGACTATTACTTCATATGAGAGAAAGTTGCAGTGGGTCATCTTATCACAAGGCACATTCCTTATTCGTCTTAACTTGCTGATATCTTCACAAAGCCATTAACCAAGGCTACCTTTCAAATATTCAGGGACAAACAGGGTGTCCATCCTCAATCACATGCTAGATAGTTTAAGGGGGCATATGCCAAAATTAAAGATCCCATCATCTCCTGTGGTCAAGCTACAGATCAAGAGAATAAAAGGGAAAATAAAAAATCCACCAGTCATGAGCGTTAACCAATCTTCCGGCGATATCCTCCTTGGGTAAATAGTGCATTTCCTCTTAAGTAAAATATAAACTTCCTTGTATGTAAAATATATACTACGTATATTAAGTTCAGATCAATGAAAATGAACAATGGCTTCATCCATCTTCTCTAAAATTTTCTTCATAAATAGCGTCTTTCTCTTGGTCAACGAGTGTTTTTGGTTTTTGCTTTGTTTATTACCTTTTTTTTTTTTTTAATGATGAATAAATAGACAATGTCCATCCTTTTACGTGTGTGGTGTTATCTAAGGTATGTGTGAGAGATGGGTTGATATTTCATTTGATCATGAATGTACTAATTATTTTCTATGCACGAGACACAGACAGAGACACGAATGAACCAATTATTTTGTATGCACGAGACAAAGACATAATTGAAAGTGGCTTTCCTTTCTTTCTTTTTCCATTTTCTGGTAAGAAAAGACACCTACTTGAATTAGCCAAATTCTGCCACCAATTATTTTCTATCCTTGTTTATAATATTATAGTTCATTTGACACCTTTGATATTAAAGAGAAGTCATCGGGCGCAATTGATATTAGAATTATGAGTCATAGTAGGAAAATACGAAAAGTGGGACAGCTTCTTTCCAAATAGGAAGTAGGAACACGTTGCTTGACTTCTATAATAAAACATGATTGTGAAACCTATCCGACCAAATTCTCCACACGAGACCATCAAGCATACCAACTACCCAAACTCACAAGGCACATGGCATACACCTCTCCTGTTCGAAGCATCCACATAACACAAGCAATAATGAAATCTAACTGCGCCTTATAGATGAGACCTCAACAAAGTGCCTAAAATGCAAGAACAAGGGGATTTTATGAAGGAATCACAGGCTCGTTCGATGTTAGTTTCCACTTGTAGCCAATAATGTTGTCATGTGTCCTGTGAAGGACGTCATTCTTGCGAATTGGCAGAAGGGTCACTTCCAACACATTATTCTTCCTCTCTTGGTTAATTGGACATACCTGCCTGTAAAGACCTTCCCCCACCCTTTAAAATAATCACAACAAAAAGAATCGTAATGAAGCCTATTAATAAATATAACGACTGTTGAAAATGAAATACTTTTAACAACCGATTAATATACATATTATTTTCACTAACAACTCTCCTTCATCGAAACTAATGACGCGCAAGTGGTTTGTTCATGTGGCTTTTTAGCAAATGTTAAGATGATGTTTGTTTTTTTACTTAATTCTAAATAGAATCTTAATGTTTAATAGTGTTAAATATTAAGTGGTTTGTTTTTGTAGTATTTTATTTATATTAAGTATTAAAAAGTAAAGAAAAATCAATATATTATTTTTTCTATTTAGAAAAAATTATATATTTTGATTTTTTTTATTTAGTAAAAATTTTATAATAAATAATAAAAAAAATAAAAAAACCAACAACTTAAATTTTGAAAATAAATTATTTTTATCAAAAAGTCAAAAAAACAAACCTAACCTAAGTGTTTAATTTTTCTAATAATTTTAAGAATATGTTTAACAATAATTGTTAAAAAATATTTTTAACTTTTTTAGTATTAAAAAGTTCATTTTCTAGCATCATTATAAGACATATTCTAAGTTTCTTTAATTTATATCCAAAATTTAACTTAATTCTAGCTTACTCGTAGCCCGAAACTCTAATCTACTATCACCACCCTTTGAATTCCATCCATGTGAACACAACTATTTCCACGTACCAAAAGTCACTAGCTTCCAAAAACAAAGAAACTTCAAAGGTATTAATAAACTGAGAATTGGCTACGGACTGTCAATTCTCGTGGAATATACTTTTTGTCTTGGAATTCTAGTTTCTCTACTCGGCGTGGAAAATTACAGGAGATGTGTTGAACATGTCCTTGAAAATCTCCCTCCTCCTTTCAGGGAACAGGAAGATGTTTTATTTATTTTTAACCATCTACACTTGCTCATTTAAACTTTCTCTCAAACTACGTACTCTCCATCAGAAGCGCTTAATTGGGGGGTTTAAATTTTTCTTTATAATAGTTTATCTTTATGGTTGTATAGAAGAAGAAATTACAGAAGAAACCACTTCTAAACTTGGCAGTGTGTTTATCCCAACTTCCTCTAATGCTGGTCTTCTATATGTGATGATGTCATGAAATCTTCAATCTTTGATATTAAAGAGAAATCACTGGGGCGCAATATTATTAAAATTATGAGTCATAAAAGGAAAATTCGAAAAGTGAGACAGCCTTTTTCCAAGTAGGAGGTAGGCACACGTTGCTTGACTTCTATAATAATCTAGTCAATTCCTCTCCTTCAAACATCTTTATTTCTATAAAGAACTATTAGAAGATTGGTTACCAACTAACCTGCCCCTTCATATCTGGAAATTTATTCTAATATTTTAGACTAAGATTATGAAAAATATATCTATTACACTTTTTCATTTTTCTAAAGAACAAAACAAAAAAGCCGGTGGTTAGAGGTGGACTATAGAAACAAAAAGGTTGGTTGTCAAGGGGACCATAGAATTGAAGCTTCCCTACCAGCTTCATTTTCATTCATGAAAGAAATAAACGAAAAGGGGCCAAAAAATTAAAAAGAAAAAAGAAAAAGGAAAAAGAAAAAAAACTAGCTGTCACAAGGGCTGGAGCCTCGCAGAAGGTTTCATGTCTAGATAGCTACAAATATATTTTTATTTTTAGTTTTACTTTTTCCCCCTCTTGCTTCATTGGACATCCCTATCTGAAAAGACCTTCACCTACCCTTCAAAATAATCACGTACAAGTCAACCAAAAGAATACTAATAAGGTCTTTTCATAAATAAATATAACGACTGTTGAAAATGAAATATTTTTAACAACCCATTGATGCGACTCATGTTCATTCAAACCAATGAATGACGCCCAAGTGGATTTCGAAGAAGCAATAGGCATCAGCCTAAACTAATTGATGGAAACCAAAAGATTTTTTAGCAACCCCCGTCCCATTCAACCTAAATTGAAATTCATCGATCTCTAGTTTAATTTATAGAAATTTATAAAATTTGCAATATAGAAATGAAATTCAATCACATAACGGGACATATATGTCTTTCATACCTTTTTATTCTCATAATATAAGCTTCCAATACCTTTTTATGAGCTATAAAGATTTGTATTTTTCTCACAAATTAAATAAGAACACTTCTGAAACTTAATCCTGCATGGTTTGTGATTATGCTTATCCATCTTTTATCTAAACGATCGTTCCCCAGCTGACTTGATCTTCATACGTGAAAAGGACAAATAAATATGTAAGATTGACTGGATCAAGTCTTTAATTAATGTTTGTAGCCTTGAGAACCTAGATATTGGCGTGTGAAAGAATGACCCAAGCAAATTTCTAGACATTTTAAATCTAGAAATTTCCACATTGACTCTACAAAAAGCAAAGGATGATGAATTTCTCTTAAACATCATAAGTCATCTAGAAATTTCCATTTCATATCTCTATTCCATTGTTAATAATAGGATTATTAGATAGATTCAGACATTTTGGAAAGGTTCACACCATTGATCGAGTTCCATAAGTTATACTTTAATTAATTTGTAATTTATATAGTGATTAATCTTGCCAAATTTCCCGACTTTTTCATCAACAATTAATTAGTCCTTAATGGAGTCATTTTTCTGCATTGGAGTGAATTGTAAACCTACAAAGGCTTATCATAAAAAAAATTTTATTGATTTTTCTTGTTAATTGATATCAGATCTGTAAACATTAATCGTCCTAAACTATAGATTAATTATGTTCAAAATTTTCATAAAGCTATCTTGATGTGTGTATGCATATCAAGTAAAAAATTAATAGAACTGATCATCATCACGGTGCATGTAACCTTTTGATCAATTTCTGGACATGTCTGATACGTAGCATAGAAGGGATACACTTTCGGGGTATTACAGCTTTATTAGCTTGAGATTATACCCCAAGCACCATATTGTTCCTGTGCCCTGGTTAATTCACCTCATTTTGCCCGATGAATTCTATCCTCTTTAACTGGTTTTCAAGTAACAAAATATTAACAACTCAGTCTCACAAACACTTCACAAAATTTAATTTTAAATATAATTGGGAAAATATTTTGCCATTGATTTGGTGGCTTATGTTAAATTTTCATTTCAGTGATTTGAAAAAAAAAAAAATAGAGACCTCATCTGTCGACCCTAATCCTCTTTTCTTCCTAATTAAGTATAGATCCACAATATTATTTTGATTTAGGAAGGGCCAATTTTATACTCATGAGTTGATCAATTCAACCCTCTTTCTTGGTGGTCAAGTTTGCTTGAAGAGGTCGGTTTCATTTTAGCGAAGAGAAATACGTACGTTAGGTTTATACAAAAACTAGTCTTTGATTGATTCAAACCATTAGGTATACCATTCATTTCTCTTAAAAATGAAATGGGCACACACGGTTTGGGTGATTTTCTGACAAAATTTCTCATCACAATGCAGTGAAAGTAATGTTTTAATGGTGGACTATTAAGTAAAAACCCAATAAAAAATTGTTTTCCTTTGCCTATAAAGAGTGCCCCTCATTGCACCAATGCTTTATCACATGCCTTCCCACTTCCTTTCTTTTCTCCCTCTATCAGATTTCTTCTTCTTCTAATCTCTACGCCCAACTAGGTGGCGGTATCAAACATTAGAGGTCATTGCATCTCAAATTCCAACAAGCAGGTGAGATGCATTGATGTTTTCCATCTTTCTATATCTATCTCTATATATATATATAGTCTACGGATTCGAGCTTAGGGTTTACTCCTTTCGATTCCTTTTCACCTTTTGTATAATCCATTCAATTTCCATCTGTTTTCAATCTGTATCCTTATTAATGAGCACCCATTCCTTTTACTTCATGCTTTTCTCTCCATATCCTACAAATTGTTACCTGTTTGCTTTACTACTGCTTATCAAAATATGAAAAGTAGAATCTCTAACTTATACTGACATAAGCATATGACAAAATTATGCATGTGTTATATGTATGAAATCTATTTTGTTGGTAACCAAACGCATATGTGTAATACTCAGGATACATGTTTGCAGGTGCGGGAGAGCTATCATCAACAGAAATGGAGTTGTACCCAAGACAAAAAGTAATAAACAGCCACCCACACTGGCCGCTTATACTGAAGCCTGCTCAAAAACCATACCATTGCGGGGGATGTAAAGAGTATGAGATAGATTTACGACAATGTTACCAGTGTGAGCACGAGGATGTGCACCAGAAATGTGACTTCCATCTTCATGTGGATTGTGACCCTTACTCCGAGTCCATCTGGCTTCAGTTTATAGACTGCACCTTTTCCTTTCAGGTGGAGGCTCCAAGAGGAAAGAAAATGGTTTGCGATGGATGTGGGAAGGATGTGAAAGGATGGTTTTACCAGTGCTCATCGCGGGGGAACCCACGTTATTTACACCCTTGTTGTGCCAAGCTTCCGTTTAAGAAGACGGATAAGGGAGGTATGGTATTTGATCTTAAGGAAAAGACTTCATCAGTGTGCCTAATGTGTGGAAATGAGGGCAATTCCAAAGATTTCAGGAGCTGGGTCTACGTTTCCCGCTGTGGCAATTACTGTTATCATGTGGCATGCGTGAAAGGCAAAGTGGAGACGTGGAAGAAAGAGGAGGCTAGTAATCAGCAACAAAGTTCTGGGGCTGGGACCAGCAGCAACCAAGAGATAAAAACAGGCCGTAGAGAGAAGGCCCTCGATAACTGGAAGACGGCATTCGATATTTTCAATTTCGTGGTTCTTCTCATCTTTGGGGTATCTGTCCCTGTGCCTTTCGGATTGGTGATCAAATGGTTAAAAAGAAAATGATAGATCGTCATCGCATCAGAAAGTGATTCATCTAAAATCATTAATCATGGTTAGTTGTTATGGCTTTTTAGCAAATGCGAGCTTTTTCTCTTTTGTTTCGAGTGCTTTTCTTTTTGCCCCCTTTTTCGATTGACGTGGTCAATTTATCTCTAGTGTGAGGTGTGATGTTCTCTAGGTATACATGACTTGAGAGATGAGATTAGCTCTCGCTTGATCAACGTTGTACTCGATGGGAACATAAATCAAGTTTGTTTTCCTTCCTTTTTTCTTTTTCTAATATCAAAATAAACGGCTTGAATGTTCTAATAAACATGATTGATTGTTGTTTAGGTTCATACAGATATTGGTTTTTTGAAGCAATTTTTTATTGATAGCAACGAATTTTCCATGAAAAACAACATGGAATTTGGGTGTCAACCAAGAAAATATACGTATATATTGAAAAGTGATATAAGATGTTAAGTGTCATTCTAACAAAAGTTTTAATGCATAAAATCTTAATTTAAGAATGTAAAGAAAAAATAATCAACATCAAAATATACGAGGTTTTAATGTGATTTAGTCAATTATGTTTACATCCACAATTAAGAAAAAAATCATTTTACTATACTACAAAGAATATTAAAAAGAACAAAAATTAGAAATATTTATTGATTTATAAAATATTTCATATTTCTTCACTTTTTGTATTTAATTACACCTTTAACCATAAACCCCTCGCTCCACTCTTTCTTATTCCTTCTCCTATTTCTATTCACTTCATGTAATTTTCTATTGTTTTATAACTTTTTATTCTTATAATCTAAAATATTTATAAAAGTATTTATAATACTTTTTTTATTTTATAAAAAAAATATAATATTATTATAATGATATAAGGAATTTGGAACTTTTGTCAAAAATAACAATTCCCACTTTTTTTTATATCCAGATTATTTATATCCAAATTCTACCTCACTCCTACCCGGCTGTCACCACCCTTTGATTCCATCCTTGTGAACACAACTATTTCCACGCACCTACGTTGAAATGAAATGTATGTTCATTTCAACGTTCTCTGAAGCTACTCTCCATGGAGGAAGAAATTACATAAGAAACCACTACTAAACTTCTAATTGATTTAGGAAAGACCAATATAATCCTAAGAGTTGATCGGTTCAAACTCTCAAATGATAAAATATTGGTGGCATTGGCCAAGTGTGCTTAAAAATGGCCAGTTTTGTTCAACAAACACAAATACATGAGCCTCAGAACTCGTCTTTAAGTACCCTAACATACATCATATATTTATTCTTCATGTATCTGAAACGGAGGCCTGGATGATTTTCTGGCCTGGTTCGGTGGTTCCTCGTTCTAACACGGTATTGTTGATGTTTCAATGTTGACCGTCAACAATAAAAAAATCCCCAAAAATTAATTTCTAGGGATTTTGCTCAACAATTTGTATATGATTAATCCAATATATATATCTTAAATTGGAATGGCCTATTTATTATTCATATCCAAGAGAACATGTTATTTAATCATTTTTCTACCAAATAGCCTTTAATGAGAATTACAAATAAAATTAATACTAAAAAATTTAGAGTTTATTTGACAACTGTTTTTAAAAATACTTTTAACAACTAAAAATTATTTATGTTTTTTATTTTCTATTCTTAATAACAGTGTTTTCAAAAAAATATTTTTTAGTTGTTTTTATTTGTTTTCTAAAAACTATTTTTAAAAACATATTTAAATTTTTTTAAAAGATTTCAATTTTTCAAACAAGTTTTTGTTCTACAAAATATTATAGAATAATTTTCAAAAACAATTATCAAAATCTATTTTTTAAAGCGATTACCAAATATGCCCTTAATTTTCCTCAAAATCAAAACCCTGCTTTTATGTTCTTCCATGAAGACTTGGTTTTTTGTTTTTTTTCTTCCTATTTCCTTCCCCTTTCCTACTCTCTTCCAAAAAAAAGAAAAAAGAAAAAAGAAAACAACTTAGGGTGTGAGGTGGCCTTTCAATCTTTGACCGGGTCAGTGTCCATGACCAATCTCCATTACCAGGCCAAATCATACCCTTACACGCATCAAGCTTTTATTTAGTTAATTCCATGTTCAACCATCACGTGCGAAGCCCTACAAACCATAAGCCACGGCAAAACGACCAAGAAAATTTTCCACATGAAACGGTGGGAAAGCTCCGACTGGTTAACAGGATACAAACCATTACCAAGGAAAATGACTGTCTGCCTCTTTAGGCTTTTTTTTTTTTTTTTTAAATGGGCTCCAATAATATATGATATGATTATTTTACCATTTGAGGATGGCCTTGGCTGATTTGCAAGATGGGAGAGAAGAAAAGTCAAGGTTCGTGATATCTTCTGGGTCTACCAAAAGAAAAGGCCATGTATGTTCCTGATGGGCCCCTATAGGATCCAGATGGGCCACCCATTGTGATCTAAATGGGTCATGACACCTTCCTTGCTGCCCACTCCAACACGCCTCATTGACCCCAGTCAATAGTAAACGACCCGCTTTATCGATGTTCAATTTGGAGGACACATTTCCTTCAACCAACATTTTTGAATGCCAAAAATTTTAAATTCAATCCCATCAATCAATTTTAAAATAAATATAAACATACCTTTCAAGTTTTTTCAATTATTCTATTTAATGCGAATCGGACCGACCGTTTTTGTAAATATCCTTTATACATTATGTATCAATATTAATTAAATAATATTTATATTATTTACGTATATCTTCTTTTATGACCGTGGTCCATGAGCAAAAATGGTTATAATTTGATATTAGATAAATTATCATCAAATTAACTATTTAGAATAGACTGCCCACATCCTGATCCATCTTGTTCAAAATAATTTTCATCTTCATTGAGTAAAAGAATTAAACAAGATAGGATAGGTGTCTTCACCTCATTTTATTTTTTTACAAAAAAAAAAAATATTTTTAAAAGAATTTAAATTATACAAAAATAAATATATTTTATAAATAATTAAAATATTATAATGATTTGTAATTTATATTTATAAAAAAATTATTTATTATTATTTTTACATATTAAAAATAGTAAATAAAAAATTTTAATTAAATTATTTTTTTAAAATCGATTTATATATAATTTAGGTGAGAGTCATAAGAAAAGGCAATGCCCAAACTCAGGTTTAAAACAGAAAGAAAAAAAAAATTCTCAAAAGCCACCCATGATTTATGTTAATTACAAATCGGTCCAACTGCGGATGGGAGAGGACGAGTCCCATCGCCATTGCCATGCCTAAAGGAGCTTCAACGAAAGACGCACGTCTTCGTGAGGGTGTATTTGTAATATTATAAGATTATTAATTTCTTTAGCCAAGCCCAAACAGGTTGTTGACTCCGACTTGTGTAACCTAACAACATCAAGGCAAATAAAAATAAAGAGATTTTTAGCGGTTTATGGGAAATCTCCTGCAGCTTGCTGATGGGTCGTTGTCCATCTAGAACTCTCGTTAAACCTTTACGTAGATTCTGGGAAGTTTCAGAATTAACTCTCCCAGTTTCAGAGAAAATGATCAACTCCATGTTGAGATAAATTTTATATATAAATAGATAAACCTCAAAGGGCATGCATCAACACCACAAATAGCAGAAACAGGTAATCAACTACTCTTTTAACCTTTCTTTTCTTGACCTAGTTTTCGTTATCATGGTTTGTAGTTAGGGAACTGCGGCATCCCTCTGCTCTCTAAAATCTTACAAGATTTTGTTTGTACTTTGTAGACGATATTATGTAGCATAACAATCCAAAACTATACATGTGTGCAGGTACAGGAGAGCTGTCATCGATCCTCATGTCGTCCATCTACTCATCGTACTTCATGAAGGATTTGTGCCCCTCTGAAAACATAACGGCAAGCTTCCACCCACACCCTCTCCGGCTGAAGGATGCTCACGAAACGCCATATTATTGTGTGGGATGTAAGGAGAAAGGCTTAGGAAAGTGCTACCAGTGTGAAGATCCTGAAAATTGCGACTACCATCTTCATCGGCAGTGCTGTGATTTATCCATGTTATGCGAGAGTGGCCGCTCCTCCTCCATCAAATTCTCATTCCTGGAGAGTAAGAAATGTGACTTTGTATTTCAGAAGGAAGCCCCAGGAGCCAATCAGAGAGGTTGTGATGCATGTGGGAGGGACGTGAAAGGGTGGTCTTACCAGTGTAAAATGTGTAAGATACCCCATTATTTACACCCCTGTTGCGCCAAACTTCCCATCAACCAAAAAGGGGAGAAGGGGATTGTGCTTGATCTTAAAGCCAAGACCTCATCAAAGTGCCTAGAATGTGGAAGTAAGAATATTTCCCAAGGACTCAGGGGCTGGTTCTACGCTTCCAACTGTGGGAAACACTGTTATCATGTTGGGTGTGTTATGGACATGGTTCTGAAGAATTTGGAGAAGGGTGGTCATGGGTGTGATGATGGTCGATATCTTATCAAAGAAACTAATGATGAGAGGAAGAGTTGCAGCTGTGAATCCTTGACAAGGGCTCAAAGCGGAGCTATCACAAAGCGAAGTCGAAAGGTGGGGACGATGAAGTTTATAACGGAGGCAACAATCATTGTTCTCAACCTCATTATTTCTGCCATATTGGGGATTCCGATTACTAATGCTTGTGTTGCTTTCTATAACTTGTTTTAATGCATGTGTTTTGATCCTCTACAATTAGTTAGTTTTGTTTTATTTTTTCTGGATCGTTTCATGCACAAATGATATTGCTGTCCCTATCCCTTTGCAATAAATATTTTCTACAGAACTCTTTTCTTTTCTTTTATTTTCTTCTTTTCCAGTTTCTTATTGAAAGAGACAGCACACTGAACCATGAACATCATTTTTAGTTATTGTCTACATGTCAATTTTTCTCTTGTTTTTATGTTTGGAAAATTCTAAGTCATTGATTTGATATCGCTAAACTTGCAGCCTAGGTCTTTTAAAATACAGAGAAAAATGCAGACTAATAAACAAAATAAAACCGGGTAAATCAAAATAAAAAAATCAAATCAAATTAAAATATAAAATAATAAGATCAAATTATATATCTATTTTTTTTAGGGCATTCAAAGCATTGCAACTTTCAACGGTCAAATCTTTGTCTTATTTTTTAAAATTAATTAATCAATGGACCCATAAAAAGGCCTTCCTTTCTCTTCGCAGCAACTTCGCCACACTCTCTCATCTTCTTTGTTCCCCTGTACCGTGTTGCCGGGCTATTTAAGGAAGTTCTTCCCATGTGTCCGCGTGCCCCACTGCCCTTTCCATCCCATTAGCTAGGAAAGGACTCACTCATCATTAGAAAAGATTTTTAAGATTACCTTTCTGGAAGGGCCATCTTTCATCTTCATTAAGTTATTATTATTTGTTGTCGCATTGTACTAGAAATAAAAAAATAATATCAATATTTTAAAAATTCAACCGATCAAACCCTGATTTGGTTTGCTTAAGCTTTTGAGTCCAAACGAACTTTGGACTAACATTGAACCGGATGAATAGGACAAAACCGGATATGGTTCAACAAACTTTTTACATTTTGTTTTTTTTTGGGGGGGGGGGGGGGGGTGGGGGCAGGGGAAACAGGCCTTGGTTTCTGTGGGGCCACACATCATTTCATTGCCCAGCCTTTTGGCCCAGGGCCCACTCGTGATGCAAGTAGGTGAAAGTGAAATGAGGAATTAAAGGTCTTTCTATGTTACTTTTCCGATGTGGGACAAGTATAGGAACTAATTTTTTTTTTTTAAATCAGCATTTAAATATACCTAGCTTGCAAGTCTAAGGCTTGGATCTCGGACGTAAGGTTCAAATAAGTATGGTTGCATTAACCTGCTACCTCACCGGTTTTTTCTAAGAGTTATAAAAAAAGATAATAAAATAGATGTATTATTTTAAAAATTCATATCAAATATCTAATATATTTTTAAACTTATAAAATAATAAGATATATATAAAATGACATAATATTCTTTTGGTCTTAATTTATATTTTCACATTTGAATATTATAAAGTTTTTATTTAGTAAAATTTAAAACATTAATATATTTAATAAAAGATGAAAAAATAAATATTATTGATTTTAAATTTTATTTATATTAATAAAATTTTAAAATTATTTTTAATTTCAATCAAATATAAATTATATATTTATGATATTATTGGTTCAATTATGATTCAACCATCGATTTAACCACTAAATTGTGAATCAATAAGGTTTCAATTCACTTAATTCTAAAAAATATTGAATAATATTAATGGAATCCTTGGAGCTAATTTTCATAATAATTGTTTTTTTAATTATTTTCCCAAACTGCCCCTCCTTATTTGTACCTCAGATGCAAAAGCATGTATATATAATTACTTATATTTCAGAAAGCAACCAGAGAATATACTCCTTGATGAATCTTTGTCTTCTTGTCTGACTCCAAGCAACTTCCTCACAGCCTCTCCGTCGGTCAACTGTCGTGCATGCATCAAAGTTTGGGCAGTTCATGGGAAATTGCCGTCATGGCCTGTCTAATCCAGTGGAATTTTCGTGAAATTATCAAACTCGGCATTATATATTAATTAAATTTAGTCAATGATAACGTATATGCCAGCCCATAATTTATGCATGTATCACACAACCACCTAACGTCGGAACCTTCGGCATTCATTTAGTTCCAGCCCATGAACAAAACACAACAAAGAAATTTTCTCAGGAAAATCTGTTGAAAATTTGCCAAATGAAAAAAAAAAAATAATCTTATTTTAGGGTTCCATGACTTTTCAGCCTTTCAGTTTCCCTTCTTCCAAACAACTTCCCCCACAACCCTCAACCCGCACTCCCCACACCCCCGCAATTTCCCTCAACCCGCAATTTCTCTTGCCGTCCATTTTCAAACAACATCGTCATTAATTAATTATCTGCGAAATGGAAAAACAAAGTAATATTGAAGAAGATGTGCAGATTTTCTTAATAAACTGAGAATTGGTTGCAGATTTTCAATTCTCGTGCAGATTTTCTCTACTCGGCGTGGAGAATTATAGAAGATGTGCCGAAAATGTCCTTGCAAACCTCTCCTCATTTCAGAGAAAAGGAAGATGTTTTATTCAATTTAAATTATATCAATTGAAAAAACTATCTACATTTATTATCACAATAACTAAAAAAAAATCTGATACCTACTAAAATTTTGAAATTTCAAATTTAAGTTGTTCAAAATATATGACAAAATTTGGATAGTTGAATGAAGAAATAAATATATTAGGGGTACAAAGTAACGAGACTAAAGATCTAAATTGCACATATGATACTATTTAATTGATTGTGTTTTTTTTAGGTACCAATTTCGTATTATAACTGACCCCACTAACTAAGAATAATACCGAGATTCGAATGAAAGAGTTTTATCTAATATGATAAATGGATGTGCCTCGAATGCATCTAATCGTGTTCATCTTAAAATGTTTTATCTTGATACTAATATTGAAGAAGAAATCATTAGAAAACCCCTATTGAATTTCCCAATTTGTTCATCTCAACTTCTCACAAGAAATCATATAAAAAAAACCACTGCTAAATACCATGGTGTGTTCATCATTTGAACTTTCTCTATTTTGAAAACTTCAAATATATATATAGAAATCATATGTGAAATCACTATTAAATTTCCCTATGTGTTCATTTCAACTTTCTTTGAAGCTATTCTCCATCATAAGTGCTTAATTGGAAGTTTCAACAAATTTTATAATAGTCTATCTTTATAGTTGTATAAAGGAAGAAAACATACGAAACTTGTGATGTCCCACATCGGATATGAGAGAATGTTCCTAACGCTATATATGTAGAGACTCCTCTTAACCAAGTAGACGCGTTTTAAACCCGTGAGGGCCCCTTTGGGCTTATAGCGGACAATATCTACATGGTTGGGTGCGGGTTGTTATAAATGGTATCAAAGCCGATCCCCGACCCCAGTGTAGGGGTTTATTTGGCCCCGTAAGGCCCTGCAATCCCGGGTGTTTGTGATGTCCCACATTGGATATGGAGAATATTCCTGGCGCTATATATGTAGAGACTCTTCTTAACCAAGTAGACTCGTTTTAAAGCCATGAGGGCCTCTTTGGGTCCAAAACGGACAATATCTACATGATTGGGAGCGGGTTGTTACAAAACCACTTCTACACTTCTTTGCGTGTTAGTCACAACTTTATCTAATGTTGGTCTTGTCATGAAATCTTCAATCTTAAAGGGTTATGGAATGATAAAATTGTTGGAAGATGTGCTCATAAATGAATGAGATGTTTTTATTTTTACTTATTATTAATACCTTTTGAGAAAATTTTTTAATATTATTTTTGTATGCATGTTTTAGATGCTTTATAAATATAAAAAACCCTTGATTATTTAAATATGACTTTAAATATTGTATATAAGTGTTATATACATGAGGATAATATTTAAAGTAAAATAATCTAAATTTGTCCGTAATTAAAAATTAAAGTTGGGATCTTTAATTTTAAATTACTAGCGCGGTCCATTACATTCTGAATGAAACAATCTTATCCGGATTGTTAATAATGGAATTATTGGACTGAAAACACTTTATATAATTTGATTATATAGGATTGGTACATGATTAATTATGAATCTCTGATAAATTCCGTTATTATATAGAGCGTGCAATATTAGTCCATGATGGTCATATATGGATCGATCTCAATTTTGAGTAATTAACAAACTCCTCTTTATTGTATTGTATTTTTTTATATATATATCAGGTAATGACACAAATACAATGTCAATTTCTTGATATATAGGAAATATAATAAAATAAATAGCTGAGAATATTAATATATAAGATAAAATCCATTCCTTCATTAAGAAGTCAAATGGACGGTTTCATAAGTATTGATTCAAGACTTGAATAATAAGAGTGTTCAATTTATGATTAGATTATAAATATATTATTTATTAGAAAAATCAATGGTACTTAAGGAAAAATATATAATTAAAGAGGTTAATGGAAAAACCTAGCTTTAATTATGAACTGTTTATGGAGGATTGATTAGTATGTAGTGAATATATCAATGGACAATTCAAATCCTTTGAATATAATTATTTTTATAATTTTAAGAGTGCAATTCCATATTTTTAGTGGAGTAATTTTGGAATTAATAATTTTGATTTTTTTTAATTAAGGTGTTAATTAATTGTCAAATTATTGGAGCTTAAAATTATAATGTCCATAGTTCCTCTCAATGACTCCTTTAAATTATGTGAACAATATTTCATGTGGGGTTAAATTTATTAATTTGGAATTACAAATTCTATATTAATTAATTTCACACAATCTTTTCTTTTTTATTTATTGATAATAAGAGAGTGTGGTATATATATATATATATATATGGGAGAGATTTTCTCAACCCTTTTTCAAATTCAAATTAAAAAATAAAAAATTGTGTGTCAATTAAAAGAGTTGTAGAGAGAGAAAATAAGAAATTCAATTTCAAAAGGAAAAAAAAAAAAAGAACATTGTTTATTTATTTATTTATTTCAAAGAGTTTTCTATCTTCTTCACCGTCTCATGTGTTGGAAAAAAAATTTAAAATTAAGTTGTATGATTCAAAATCCCATATCAAAACGTCCACCCACTTGTGTTCATTATAATTTGAAGAACATCGAAAAAGATCCATGTTTTAAAGGATTTGCAGTTTTAAGATGTTTTTAGTAGAATTCAAAAGAGTTTTTAGTATCAAGATTTGAGTTTAGCCATTTGCTCACTAAGCCACCTTAATCATCCTTCATTCAATCAGTTTAAGCTACCACTTCCGGCGGCCATGAAATCCTTGGTTGCGTGGAAAAATGAAGAGGAGGCATACATGGATCACATGCATGTAAAGCTTGGGGTATTTGGCATTGAAAGCCATTAAAATATTATGATTGGAGAGTTGACTTGGCCCCTTAACGACATTGATCTTTGCGTTTAATTTTCCATGAGGGTAGGAATTGGTTTCTTTGTCGTATGTACGTGGAGTCGGTCACAGGGCAGGAACCTTCTTTCCATCTCAATTAATCATGAAGTCCCCTTCATTTTAATTTGTTAGTATATAAAGGTTAGACAGGCCTCATCAACCGACCATAAGGTGTGAAGCCCTACAAACCATCATCCACGGCAAGACGACCATGAAAATTTTCCATAAGAAGCAGTGGGAAAGCTCCGACTTCCTCTTCTGATTCTTATTGCTATCAGGATACAAGCCATTTGAATTATGCATACACACAGAACAACTTCCTTGCTACCCACTCCAACACGCCTCGTTGACCCAGTCAATGGTAAACGAAGGACACATTTACTTCAATTAATATTTTTAAATGCCAAAAATTTCAAATTCAATCCATCAATAAACAAAAAGATAAGTAAATATAGGGATACTTCTCAAGTCTTTTCAAGTCTTCTATTTAATGTCCTTTGTACATAATGTGAACAAAAATAATAATATTAATTAAATAATATTTATATTATTTACATCTTCCTTTATGATCATGGTCCATGAATAAGAATCATTGGTTGTAATTTGATATAAAGATAAATCACCATTAAATTAATGAATACAATAATCTAATCAAATTATTTTACTTTCAAACAAAGGTATTAATAAAGTAGGTTAGGGATTACAATGAAGTTGATTATATTTAAGATTGGTTGTCGCTATTTCTATTCATCTTATTCGAAATAATTGTCATCACCACTGGAATAAAGATATTAAATAAGATTGGATAGGATGGATATGCTAATTCTTGGAGGGGACCGGACGAACCCCATCACCATCGCCATGCATAAGAGGAGCTTCAGTGAAAGTACATCTTCGTGAGGGTGTATCATGTATGTGTGATATTATAAGATTATTTCTTTAACCAAATCCATTTTTTAATATATAATATAAAAAGGATTTGAACTTTTGGAAAATGGAACACGGTTAACTAGCAAATAGCCAAAACCGGTTATTCACTCCGACTTTCGTTACCCAACAACATCAAGGCAAATTAAAATAAAGAGATTTTTAGAGGTACGCTAAATCCGTACGTAGATTCTGGGAAGTTTCAAAGCTTACACCCTCAGTTTCAGAGAAAATTATCAACTCCCTGTTGAGAGAAAACTTATATATATAGACAAACCTCCAAGGGCATATGCATCACATACAGCAGAAACAGGTTTTCTTTTTTGTCCTAGTTTTCGTTATCATGATTTGTAGTTAGGGAACTGCTGCATCCCTCTGTTCTCTAAAATCTTACAAGCATTTGTTTGTATTTTGTAGACTATATTCTGTAACATAAAAATCTAAAACTGTACATGTGTGCAGGTGCAGGTGCAGGAGAGCTGTTATCGATCCTCATGTCGTCCTTCTACTCACAGTTTGTCATGAAGCAGTTGCACCCCCCAGAAAACATAACGGGAAGCTTCCACCCACACCCACTTTGGCTGAAGGATGCTCACGAGACGCCATATACTTGTTGGGGATGTAAAGAGAAAGGCCTAGGAAAAGTTTACCAGTGTGAAGATGCTAAGAATTGCGACTATCATCTTCATCAGCGGTGCTATGATTTATCCTATGGCGGCTTCATCTCCTCCTATACACCCCTTCTGGGGAGTAAGATATGTGAATTTAAATTTCATCAGGAAGCCCCAGGAGGCAATAAGAGAGCTTGTGATGCATGTGGGAAGGACGTGAAAGGGTGGTTTTACCAGTGTAAAACGTGTAAGAAACCCCATTATTTACACCCCTGTTGCACCAATCTTCCCATCAAGCAGACAGGGGAGAAGGGGATTGTGCTTTATCTTAAAGGCAAGACCTCATCAACGTGCCTAGAATGCAAAAGAGAGAATATTTCCCAAGGGCTCAGGGGCTGGTTCTACGTTTCCAACTGTGGGAAACACTGTTACCATGTGGGATGTGTTATGGACATGGGTCTGGAGAATTTGAAGAAGGGTGGTGATGGGTGTGATGATGATCGATATCCTATCAAAGAAACTACTGATGAGAGGAAGAGTTGCAGCCGTGAATCCTCGACAAGGCCTCAAAGCAGAGCTATCACAAAGCAAAGTCTAAAGGTGGGGACGAGGAAGTTTCTAACGGAGGCTGCAAAGATTGTTCTCAACCTCATCATTTCAGCCATATTCGGGATTCCGATTACTAGTGCTTGTGATGCTTTCTATAAGTTGTTTTAATGTGTTTTGATCCTCTAAAATTAGTTAGTTTTGTTTTATTTTATCTGTATCGTTTCATGCCTTTGTAAGAAATGTTTGATATGGAAAATGAGCTCTTTTCTTTTGTTTTCTTCTTTTCCGGTTTCTCTTCGAAAGAGACAGCTCATTGATCCAAGCAAGGACTATGATCATCATTTTTAGTAATTGCCTGCATGCCAATTCTTTTTCTTTCTATGATTTAAGGGTTTTTATGTGAGGAAAATTCTCTCACTGATTTGATATCTACTAAACTTGCAATCTCAGTCTTTTAAAGCATATGATAAAATCTAGAGTATATATACTCTTAGTACCGATTTGGTATCATAATAAAATCATTTTTCAGGTTTTATACAACAAGAATTTCCAATTAATACGAGTCATGTGATAAAAATAAGTCTTATTTTTTCATCTCAACAAAAGACTTTCTTTAAATGATCCATTTATTCATATCCAAATCATTTTTTTTTCTTCCTCTAATCCTATTTTCATTCATCAATCCAAATTTACGTTGCATAGTAAGAATTTAATTATATTTAAAGTTTAATATAATAATTAATGGTTTTCTTATAATTGAACAAAGAATTATATAGAAGGGAGTTCTCCCACCCACTTTCCTTTTATTTTGAATTTTCCTTTAGGGCATTCAAAGAATTGCAACTTTCTACCCATTAGCTAGGAAAAGGCCTCAGTTATCATTAGAAAAAATTATTAATACCACCTTTCTAAAAGTGCCATCTTTGATCTTCATTCAGTTGTCAGGTTGTACTGTACAAGAAATAGAGAAATTATATTAATGAAATTTTTGCAGCTGATTTTCATAATAATTATTTTTTTAATTATTTTCCCAAACTGCCCCTCCTTATCTGCACCTTAGATTCAAAAGCATGCATATATACTTATTTACGTATATTTATTCACTGAATCCTTTATTTCTGTATCATGTGTCACCTCGAGGAAGAGGAATAATAATCGTAAGAAAAAGTTCTTTAAATTAGTTTTTAATTAATTGTGAATGATTTTTGCGTAGACTTTCATGCATATTAAATTGGAAAGTCAACCAGACAATATACTTCTTGATGAATCTTTGTCTTCTTGTCTGACTTCCTAGGCAACTTCCGGCCTCACAATCTCTCATCATTACTGTCATGCATGCATCAAAGTTTGGGCAGTTTATGGGAAATTGAGTTCATGGCCTGTGTAATCATTTAGCTCAACGTAAGAACCTTTATCGCATCATTAAGCTCCAATTCCATGAACGAAAGACAATAAAGAAATTTTCTCAGGAAAATCTGTTGGAAATTCGCAAAGTTTCAAATTTTGGACTTTTTCTCTTGTTACTGTAGTTAATTAATTACAAGCCACATTCTCCTATTTTAGGGTTCCATGACTTTTCAACCTTTCACTTTCCCTTCTTCCAAACATCTTCCCCACCTCCAACCCTCAACCCGCCTTCCCCACACCCCCGCAATATCCCCTTTTTTTGTTTTTTTCTTTCATTTCTTGACTCGTTTCTCTTGCAGCCCATTTCCAAACAACATCGTTATTAATTAATTATCTGTCAATTAGAAAAGCCTTCCTTTAGGGTTCCATGACTTTTCAGCCTCTCACTTTCCCCTCTTCCAAACAACTTCCACGGTTCCCACCCCCACCTTGCGCCCCTGCACCGCTGCACCCCCGCAATTACCCTTTTTTCTATTTCATTTATTGACTCTTTTCTCTCTCCGCCCATTTCCAAACAGCTTCCGACTTCACTATCTCCCTCTTAAATTATCTCAAGTCAATGGTTGATTTCCAAATATCATGTTCAAGAACAACGCGTGACTGTATGAGCCCTACTGAAGCAATAAGACAACTAAGATTTTTCTTAGAAAGAATAGTGGAAACTCTCATACTTTCCTAAATTATTTAAGTCAAGGGTGATTTTCTAGTTTCATGTTCAAGAATAACACGGGACTGTATGAGCCCTACAAACCAGACCTGTCAGGTTTCCGGAAGCAATAAGACAACTAAGAATTTTCTTAGAAAGAATAGTGGGAAATCTCTGACTTTCTCAAATTATTTAAGCCAAGGATTGATTTGCTAGTTTCATGTTCAAGAATAACGCGTGACTGGATGAGCAGACATCTCAGGTTTCCGGAAGCAATAAGACAACTAAAATTTTTCTTAGAAAGAAATAGTGGAAAATCTCATACTTAATTGTCTCACAAATGCGCCCTATTATTATTATTATTATTATTATTATTATTATTATTATTATTATTATTATCATTATCATTATCATCATCATCATTATCATTATTATCATAGAAATGGTCTAAGGTAGTAGCTCTAAGTTTCAGTTCCATCAGATGATTGGTAATTTTTTATTTTTTATTTTTTATTTTTGACAAAAAGAGAAAGGGAAATGAAAGGGAAAGGGAAAGGTCTAAGGTGGTTCCCTGAAGTTTCAGTTCAGTTGATAGACAATTTTTCTTTTCTTTTTTTGAGGAAAAGAAAAAGGGAAATAAGGCTTATTAGTGTCCTATAAGTTAAGTGACAACTTTCTGCAATAGCCCACATATTATTTATGGTCAAGTGCAGGAGTGGTGTGTCATTGTATTTCCTCTTCTTCTCCTTTCTTTCATAATTCCTCTGCTTCTCTTCTTGTCCTTTTTTCTAACAGAATTCTTCTTCTTCTTCTTCTTGGAAGGTTTCAGGCTTTCAGCAACCAGGTAATATCATCATCATCATCACTTCATCTTCTTGGAAGGCTTCATCAACCAGGTAACATATCATTGTCCCCATATGTGTATGTGGACTATCACTCTTTATTTTATCCCCTCGATTTTCATTTTCCTTTTGGACAAAATTTTTCTATATATTTTCATGTGAATTATTTTTCTCATCTGGCTGAACTGCATGCCTCTTTGATCTAAAATCTTATAAACAGGTTCTAATCAAGGACTTTTTGAGAAGCTCCCATAATGACAATCACTGAAAACACTCATTTCAGCCACCCACAGCATCCACTTGACCTGAAAAATTATCAGAAGCCTTACATCTGCGATGGATGCAAAGAACAAGGCTTTGGATCAAGATACCGATGCGAGCTATGCAACTACGATCTTCACGCAGATTGTGCCTTCACCGACTCCACCACTTCCCACAAGTTCTTCAAAGCATGCACCTTCAAATTCTTGGACCAACGTCCGGGAAAATGCTGTAATTCCCACTGCAAAGACTGCATGAGATACTGTGATGCCTGCGGGAAGCCAATACATGGCTTTGTGTACCACTGCAAGGAGAAGGGCTGGGATTTGCACCCATGCTGCCGCAATCTTACGAATGAATTAGACATAGACGGCATTAAATTTCACCTCCGTGGGACGGTTTCTTCAAAGTGCATATGGTGCAATCAGAGAAACCCTCCAGGCAGTGTTTCGGGCATTCGGGGTTGGTCCTATGTCTCCAAGTGCAAAAACTACCGTTTCCATGTGTACTGCGCAACAGAAATGGTGAATCAAGTCTGGAAGAATGGGGGTAGTAAGGATAGTAATGAATGTCTGTCAATAGAGAATGTGAAGCTTCCTCTTCCGGTTTCTTTGAATAGAAGTGGTGGGAGTGGTAGCAATTCTTTTATGAGGATAGTGAAGGTATTTCTCAAGACAATTGCTGGTATTCTTTTGGGAGATCCAACCATAACTCTTACTTCTCTCTTCGTGGAATTGGTCTTTAAGGAATGATTATTTAGCTCGTTGTGGTCCGTCTCTCTTTCTTGGTACATTCCTCAATTAATCCTACCTCTTTTATCATAATTTTATCACTTCATTAAGTTCATAGATAGTGATTAATTAAAGAAAGAAATCACTATATAGAGAAGTGATAAAAATAGTAATACTAAATTTTTGTTATAAAAATAGTATAAGATAAAAGAGATGAATAAAAGAATACTTTCCACTTCAATTTTTGTTATTTCCTATGCAACCCATGAATGTCTCATAAAAGAGCTTCGTGTTATCTTCTCTTGTAATCCTATTTCGCAGTGTTTGGCCTGTATTGTAACTCTTGAAGAACTTCCATGAATTCATGAACTTTTCTGATCTATCTCACTTGGCGATTGTACACAGGATAATTTTTCTTAAATACTTTTTAAAATTATTGTCATTAAGATTTTCCGATCTGTAATTACCTTCTAAAAACGTTGTTTGCCTAACTGTAAGTCAAATATAGTAAGGTTCAATGTCATACACATTTTGCCTGTGGGTTGAGCTTGGGCCCTCAAAATGAAGAATAGGTTTATATCACACTCATCATGATTTCATTAAGTCATGATCCTTTTGAACAACAGCCAATCAAATAAATGTAGTAGAATGAAGACATGTCATTAAAGCTTGCTATTAACAAGGTCTTCAACTTAAAGTTTCTTGGGTAGGGCTAAGGAGGAGAAGACGGATGATACTGCAGTGAACAAGAATGCAAAGAGGATGAAGCTAGCAGCTGCACTTCCCTTGTTGAAAAATTTGTTGTAGTTTGAGCCGAGTTCTGAAAATACTTCCTTCAGATCTAGAGTCGCCCCAAATGCTGCACCAGTACCTGTGGCTAGTATGTAGGACATCACCTGCTCAAAGACATGCCAATTCAACTCTGTGATCAAAATGTGTACAAGTTCCAAAATTGAATTGGACTACAAGGATATTGGGTCGGGAACGGGTGCATTGTTTAATTAATACCCAAGTTGGTTGAAGTTCAGCCCATGAATTCAACTGGGCTTTTGAAACCCACAGGCTCTCATTAAGCCAGAAGCCTTGAAAGCCCATCTGAAAGATGGGTCAAGTTGGGCTCTGTCGAAGCCACAAGAAGACAACACCAGAGAACCGTTTGGGAATTATTTTGATTAAAGCTCTTTTCTAGTTTGTAATACTTTTCAAAAGTGAGTTTTTTTTTTTAAATGCCAAATGATTCTCTCTTTTTTTTTTTTAAAGTTTATCAAATAGGTAATTTATGCAAAAAAAGAAAAAAAAAAAAAAAGAAAGTGTTTCCAAGGATGTTAAAAAGTGCTTCTCCCTCTCTTAAAACCACTCTCAAATGTATTCTAAATCTTAACACATACAAGAAAAAATTTATGGGCCTAGGCCGGACCTGAGCTAGAAATGACTAATTGTAACACCTTGTTGGCTCCAGGGGTCAGAGAAGGTTGGGTTAGAAAAATCTTGTTGAATATGTTTGATATTGTCATGCTTATCCATATTAAAATTATAAAATTCTAAGTCAATCAAATGTTCTGATTGTAAATTTGGATCCACAATTAATCCTATGGATCCTCAAGATTGTATTCTTGTATACGTTACAGCTTGAGCTATGAATCGAGCATTCAAAGTATCAAAACTCTAATGTATTAGCCCTTAAACTTGATATTTGAATAGATTTTACCAGGAAAAAAATGTTAAATTGGGAGGAGAAATGCCAAAGATGATCGTGAACAAAAGATTATTACAAACACAAAGAGTTAAGCTAAAGGTAACGATCAGCCAGCCATGCAAAGGGGAAAGAGTTGACCTTAGTTTTTTGCCTGTAAAAGTAGACAAATCATATTTAATCACATCTTTGGCATAACCATCTAGACCACCAATAGATTAATCTATATCCTCCCTGTAAAACTATATTCAAAACTACCCAATACAAACTCAATTCTACCCAACTCAAGAAGAAAGCATAACAGATCTTACAGCAGAAATTTCAAGAGAGAAAGTAGAGAAGCAAAGAAAAAGATAAAGGTGGTACCTTGTCAGCGTAGAAGTCGAATTGAAGAAGACTTTCACCACTGGACGATATGCGTTTTCCCATGCTCACATGATAGATCCCGAACACAATTTGCAAGAGGATGTATGGAAGTCCGACGACAAGCGCAAAAAGCATATATCTGGAATCCATAAATTAATGTTCCGAAAAACAAACGGAAAAATCCACTACTTCATCTACTGAAACCAGTCATGCATGTAACTCACCGGTAAGCGTGAACATCCTTAAACCGGAGCTTGAGCTCAGTGGAATTTACAACTATGGTTGCAGAGTTGGTGGTGAGGATGGTGAGCGATATCAAAATGGAAATGAAAGTGAGGAGCCTTAGTACAAGAGAAATAACTGGGGAGGGCGTAGAGGAAGAAGGCTCTGTCATCTTTTTGAATTAAAGCTTCAAAAATGGCTATGCCTATGCTGCAGATCTGGTGCAATTGCTCTTTCATTTATACCAAGGCTTGAACATTGAAGCCGTGTCATCGTCCACCTTTTGGCCTTATCAACAAGTCACTTACAAGGTCAACATGTACCCAAGTTGTGCATATAATATCATGCAAGCTCGTTTTACCAAAAATAACTTGTCTATTTTGTTGACATATAATTAATTTAATAAATTATCATTTATTAATTTCCACAAGCTCTTTGTATTATCTTATTATTGTTATTAAAGTCAATAAATATAGTTTATTATATTGTTGTAAAGCAATGTGTTACAATTTGCTATTTTATTATATTTTTCTTTTTCACATGATTTTTTTTCTTATAATATATGACATATAGTTAAAAATGAATTCTTAACTCCGATCTAGGGGCATTATTTTATAGATTTAATTTGTGTTCGATTTTTTTTTTTATAATTAATTTTAAATTTGTGTCATGTTTTTAGGTTAAATAGCATCAAATATGTTAGAAATGAGGTTGAGTGATGGTTATAGGCTTATAGCTGGGTAATTTTATCAAAGCTTGGGATTAATTTAATCAGAAATCTTATAGAAAAGAATGTGAAATGGGTGATTTATATCTTAAAAAACTTTATGTAAGCAATTGAATCTTGAAGCAGACGTTATATATATACATATAAATATGCCACCTAGTTGCAGTTGCTTGATCAGCAGGTAATGGAATTCTATGGCTGCTGGGAAGATGTTCATGGCAACTTCTGCTAGGTCAATGCGTACCTCAGCTTGCTAAAGATAGATGACAACTCATTTCCAAGAAGATTATTGACCAAATCAAATTAATCTTATGATTGAAGATTCTGTGAATTTGTTTGTTCATGGCACCCATTGATGTCATATTATGACCCTTGCTTTCATTTTAGTGTCTTAAGTTAATGACCAAGTGCTCTATGTTCTTATCAATCACAGTTTTGATATCAACTTTATTTGCCTAAATATGAATTGAAATACTCGTCGGCTCCAAGTTAGGAATTAAAGCACTAATGGAAAGTGTACTTTAGGATTCACAATTTGTGTAAATGGATTGTATTCATATCATACCAAAATTAGGCATTCTATTACTAGGTCAACCAAAATCCAATACGAATAATAGTCAAATTAAAACATAAATCCAGATATCGCCTAATTATTAAATAAATAATATATCGAATAACTCATTCAATAATTGGACCATTTTATTTAATAATCAGGCTGAATTACGTCTTATATAAGTTCATATAATTAATGTCTCAATCAAACATGTTTATCATTCAATAGAACTATCAATTACAAGTAAAAGATGATGGTCTTTTTTTTAACACACTTTTTGCTTAAAAAGAAGAAAAAAATCATTTGACTCAACAATGGTAACTATCCCGCTTTCATTCTCTAGATATTCCATGATGCATTAGATTGATTGAGGAATGAAGTTGCAATATAAAATATAGCACACTCATTCAACTCTTATTTTTTGGGTGGGGATAGAAACATATGCAATAAATGTATCATGATAAAAATATTAAAGCATATTGATTCCAAAGATCATGCACCTATTAAATATTGACTACAATTAAGCTTCTTTTCCAAAACCTTCTATATGAAATTAATTAATCTTTATGGTATAAAGTGTGATGCTCAAATGAGCTCTACCATCGAATGTATCCACCTCTTTCAACACCTTAGTTGACAACTCTATCTCCCTCAATAATGCATCTCTTTAAACATAGTTGCTCAAGACCTATTAAAACTTACTCCTTTAAATTACATTTTATGTAGGGTATAATCATCTAACTCGCTCTTGAATGGTTAGGATCTCATGGGCTATCTTGATTGTTCTAGCCCTTGTTTTTTCATTATTCTTAAAATAGATGGAAAAGAAAAACTAAATCCTGACCATGTTTTATGGGCACTTGTTAGAATCAACTCTTACTCAATGCAATAGTTACTTTTATTTTTAAGAAAATTACTTCCCTATGTTGGTAGCATCAATCAAGATTTTGTGAGATGTTTGGACCATGCTTACTAACATATATGCCAAACCATTTCATGACAGAATGATGAGAAACAAACAAATAATCAATTGTTCATATGCATCAAGCAATATCTCCAATTGTATGCAGCGAGTGAAAATCTTTGTTGATTAACTTGAGCTTATTGTTGAATTCAATATCTCCAATTTTACTAGTTTCATTAAGTTAGACCTTTAATTATAATTCTTGTAACTGCAATAAAGCTTACACACCAAAATACCATAACATCACCAAGTGTTTGACCAATTTTTTTTGTTGTTCAAAATACTAGGTCTTTTTACATAGCAAGTCTAAAAAATAAATAAATAAAAAATCAGAAAAAGAGTCACTACGGTTTTTGTCTCAACAGTGTTTGCTTCATTCTTGTTCCTTATGGGGGCATCGTAGGCCAAATGTTAATTTCAAAGATCATGAGCAAATTAAAGCAAATATTGATTCCAAATATCATGGTCAACCATTGCATTAGTACTTTCTTTTCTTTTTCAAATTATGCAATATATAGATCCTCTATTATTTTCCTATTTGTTATATAGTTTCTCTTCTTAGGTTATATTTAATTTCTACTTCTAAATTAGAGCAAACTTTTGTATAAAAGAAACACAATCAATGAATACAATCGAGCTTCTTTCCCAAAACTTGTCCAAAATTCTTATAAAAAAAAAAGGACATGCCTCCAATTACATCACAAAAGTTGTGATTACATGGTATTAATTGACTCTAAATCCTCATTTGAGATCCACAATCTTTTTCTATAACAGTTAAATTTTCTTAGGCAGTGCTAAGGATGAGAAAACTGATGATACTGCAGTGAACAAGAAGGCAAGGAGAAGGAGGCTGGCAGCTGCACTTCCCTTATTGAAAAATTTGTTAGCACCCGAGGATGCTTCCTTCAGATCTATGGTAGCACCAAATGCTGCACCAACCCCTGTGGCTAGTACATAGGATATCACCTGTACAAACCATACTTATGTTAAACTTCATGGGCTTAGCCCAATGTGAATATTGCAGGCCTAGGTTTCTGGTAGTCCTTATTGGGCCAGGCCTGGGGAACGTTTGGGAAGCTGAGAAATGGTGGAATGTTTTAAGAGTGGATGGAGAATGGACCCATCTTTTGATAGTCGAGTGGGACTGTGGGATAAGGTCGATTGAACAATATAGATGTTTAAAGCCCAAGGCCAATGTATTGAATGGGTGATTGAAGCACCAGTACAAGCCCATGGATCAAGCGTGGCCTCCATCAAAGTCAGCCGACAGATTAGGGCTAGTTCTAAGAGAAAATAGAGTTGTTTCCTATTCTTTAAAATTTTTAAAAAATATATTGAAAATAATACTTTTTATGACATGGTTCTAAATTATTTATTTTATACTCGAAAGAAAAGGTGGACTAAGGAAATATATGAAGGTTGCACCTTATCGCCGTAGAAGTCGAATTGATAGAGTCCATCACCACTGCTTAAGCGTTTTCCCATGCACACCTGATAGATTGTGAAAGCAATTTGCAAAAGGGTATATGCAAATCCCACCACAAGCGTAAAAACCATGTACCTGCAATCCACAAAAAGCTCCAAATCAAACAATATGGTGAAGAAAAGAAAAAGAACAAGTTCTCAACCTCAACTCTATAAATATGTCTAATTCACTAATATTTATAATATTTTAAAATAATTTTTTTAATAAAAATTTTTAAGAGTGTTTCTTAACATTACTCTCAAATAAATTAATAATTACCTGTAGGAGTAGACATCTTTAAAGTGGAGCTTCACTTTACCGTAATCGGAAGATAAGGTGGTGGTGTTGGTGATGAGGACGATGAATGATATCGAAATGGAAATTAGGGTCAGGATCCTTAATACAAGTGCAGCAACAGGGGAAGGAGGCTTCATCTTTGTGCCTTTAGGGTTCAAAAATGGCTGTGTTTATAGTGCAATTGGTCTTCATTTATACAAGGTTTGGTGGTGTGCCACCATTTACTTTTTGGCCTTATAGTGCACCGACCACGTAAACATTCCTCCCAGTCATAATCCATTAGGGATTAGTTATAAGTTCACTTTGAAGTTTGGCCATTGCGAGAAGCCGGGTTCATTGACTAAGAAAATAGTGGGAGTGCGGTCATCAAATATCTAATTGAACAGCCCCCTTGTTGCCTCTATCCTTTGGACTTTTTTAGCTTCAGATGGAGAAGAGCACAATAAAATCTCATGGCACAACCAGAACCCCTCATCATGAACTCATTCAACGTCACTCCTAACTTTGGGTTTGAGCTCTAAAATGGACATGAACACTCCATCTGAATCTAAGCAATGGTACTCACTCTATCAACTATTAAAGATGACTCACGGTTTTAAAACACGTTTACAAGATTAAGAGGAGTTCATACTTATATAAAGCTAAAAACTTTCCCCCCTATGGCCAAACAAACCCCACCCAACCGTATGAATATTGTTTGTTTTAGACTTAAAGGAGCCCTTACAGCTTTAATACAAGTTTACAAGATTAAGAAAAGCCTCTACATATATAATGTTAGAAACTTTCCCCCTTATCCAATGTAGGACATCATAAATTACAAATTAAAATAATACATCATCTCATTTTAATTAATTTATAAGTATTAATAATTAATAGGAAATTGAATATTTTACATAATTTGATGTCCTCAAATCTTTCTAGTTTTGTCACTTTAGTGACTAACCAGCTAACCAATATGGATCTTAAAAGAATAGTGATAGTGCAACAAATTAGTACATAATTTTAATTCATATACAAGAAGTAAATTTGAGATTTGAAATATTATAAGCAAATATATTAATATAATCTAAAATTTTCAATTATAAATAAGGCCCCTAAGTTTTCATAGGCCTTACACTAAAATTTCCAACTATCGTCAAATCCACCATACTATTTATCTCCTCTGATGAGGAAATCCGGAGACCAAAAACCTCCATGGTAGAGTCATCACCTTCTCGTGTTGCCACCGCCTCTTCCCCTAAAGAGAAGAATTGGATGGATGATAGAACATCTCGGACTCGAGGAAGGTGACATCCATAGTAACATAGTGCCGCCTGTTTGTTGGATCATAGCACCAGTAACCTTTTTGATTGGTGGCATAGCCGAGAAAGAGACAACGACGAGCACAAGGGTTGAGTTTGGTGCGTTGGTTGTAGTGAAGATGAATGTAGACAACGCATCCAAAGGTTCGGGGAGGAAGCGTCGTAGTTGACATCATTGATATACTCACGGCTAAGGCCTGTAGAGGTGTTTTGAAACCCATAATTGGAGATGGCATTCAATTGATGAGATGCTTAGCAATTGTAACCGCATCAGGCCAATGAGAACTAGGTACATGTGCACCTAATAGGAAGACACATGTGGTCTCAAGAATATGGCGATTCTTATGTTCTATTATACCATTTTGCTCTGGAGTATGAGGACACGAGGTTTGATGTATCAACCCATGCAGGTGGAAGTACTCCTAGAATTGTCGATTTATGTATTCACTGTCATTATCAGAGCGAAAGACTCTGAGTTTGGCAGAAAATTGGGTTTGAATCATTGTGTGAAAAGAGCAAAAGATAGTAAAAACCTTATCTTTGTTTTTCAGTAGGTAGAGCCACGTCATTTGAGTGCAATCATCAACAAAGAGAACAAACTAGCGATAACCCGATAGAGTAGATTTTGGGGATGCTCCCCACACATCAGAATAAATTAAGCTACAAGGTACATCACTCATATTGTTATGTAAATGATAAACTGCTAGCTAACTTTTGTCCAAAATACAGGTTTCACATTGAAAATCTGAGATGGAGAAATTAGAAAATAAAATAGGTAGTAAATGTTTCAAATATCCAAATGACGGATGGTTGAGTCGTCGATGCCAAAGCCAGATTTGTTCTATTATGGAATCACCTGAATGTCCCACATGATGTGTCTGTCCCATTTTGAAATCATCCATATAGTAGAGTCCCCCCTTCTTAGTACCACGCTCAAAAATTTACTTCGTGAGAATATCCTAGATAAAGCAAAAATCAGGGTACATCAATGTTACACAATTTAAGTCCTTAGCAAGTTGACTGACAGAAAGCAGTTTATGAGATATGAATGGCACAAATAATGTATGGGAGAGTGACAGAGCTGGTGATAGCATCATAGTTCCAGCCCCTTGTATCGATGAAATAGTGCCATTAACATTCGCAATGCTAGTTCGCCTAGAAGCGGTATGCTGACAAAAGTCTTATGCATGAAATGTCATATGATCTGTGGCTCCAGAATCTAGGATCCACAAGTTGTACTCATTGCTTCTAGTAGATCCAAGAGATGTTATACTTGACGTGTTGTTGGTAGAGTCATTAGGAATTAGAGACAGTTGGGGTTCTACTGTTGCTACTACCGTTTTACCAGTATTGAGCTCAATATTGGTGCCATTACGTTTCTTTTTTTTTAAGCTGGAGCTCGTGCCATCAGTCTGGGTATCCATAGAGCTTAAAGCAAGTGTCTTGTGTGTGTTTGGAATTTCCACAATGGGAGCACTTTAAGTCTTCTATCCGTTGCTTTGAATTTGGACCAGTGGGATTAGATTTATTGAGTACTAAAACTTCATCTTTGTCAAATGGGTGGGGTCCCGTTTTCAGCCCCTTGGAAGCCAACCCAGTTCTCATCCCTTCATCAGAACCATTCCCCATCACTGTCTATCGCACTATTTCCCTCAGAACACATGCGTAGGCTTGCTCAATCGTCGGAAATGGTTGCATCTGTAGCATGGTGCTCTTGACTTGGTCGAGTAATCAAGGTCGTCAAGGAACACATAGACCCTCTCCTCCTGGAGAATTTTGGTGTACCGTTGCACATCCTTAGGGCACTCCATGGGGTTTGGTCGTCAAAAATCTATTTCCCTCCACAAGCCTTGCAACTCGTTATAAAAGTTCTCTAGAGATCCACCATTTTGTCATAGCCTACTCACCCGTCATTGGAGCTCATACACCTGAGTAGTGTCACTCCCATAAAGAAAATGATAGTGATGGTGTCCCAAACCTCTTTCACAATGGGATACTGAATGAATGTGCTAACAAGGGATGAATCCATGGTGTTGTTGAGCTAGCCTTTGACGACGACGTTTTTGGTTCTCCATCGTTGAAATAATGGATCAGTTGGAACAAGTTGGGGTAAATCACCGTTAATGTACCCTAATTTGTCTCTCCCATAGATAAACATCTCCACAACTTGGGACCATAGTGCATAATTCGATCAATTGAGTTTTATGTTGATTAGGGCAGTATTCGTCGTTGCAGTTGGGGTCGAGGCCTTGTTCAGCACCTCGGCCATCTTCATGGTGAGTTATGATAAAATAGAGGTTGTCATTGGTGGAAACCCTTCCATCTGAGAGTCTGATTCAGACATTTTTCTAGGTCATTGTTAGGTTGTCGGGGTTGGGTAGAATCAAGGAGTTGATACCAAAGAGCAGAAACAAATCTGCTCTGATACCATGTTGACGAGAAAGAGAATAATTTGTATATATGGAATCTGTATACACAATTGATGTATTAAAATGGTTACAAAGGAGCTCAATATATAGCCCATATACGATCTAAATTTGTCTAAAAAAATGTCTAAGGAAAGTTGACCCTATAGAGTAGTAATTTGTTCCTTTCAGATATGTCTTATCTAATCCCTTCAGTTATGCTTGTAACGTATGGATTATACAACTCATGTCCACATGAGTTTCTTGCCAGAGATTGGGGTCCTTGTGAGGACACCTCTGGTGCAGAGAGATCGATGTGATCAGTCACCATTTTGGACGTGTGTCAATGGAGCTCTGATACCATGTCTTGCTAAAGAAAATAAAAGGAACAGGACTGTTGCAGAAAATAGAGCGCAAACCAAAAAAATAGAGTGTTATAAAATTCTAGATTGAAAGAGTGGAAACGTGTTCTTTCATTCATCATCTGATTGCTTTACATGTGTTTTTATATCAAAATTTCTTGAATCTAACTCTGGTTACCAACTAACTATAGTTACTAACTTACCATAATTACAGATACATAGGTTAGCTAACTTCCTAACTGAATTTGGTTAGCTTAACAAGAAATGCCTACAAAACAAAGAATGTCTAAGGACAGTCTCGGAGATCCCTCTCCTATGCTTAAGTTAGTATCCTTCTAGTAGAAAAGAAAGGTAAGAGAGAAAGAAGAGATCGAGAGCCCCTTGTCTAAGGTTTTTTTCTTTCATAGTCAAAATGTCGTTGAATCCATGGGCCTTTTTCCTAGTCTAATGTGAGTCTATAAGATGAAGTGGGCTTACCCCAAATGCTGGATTGGGGCCTGCTTTATAGTTGATGTATGGACCATGGGCTATAATGAATCCCCAACAGATGTTACTCTTTCCAATTTAGGGGTGTTTATTTAAAAGTAAATTATTATGTAATTAAAATCTTTAAAAATGTTAAAATTATTTTATCTTATGATAAAAACATTTTTGAAATTTATTTTTCAAACAGATACAACAATAGTAATAAGTAATTACTCTATTTCTACTCCTTATATTGCCAAATGCAAAAATAAGCCCACTTTCCCAAACACATCCTAGCCTTGTGTTGTTTTATTTATCTTAATGTTTGGTTGTATATTTTATGTGGAATTAATTTGTGACTACTACTACTACCACGTTTAAGAAATGTTTAATTTTGTTAAGTCATGACTAGGTAAATTTTCACTATCTGTATGATATTTTATGAGCTACTTGAACTATCATTTTTTTTCCCCATACAATTTGGTACTGAAATTCACAAATATGTATTTTCTACGATTTAGTATTAGAGCCAAATTGGTCAAGGACCATTTGTCCAAAGTGCAAGGGTCAAAGGCCACTTGTTCAAGGTGTTACATGGTAAAGTACCAATGAGTCGAAGTGCTGTAAGGGATCATGAAAAAATGTGTTCCGAGATTGAAGAGTTGATTGGTCTAAGAACAAAAGCTTGTTGGTGGGGAGAGGACAAGAAGCTATGATGACAGATTTTAGTATGAGCATACTCACAAAGTTGAGTAACTACAACTATAAAAAATTGGGAGACTAAAGTCAAATCCTACTCAAGGGACATGATCAACTCAATCATCATACATGGAATTGGAAAATTTATTACTTTACCAAAAGAGTTTAGCTAAGAAAATGGCTAAAAACTCTCAGTTAAAGAATGAAGAAATGGATAATCTTATGAAGACTATAAGAGCTGAGCCTGGATGAAGAAAGAAACATTGCCTTGTGGTTAAGGAAAGCATTTGTTAAAAGAGGAGTTTATGAGTTGGCAACACCCTTCCAAACCACCACTAAAATCATCACCTTCGCTATTAATTTATTGCCTTTATTGGAAAATTCATGAGACCTACTTGCATGGTGACCCTATCCCACCTCTTGTTCTCAGGTATGGTCATCGTCATCGATAGAGAGGCCCAACAAGATTGTAGCACTACAATCATGAACTGTCATGGCTCCCATTGTCTTCAATCTCTTCCATGAGTGGAGATGAGAGGGGTGTGTGAGGATTTGTAGAGAACAATTAGTGTTATATTATCAATTGACTTAAAACTTTAAGTTAATAGATGAGGGGTCAATAACTAATGTATACGGGCTGCAACCTCACTTCTCAATCTTTGAGTTTGTATGTTAACTTAATCAACAGGGGAAATTAACTGTTACGAAAATAATAAGAATAGGTAATAAAAAACAAAATATAATAAAAACATATAGATTTACATGAAAACCCTCAATGGGACAAACCAAGGATAGAGATGAAGAAAATTCACTATATTAAAAATTGGTACAAAAGGAGAGCGCCCCCTAATGAGGTCAGTGGTGGGCTAGGGATTGGGCTTGTTGGCCCAATCCCTTCGCTACCACCATTAACCCCCAAAAAAATCTCATAATCGGTTTGATCCCTCCACTACAACCATAGCCCCGTCAAAAAATCTCATAATTTTAGTTTCACCACATATATCCCACCACAAGTTTTTTGAATTGGACCAAAAATAATTTAGGTCATCAAACTCTAATAGTTTTATTTAAGATTAGTTTTATTCATGATCATATATGAGCATATATTTTAAATTTTTTTAAATTTAGTAAGTCTCTTTGTAAGTACCATTGGATTTATAATACATTGTTAGCTATTAGAAGAAAAAAAATCTATAATTTGATAAAGAGACCGATGATGCTGATTATGAGTACTCTTTCCCTCACAATCAAAAGGCTTCATCGGCCGATTTAATTACATGATCTTTAATTGGTATAACACAGAATATGTGCAGCTAGGACTTGAATATTCTGTGTATATGGCTTACATTGTTACTTTTTGACACCATTTACATTTAAATAGAACGCTTAGAGGGAAGGAATTAAAGAAGGATAATATATAGAAACAGATTGAGAAATGGATTCCTTCGATCAAATTATTTTCATCCCAAAAATAAAAACAATCAACATAAAAAATGGTCCCCTTTTTCTTACTAATTTAGTAGTGATAAATCCAAGATTCTCGGCATGCCGTTACCGTTAACAGATGTTGCAGCACAAAAATGAATTGATTAGCAACGGAGTAATCATGGAAGCCATGTGGCCCATTATTTGGGTCAAAAGTAGAAGAAGCAGAGCTGAAGCTGGCATGAAGTGGTCAGGTTTTCAAAGTAGCTAGCCTTCAATGTTTCCCATTTGCCAAGCCCATCTCTGGTGGACGTTTATCTTCTACAATAGTTTCATTATGTAAAGCTAGCCTTTGAATTGAGTACACAGGCTTTCTTTCTTTTTTGCCTGGCACGATTGTCTTTTAAGCTGCCATAGATGATGCTCAATTGGACCACACTATCAGTATCTCCCCCATGGCTCCTCTCCCTTTAGCCTCAATATCTGCCACTGTGCTTGGGGGTGCTTCATACTCTCTTTGATGCATGGGGCCTGGGCTAGTGCACCATTTACTCAGCATGACCCAATTGGACCATGTTCGAACCTACCATGTGCACATCCTCTGTGTAAATTACTTTTCCTCATTGAAGCTTCATACTTACAAGAACACTCATTTTTATTTGATAAAATTAGTTATACAGTGGAACACATGATATCCCATTCATCACCCTGTAAGGAATATAGTAGAACATGCAAATGAAAGAATGAGAGCGCTCGAGGTAAAGAAAGTAATGGGAATTGTCATCTATCTTTGCACCAAGATTGCCATTTTGCTGGTCTCATAAATGGGTCCCATGAAGGAAAACCCACCACAATTTTTGGCAATAAAGTGTACCATCTGAGAGCGTTATGTGTCCTTGGGACAAAAATGGTATAAAGTGGTAGCTTTATCAGCTTTACAATATCCTAATTAACCAAAAACTTATACGAGTATATAGCATATTTGTGCTAAACCAAACAGCCCCTAAAAGAGACACCATAGTACTTTTTCAGGACAATTTTGAAGGGAAAATGCTTTGGAACATGAATAACTTATTGGATTTGTTTGTCCTAAAATGCAGTTCAAATTGAGCAATATTACTCACAGTGGAGGCAAATTTCATGTAGGATCGAAATTGGTCTCATATAGGTCCAAAAGACAGCGAATTAGCAAAAAGTGTACGACCCCAAATTAAAAATGGAAGAAGCCTATAAAGAAAGACACTTTACCTTTTGTGTTTAACCCTCCATCAACCACTAACATGAGCTCAGACTCATTCACACGGTCGAGCTCTTTGGATTATCATTTCTTTTCCAAGGATTATGAAACAAAATGAGTTGTCAAATCTTAATAGAAAATCTAAAGGGTTATCAACATCAAGATTAAAGTGAGACATGAATGATAGAAAGCAAATAATGTAGGCCCCTAATGTCTCGCAGCAGAATCATTGTTGTTTAATGAAAACTAAGTCTGCATCAACGCGGTGGATATCACCACACGTTCACGGCAAGAAGGCCTATCATTTCGCACCACATCACAGAACGACTCCACGCGACTCCTGATTGTTTTTAAGTGATCTTACCCTTGTTTTTTATTGAATGATTGGTTAGCAAATTGTGGTTTCACTAATTAGTTGAGATGACAGGGAACATGAATCACATACATGGCATTCCATTGGTCCACATCCCTTGGTCAAAGCTCAGTGCTTTACAGATGAGTTCAGTAAAATTACCTGTTGCTTAGAAGAATCTAATCCACATAGTAGTTAGCACTAACGTCCACATCATTTACCCACTAGCCATGAACAAGTTTCATGGTAGTTGAGGGTTTCTGTTCAAGATTATGAATGATTCAAGATGGTAATCAAGGAAAAAAATTAGAAAATATACCCTTTTCTTGGAGATTAAAGGAAGAATGCACAAATATAATTTTTTTTAATTACACTCAAATTAAACACTGGGGGTCCAACAAAAGACTAGGGATATGTACTGAAAAAGTTGACTGAGTAATTAAACATGAAAAAATGATGCCCTAGAAACGCCAAAATCATCAAAATGGGAGGACCATGTCACCTTTAAACTTTTATGTGACATCAATTGCCCCATTAGAAGGCCACATCGAATCTTTAGTTTAGAAAGCTAATCAAAATCATGACTGCAAATATGATACGTGCAATGCTTATAGCCTAATGATGTTGCCATCAAACAATGCATTCAGCCTGCAATTATATGCATAAAGGTTAGATGAACAAAATTATGAGGTTTTTGATGTCCTAGCTAGGTAAGTGCGACAGTATATGAAATTGAATTTTGATGCAAATAGGGAAAATTGATTTCGGGTTTTGAAATTTTCTTTAATATTTGTTTTTCTTCCATTCAAATGGAAGTGGGTCTTTCTCCATGTGATGAGACAAGGGAAAGTTCAAACAGTGTTGTATTGGAAAATCATTGATGGGTCTCCTGATATATGCTACTATCTTCTGAATGGAATGGAATGTAATGTGTACAAAATTTGTGGAAAAATCATCACATACTTTTGGAAAAGTGCAGTGTCATTTTTCTCAAGATTGGTCAAACATCCCTCCCTCTTTCACTCTATTGCAAAATTTAATATTGATGAAAAACAAGCCTTATGTATACGTCCAAATGAAAGTGCTCCATCACGCAACCTTCCACTTATGATTATATTTGGTAGGTGATGTAAGGCAAGAGTTCGAATAAAATCAATCAACCCCACTCTAATCTTGGTCCTCCATGAGGAATTAAAAAAGAACACACACATGCAAAAGCCACCATAACAAAGGCTACTAAGGTTTTTGATGATATGCAACTTAGAGGATAATTATGAGAAGACTTTGGGAGCTCATCACTGTACAATTCACAATATGAAGAGGCCTCCCGTGCCGCTGCTTTTTGGGAGTATGACATGATGGACCTTAGAAATTGATTCTTGAAGAAAAGTACTCAAAAAGTTTTCTATTATTTGTGGAACCTTGGACCTATGTCGTAATGGCTCAGCTGAGTGATGTGGAGACACATTATTGGTATATTAACATCAACTTTGAATTTTAAGGAAGGCTATCAGATCTCTCCTCAAAGAATTACGGTATTGAATCACAGAATATGACCTCATTTTTGCTAAATTTTCTGAACCTTTTAGTCGTAATTGAATTATTTTGTAGAGTAAATTACCGAGCTATTCTTTTGATTTTGTGAATCTTTGGCTAGTTTTCTTAAGAAAATGGGCAAATTAACTTTGCTGGAGGACTACAGTTCAGATTATTATTTGTTATTGTTTCTCTTTTAATTTCTTTCTTTTTTGTGGTACAACTGCAACAAACAGTGAGTTGAACAAGCATCGAGTAATTTAACATTCAACTCAAGGTATCCGATTTTAATTCAACTGCAAGAACTTGGTTAATTTAAACCTGCAAATTCTCAAATTAACCTTAAGTTAACTGTTACGTATGCGACAATGTTGCTCCTCGGAAAAAATGACTGTTGAAACACTAGTTGGAATGAGAACGACGGCTGAGAAATGATTTTGGGATGAGTGTGTATGGTTAGGCACGGTATAAGTCTTGGGATGAGTCAATAATTATTAATAGTATATAATACACGTAAATGTATTCAATTACATTGCGTTTGAATTTATTTCGGATTGAATTAGATTGTCAGACAGATCTATTTAGGCAGCCTGCCAACTCAAACGACATTGGGACTAACATTTCTCAACCTGAATGCAACCCAGCTTTTCAAATCCCGGCCAATAATCACATTGGCGAGGCTGAGGTAGGGTCAGGTTCAATTCCACCTAGTTACACCCCTAGATATTAGCTTGAGGACTACAAAGAGAACCATTCAAAAGTAATGAAATATCAATCTAGGGAACTGCTGTGGGATGCCTCTTTGAGAAGCCGTTGAAATTTTAATTGACCTACTGATGATCATAAGACCAGACATCATATCATATTCATCAAAGCACTTTGTCTTATACTATAATGCTTTGCATTCCAGACCAGTTTTACACTACAATATTCCTTAGCTTGTGCTTTTCATATGCTGATTGTAATTGGCTACATTGCTTTTAATTTTCATCATCCCACTGCTAGTTTTTGCATTTTTTGTGGACACAAAAAGTTGGAAACAAACAGTAATTGTTGCTAGTTTTTGGCCACCATGACTGCATGCTTAAAGTTGAGGAATAACTTTTTCAGGGCATAAATTCATTTTGAAAATAGGAGTGTTGTGCAAATAGGATGCAATGATCATGAAGGAGTGAAAAAAATATATTCAGAGCACTGCAACTTCTTCATCATCATCTGCTTGAGCAAAATACCACTGCATTGTTTCCGTTTTTTCAAGCAATGGAGTCAAAAGCTGGCACCGAAACACTAACATACCATGATTAGGATCATCAAAAACAGAAGCTTGAAGGTGACTTTTTGAGCAGTCCCCAATTAGTGGTGTTATGCCAACTTTTGACTCCATTTTTTCTTGGTATTGGATGCTCAAAGCCCTTGATAATTGATTGATTAATGGTGGTCTTAGGGGAGTATATAAGGTGTCTTAATTACCAATGTCAATATATATTCTGTAATCATGATAGCTAAACCTTTATTGTATGATATATAATGCTTTACAAAATTAGGAGTGTTGTGAGAATTTGAGTATAAAGTTTTATAAAAAATCATTCATTACTCTTATATATATTATTGTTAATAGGACCAACAATGTATATCTTTTTCAAAGCATGTCCAAAACACAAAAGAGAGAATTGCACAGTGAGTGTAAAACTTTACAGTGGTCAGTATTTTATTATCATATTGTACAATTTCATTATCTCCCAATCAGGTTTCTAGAAATGGAGAATCTGGCACAAATATATGATTGAGCACATGTGGGAGAACGTGAGGACTGAGAGGTGAGAGCTTGGATTGGAATCTGTGAGAGATAGAGAGAGAGAGAGAGAGAGAGAGAAAGAGAGAGGCATGACAACTAACAAGGACATCTCAAAAGCCAAAGCTGCCATGGAAACAGAGAGAACATCTCACGCCGATTCATGTGGGCATCAACATGAGCATACACAGCTTGGATTTCCGAGCTCTTCTTCCACTTATGTTCTTTTTCCTTTTCTTCAAATACCCATTTGGCCATTTATATAGACATACAATTTTCGAACTCACTATCTGCTTAAATTGTTACAATTGAAGAGAGGGAGAGAGAGAGAGAGAGAGAGAGAGGGTGTTTGCTTTTTGACGGGAAGTTTCCTGGTTTGCTAGCTTTATTCCTTGTTACTAAACGGCCTTGGTTACTGAAAAAGCAAATCCAAAAACCAGATTCTATTCTCTCTAGACTACCAACCATATGGATCGTAATCTGTGACATCATAATAATAATAATAATAATAATATATGTCTGATTATTTAAAAACGATTTGTTTGAGATGGGATTAGAGATTTTTTTTGTACTTTAATTTTTAATATTTTGGTCGGATGAAAATATAGAGGGAACCCAAATCAAACAAAAGGTGAACAAGGTCTGGGGTTATAGATAGGAAAAGAAAGATTCTTTTGACCTATGTAGGGTGTGGTCTTACGTTATTTTTCTCCAACAAAATTCGAGAATCCTACTTGGGTCTTTGCTTGGGCATTTGCATGGTTTTGAGTGGAATTTTGGCCGCTTCTTAGCTTCTTTTCTTGTCCATCTCTACCACTTTCACTCAAGTCACTGCAAAGCAACAAATAAGTACGTCTCATATGTTTGATTTTCCTTGTCTTATAATTACAAAATCATTGTAAAATTCTCTCTCTTCCTCTCGCTAGTCTAAGTCTATAGCATGGGCACACACAAACTGAGAGGTGCTTGCTTGAACAGTTTTCTTGAACAGGTGAAAATTAACTTCCTCAGGTAAAACTCCTAAAAACATGAGACCAAGAGGTGTCTGGGAATTTGGAATTTCCACACAGATGATTAAAGAAACCGAGGGTACAGCCAGCCAGCCAGCAATGTCTCATATCAAGCTTGGTGCTGACGAAGCCAGGCATGGATAACCCAGTTTTCATGAACTTGAAATTTCTAGCAGAAGCTACTGAACCATTGAAACCAGAAAAGGAACTGTTCAGTGTATTGGCCTAAAATGCAATATGGAACTAGTTCTTGTGGTTTCATACTTACACACTTTGTGATAGGTGGTAGTCTGCAAAATGAGAGAGATTGTGAGTCTTACAATATTTCATGAAGTCAGGCTAGGCATGTTCTGCAATCACTCTACTTGCCAAGAACTGATTCTTTACTGCCATAGTTTTCATCCTTAAAGATGGGTCACTCACAAGTCACACCTCATTGCCTATTTACAACTGATCAGTTGACAACTAACGTCCCACTCAAATAATGCGCTTAAGAAGTGGATGATTGAAACCAGTTTGATGGCCATATAATATATAAATATGAACCATGATTTTAGCCAACTTTTTTCCTTTCATGGACATCTGAGATAGATCAAGAGTTCCAATTGGCATTATTTTGTTTGAATATTCATCAACAAGTTCATTGATTCAGCATACCAGCTTCTGATTTTGCCCGGGACTTCTTCATCTGAAGCTAATAGTAATGCGTAAGGAAGCATGATGGCTAAACACATTCCCATAGAACCACTTGAATCAAACTCAACAAGTACAGTGCATTTGATCAATTACAACAATTTAGCACTTCATGTTAGATACTGAACTTCACGAACACATACACCTACTTCTGTAAACATACCATAGAATACAAGAAAAGAGATAAACAAAAAGAAATAAATGATAATGAACTAAAGCCTACCATTTCTAAGTTTTCTGCCACATCTTGAAGAGACAACTTCATTGATCCATCCTCTCCATTTCACCCTCTTGGACTCTTAATTGGGTTGGAAGTAACTCGCAAGTTAGGATAGTCGACTGAAAGTCTTTTATCTTTGAGCTGATTTCGCTTTAACAGAACCTGTAGTAATTAAAGGAAGAAAAAAAAAAAAAAGGAAGATTGGGTAGGGTTTATGGAGATGAAGAGAGATTAAAATCATAAGAGATGACTGGTGGTAGAAGAATTGAAACCAGAGAGATCATTCCATGTATTGCCGCTCCAGTACTGATCATTTCCTGGAAGACCCAAAAAATTCCTTGATAAATTCAACCCTTGATTTTCTTCTATCTTCACCGCGGTCATCTGAGTAACTCCAGAATCCAAGGCCTTAGCTCGAAGATGGCCCGATCCCCCTAGGTAACTCGGTGGCTCAGTACCTTCACCCTCAAATGAATATAACCCAGAAGGTGGCTCCAATCCAGCCAAGAAAGGGAACTGCTGCACTTGCTGCAGTCTCCAGTGCTCGGCAAGCCCACCTGATAAAATTGGCCCACCACCACCTGAACAGCTACCAATCGGGAATTCTATATCAGTTCCGCTGTTACCGCCACCCGATACTGCCACAGGTGGCTGAATTCCACCGAAATTTAAGCCAATGTCCCCGGCCCCGTAGTCAGCAAGGTGATGCAAAGGGGGCAAAAAGGATAATTGGGGTGGTGGTGGTGGCGGGGGCAAATGGCCTATCATATCAGACGTGCAGCTATTGGAAGGAACTGCACTGGCGGAGCTGGAACCACCCTGACGCTCGCCAGTGACTGGAGACTTTGATCTATTGCCTTTGCTTCTCTTATTCCTCCGACAACCTCCCCCTACAGGCACGTTCCTTAGTGCACCTCCTCTAGTCCAGTAGCGCCGACACGCCTTGCAAAAGTGACGAGGCTGAGAGAGGCTATAATTATTGAAGTAGCAAAACTTAGTATTGGTAGATTCGCATCGAGGACATTTCAGTGCCGTCTCCGGCTGTGGCAACTTAGCTAGCCGAGCCCGATCGGCCATTGAACCAGGCCTGATTGTGCCAGTACCGCCACTGCCTCCTCCGCCAACTGGAGGCAGCGGCGGGGGCGCCTGCTGCGGTGGAAGATGGGGATTGTCATTGCTCCCTCCTGGTTGATGATTTGCTTGCTGTGAAATTAAAAGGCCAAAGAAGAAAAATCAAATATCTGGTATATTCAACAAGAGATTAAAAAAGGGCAGGAATATTTATCTTTTAATTTGCTTTTTTGGTGAAGAAGCTAGGCAAAGAAAACTGAAGAAAAACCTCACCTGTTGCCAGTTGGGTGGATCTAGATAAACCGGAACGGATGAGAAAACCATGGTTCTCGATCTTTCTCTTTTGTAAAGGTTGATGGGTTTTTAGAGATATGGTGGAGAATCACATCAATAAGGGGAGTTGCAGAGAAAGAGAAAGAGAGAAAGAGAAAGAGAGAAAGAGGAGAGATGGAAAGATAAAGGAGGGGCTGTTTATTTATTTTGTTCTTGTTCTCCCACTCCTCTCTTTTTGTTTTATTAATTTTTAGGGTTTGAAGGAGACTAAATTTCTTAACCTGTAAGCTTCTTTTTGATGCCCTTTTAACGATGCCCAGAGATAAAATCAAAAAACAATTTAAGCCACCATGCACAGAGAGAGAGAGAGAGGACTGAAGAACCCTAAGTGAAAATCAAAATAGAAGTAAAAATCAAAAAGCAAGCCTCTCTAGTGGACGTGTCACTATCGAATGTACCTTTCTTTCCCTGGTCTGTTTCCGGCATTTTTTCCTTTTTTTTGCATGGAAAATCATGAAATCATTTTTATTTATTTATATATATATATATACTTTGGTTGTTGCTTTACGTGCATCATATATGTAAGGTGGGGTATACATATTGCCCTCTGTGCTTTTCAAAATTACAATTTTACTGCTTTTGAATTGTTTGAATCTTCACCTACTTTGGAGGACAAAATTGGCTGCCGGTGCCTACAAGCTTACACAGTTACACCCAACTCGACAATGGTGTTTTGCCAGAAGTGTGAAAGGCGATCGAATATCATTGGTACTGTTATTAAGCAAATGCAATTACCTTTCCTTATTCAACAAAAGTTTTTTAATTTCTTAATTATAATTAATATCTTTATTTTGAATTAATTAAAGCTTTTTATCAGGTGAAATTCATGCAGTACTCTTCATGTAGAACAATAATAAAGTAATAATTAGTATTTTCCAAAAAATAAATAAATAAATAAATAAAATAAAATACGATAAACCTTTCTGAATCATCATGCTAATAATGCCAAGAGGGCACTTTAGCATCTCCTGCAGATTAAATAGCAAGCTCCCTTTGACAATGAAGGTTTGTCTCAATGATTTTTCCTTTTTTTTTTTTTCCTTTTAAAGTTCTGCATATTGCCAATATTGAATCCGTACAAAATCCATGCAAGGAAACTCAGAGTAAATCCAAATTTTAATTTCTTTAACTTAATGCAAACAGATGGTTTCCATATATACATCTAGAGATGTTGAATACCCTTCTTTGTTAAAGGCATTCTTAACTCGGAAATCACAAAATTGTCTATGTTATAAGTATTAGAAGCAATCAATCTTCTTACTCATGGGTTTATAGATAGAAAAATGACAAATAGAAAAGTTCAAACTCGACCTTTTATGATAAAGAAATCAATTTCTTATATCATGTCTTTGAAAAAAAAAAGTAATTCTAATAATATAATCATTCAAGTGCATATTTGTAATTATTGAAATAACAAAGCCCATTTAAGTGGATAATCATATAAATAATTTACAGAACAAACTTTCCTTTTCATTACGGATAATGATCATACATCCTCCTCTATAGAATTGTACGTTAACAGTCACATAGGTAACTATCAAAACATGGCTAAGGAGAAGAAGAAAAAAGGAAAGAGGTGGGCTGAGCCGCCGGTTGTGGAGTGAAGGGAGTGGTCGTCATCAGATGCTCACGGTCGGGGGATTCCTACTTTTCCCACGTGCCACGTCAGATCCCACAGGGTCCCACACCAGCCCAACAAGAATATATATACTTGGGTCGGTGAAAAAAAGCATGGAATGGTCTCATCCCACATATTTCCAGGGTCCCCACTTGAAACATGAGGCCTACATATTTTGTGTTAGGGTTTTCAAGAGGACTTTGGGGGTCTTGGATTATGCAATTGGCATCAAATCTTGGTTGAAGATGATGAGATTTTAATCCATGATTCCATGAATGTACCCCCACTGAGGCAGCGGTCCATGGCGGTTCAAGAGAAAAGCGCGGATATCTGTGATTCGATCTACATTGGCTCTATGCCATTGATAATTTATTTGCAGTGATGATTCTTGATTTTGCTAAGTGGGTTTAATTCATGTTCATGTTCATGTTCATGTTCATGGTCAATATTGAACACCAACATGGTGTGCACGAGGAACACGGCACGAATTTGAATGGTGTTGAGTTCAAACATGATTGTTTTTGGCGTGAGATTCCATTCTTGAAGAGTCATAACTTCAATTTTTTTAGTTAAAAGGCAGGATGAGGAAAAGGATTGGTTAGCTGCATTATGAATTTATGGTGCATGGACTGGGGTCCTGGCTATGGCTTCTTTTTATTATTATTATTGTATGATTTTGCCATTACCCATCATCCTTTTCGTAGGACCCATCGAAATTGTCGGGTTTGGTGGTTTGAGTGAAATCATCCCCCCAATAAAAAGTGAAAAATACATCAAAACCTCATGTTTCACCTGCGAACTACTTTGATGCAAAACTCAATTGTTTTGTAGGGATTTTTCTTTCCTTTTGTTTGAATTCTTAATTGTGGCCATGCATTGCATTAATCTTGAAGGAAATTGGCTGTGTTAAACCACTTTTCCATAGATTATTAAAGCTTGTTTAGGGATGGTAATGGCTCCTCACAGATGTCACCCTAGTGGGACCGATCGATGACCAGAGTCACAAACCGTAAAAGACGTCTTCCCGTGTTATAAGTTATAACTAGGTCACAAGTTGGTCTTAGAAAGTGTTTGTTTAAGTGGAACATTCAATCAAACGACAAGAGTAGGGCACCCATATCACCGAGTTCAACCCAAACAAGCCAATTTGGTCCCAAATTTCTTCCTAATTGGTGCCGTCAACCTCTACTACAGCCACTTGTAGAAAGAATGGCCTAGTGTGAATTGTGAGTTAAGCTTAACAACCCCCCAAGTCCAAAAAGTAAATTGAACATGACTTAAGATTTACGACCTAGGAACTGAGTTCCCACCTCCAACAGTACAATATAAAAACTGTTTCAACATTCTGGTCATTATAGCATGGGAAAGAGTCCAACCTCGAATTCTTCTAGTTATATTTATGGATATTTGTTAAAATTTTCACTGATAAGGCTGAAAAGAAAGCAAAGTTCAGGCTGCTGTCTCAACCTTCCGTTGGCAAAGAAGACTGTGGTCCAAACACCAAGTACAACAATCTAGATAGCCCCTTTGTTATGGGTCTCCTATTTTAGCCTCAGTTGCTAGCTAGCTTCTTCCTCAAAGAAGACCAAGTTGCTTTCACTTGTAGATTGTACACAGCTCAAACTTTACATCACTGTTGCTGCTATCCCACCTCACTGCTATCTTTCTATATAACCTTCTGTTTTTTTCCCACTCCATATAGCATATATATTATGATTCCAAATCTTACAAGCTTAAACGTAACCCAATTTCAGGTCATGGGAACCCAAATCGAGCTTAAACTTTTTAGGAAAATTGATTGTATAGAAGCACATGACTCGATTTCGGCTTTCAACATGCTGTGAATTAACTCAAAACAATGAATTATGGTAGGCTTAGGAAGTGTGTTACAGAAGATTAATGGCATAGGCAAAGTGAAATAGGGTGCAGGATCTCATGTCTTTCAGGCTGCCCACCTGACCATCAGCCATGTGCTCTGAAAAGCTACGGCATTGGATAATGCACTGGCTTTGCTTTATATATCCACTGTTCACAGTGTCAAGCCATTTTTTCATTCTAAGTTCAATTATTGATTAGGGGTTTGATCTCAACTCCATTAATCACGGAAGCCCAATATTCAGCACCACAGTTCTTCTTAATATTAGTCCTCCAACAATGCCTTTGGCATCGCAGCATAGTCAAATTGTCGTGAAATGTGGAAGTTAATTCTTGATTTTACACTACTATTGGCATGTAACTCACTAGAGAGGATCCCAAAAAGAGAACTATTAAATATTCCTCTTCAAATACTTCTCTCCCTTTGAAATTCCTTTTCTCCCCTTGCTGAAAATTGCACTATTTCCCACACGCCTTTGGATAGAGTACGAAGTATTTCTTAGCCCATGGAAAAACTAACTGAGTGCCACTTTTTTGCTTGGTCCCGCGTTTTCCCTTTGCTTAAAAGTGGAACTTATGTCCATATCATTTAGTGTCCATAACATGCCTTAATACGAGTGAACACCAACACATTCAGATCTCCTTTTTTCGTGTCACTGAGTAGAATTCCGTCCCCATGGTTATCTGTTGAGTCAGTCTGTCCTGACCCATGGAGGCCCTCTCGTTCCCCACTCAGCTGATTACCGACTAGACATGCCGCGTTTCCATTTTTTCAGTGCGAATCCTAAAGGTAATTAGTTTGATAAGTGCTTATATTGTTCATTGTCATACACAGTGATTTAGCATCCAATAATTGGCTCTTCGAAAAAGAGAATTTCACCAACTGATGTCACTAGCTAGCCAAGATTCTAGCAACCTAGTACATATCCTATACATATATATTAGGGTTTTAAATTGACTCTTTAGGCAGAAATTAAATTAATGTTTTTCAACTATGTCCACTTTCTACTTTTAGGGTACATGCATCTTCATGCATTGATTGAACCATGGCTGTCTTGATCCAAACCATGAGCTGGGATTGAACCATCTATGTCCTCTTCTAGCCCTAACTTGGCCGCAAATCGTGGGGGTTCCATGCAATGAATATATACAAACATAAGAGTTGTGATCCATGGCAGGCAAATGAAAAAGTGTAAGTTAATTTTTGAAGGAGATGGGTTCGTGCATGCAACTAGGGTAAGATGGATGAAAAGATCAGAAGAAGAATTAGAAATTCAGAAAACTAAGGTTGGTGGTGTCGGAATCTAATTCCCTATCTAATCAGAATATATATCTTTAACTCATTTTCATGTAAAAAGCAACTCTTCTTCTTCACATACATAGTTGGAAAGGGAAGCTTACCCACTGCCAGCTTTTTTCCTCTCATTATTTCTTCTTCAATTGCTCTCTCTCTCTCTCTCTCTCTCTCTCTCTCTCTCATCTTCCCATCCTCACGTGCCACCATGAAAAAACTATGTAATCAATTTACATGCTGACAAACCCCATCCTTCATAGTGCTCACGTGAACATCATCATCTTTGCGAAGATGCTTCTATGCCAGATTCCAACATGGTTTTCTTTTCGTTTTTTTAATTAAAATTTGTTCATTATCCCATTGATTTGGTGAATGGATTAGGGTTTTTTTATTATTATTCTTTTAAGACAAAGATGGTTGATGAAGCTCGTGGTACTTTCACTTAATCATGGATCTATGTATGCTTTGTCTTGATCTATAATTTTCCTTTTCCTTTTTTTTTTTTGGTTCTATCATCAATCAACTATACATGGTGCCACATAAAATCTTACAAATTCTATAAAATACATATGGAAAAAAAATGATAAATGTGTATGTGGTATAAAGAAAATAAAATTTTCAGGGCCTTCGTCCAATTTTATTGAGACATTTGAGAAAATTTTCATAATCATCAACCATTTTATATTATCATCGTCATCAAGTTATGGGAGCAAAATTTAAATTATATATATATATTTTATTTATACTAGATAATTTTTGTGTAAAAAATTCTACATTTTATATAAAACTTTCAATTTTTTAAAAACAAAAAATAGAAAATAATATTGATATGTCTATCATTCAATAATTTATTGCAAAATAGGAAATAATAATGATTGCCTAACATTCAAATATTTATTTGAAAATCAAACTTAATAATTTTCTTTTGTGCTTGATCCATGGAATTCATAGGTCCAGACCAGTCGTGCGATCCACATCCATGGTCGATCCAGAGCTATTGTCAGCCCAAATAGGGTGGTTCAAGCCCATCTTGAAATAGGCTTCTTTTGCAAGCGGACCGTTACACTCCTAACCCAAACTTGTATTGCCTCATTAATGGGCCCAAGCTATATGAGACCCAGTGGGCTCACCTTTCACTGTAAAATTTTAAACTTTGCCGGACATGCTCAGTCCATATTCTAGGCTTTGATTCAAGTTGTAAACGTGTCACTGAATGTGAAAGGGTTACGGGCCGGGCATTTGGTTTCGGTTGCTAAATTTTGATCGGGCTCGGCCCAAGAACTTGTTTAATTCAATACAATGTAGCCCATGGCCCAGCCCATTTGGATGCTCCCTCGCCTTCAGAATGCTGAGAGCCTGAGAAGTCAAATTTTGACTGGGCTCAGCCTGAGAACTAATCAAATTCAATTGAAATAATCGGGCCCTCTCTCAAGCACAAGCCCCAGCCCGTGCTCGTTGGGAGGACCACAACCCCAAGTCAATATGACTAGTGGTTGGAGCATGGATGAGTTTTACAAAATAAAATATCTGAAAATCTATTATAAGATTGCAAAAAATAAATAAATAAATAAAAATAAAATATTACGATGAATTATGAAATTAATATAAACATATTTATATAAAATGAAAATATGAATATAATTATGAATTAAGGTTTTTACTTATATTTATAATAAAGATTTGATCCATTTTTTCTCTACATATTTAACTTTATCCATCTTATTTTACTAATTCATATTGTTAAAGAGTGATTAACCAGTTTGTTGAAGTTAGTGTAGTTTCCTATCAGGTATGTTGAGTTGTATAGAATCCCGGTGTCATAATATGATTGGCTTACTTTAAATTTTGTAAGAAAGGTTGTTAAGCCACTTATTAAAAATATGTTGTTTGTTCAAATGAATTAACTAATTTATTCAATACTCAATTCAAATTAAATCTTCTTTTTAGTCTCAATTTCTTTATTTTTCTAAGTTGGTAGTAGAGTTTGGTTTGCCATTAGTGGAAGATTCTTTGATCCCCACCTCACACAGAGGTTCATCCTTTTCTTAATGATTCACTTTAGTTTATATCATACGATGTTCTGTTGGGAACTCTGGATTAGTTCTTTCTTTGGCCTTAGATAATATAGGGTGCATGTTTTCTATCATAGGCATCTTGAAATCTATTGAAGCAAAATAATAGATTTATAAAATGCAGATGTCATACCTTTTGAAAAACCGAAAGTCCAATAAGGAACACCTAGAAAGAGGGTGAATTGGTGATTTTAAAAAATTCAATAAAGATTTATATATTATACTCAATTCTTTTACCCTATGAGATGTTAGAGATAATCAACTCTTTGAATTATGAACAATTCAAATAAAATATCAAATATAAAAATATAGACAATGAGTCACATGATTTTTTACATAAAAAACTCTCATACTAACTGTGGAGATAAAAAAAACCATAAGGTCTAAAACCTATTAATCTAAATCCATTATACAAATCAAGTTACATAGATTTATCTTGTCACTTTACACTAAATACTTACTCTCTAGTATTTATAACTTGATTCACATCCACAACGCAGCAACCTTCAATTGCTCCAGCGGATCACTTCAATCTCGCCAAAGGGATAAAGGTCTTCAATCTAAGTTTTAAAGATCTAATCTTTGAATGAAATATTAGGAATAGTGTGGCACTTTAAGCTTTCTCACTAGGAGACTCTTTCTAAAGAAAATAAGGTCTCTAAACAATCTCTATACAATCTCTATAATCCTCAAGGGGTTAATAGGAAGGTATTTATAGGTAAAAGTTTGAAGAGTCTCAGTTTTGGAAGGTTTTTCAATTAAAATTGTGTGAAAAACTTGGCAAAATCAACATGACCACTCGAACCAACTTACCCACGCTTTAGTGCCTCAGACACTTTAGTGATATGGCTTGCTTGAGCGATCCTAAGCACTCGAAAGTCAACATTCCACTAAAGAAAGTCAACTACATTTCAGTATCCTATGAAACTATAATGAGTTAAAACTCGAGTTCATAACCTACTATTCATTGCATGCAAACTCTCCATGAATTGGTATCCATAATCAAAATAGAGTAGTGTTATCAATCCATCAAGATTACTTCTTCAATCTTTATGTTAAAGATCCTCTTATCAAGATTCACTGTGGGTCATGTCTAATGTGTTACCATACACACTAGTACACTCACCATGAGAAACTCATCTCAATGGCCAAAATAAGTCATTCTCTAATTATGAGATAGTGTACTACAATCTCCACTAAATTGCTTAAATTTATAAACTAACTATGAACAACTTATCATTTCGCAAGGAACTTATGACTTATATCTTTTATGCAACACCTAATGTACCTAAGTCATGTATAATACAAGTGATATGAATTTGAATACTCAAATCAAAATCAACGCAAATGATGGATAGATAAGCGGAAGCTCAAGTCTAATTTTGTCACATTATGTCTTGCTTTTAAGAACTTTATCACAACACAATCAAACTTAGTCTTTGGTGTCTTTACATCTAGGAAAGCAAACTATTGATTGTAAATGAGTTTTAAAATTGAAAAAGAATTCAAACAAAACAATACAAAAGTATAAGGCTCGATTGATAACAAAAGGTTTTATTAAGTAGCATGTTTTGATTTTAATGGCACTTTTAGTCCTATGATTAAACCAATAACAATTAAAGTTGTTCTTATAATAGCTTTGTCTAGAGGGTAACAAGAGTATCAATTAGATATTAATAATGCATTCTTGATTGATGTGTTTCAAGAGGAGGCATTTATGTAGCAACTATTTGTCTTAGTCGATGTTAAACAGTCTCATTTTATTTGCAAGCTTCATAAAGCATTGTATATACTAAAGAAAGTTCATTGGGTTTAGTTTGGGAAGTTTGCAGTAGCCTTGTATGCCCTTGGTTTTGCTTGTGTTAAGTTAGATCAATCATTGTTTATACATACTACATCAATCATTGTCTCAATATATATAGATGATATAGCAATAACTAGAAGCGATGCCCAATCATTTCAATTCTAAGAATAAGCTTTGCATAAGGAATTTACTCAAAAATATTTAGGAGCTAGATGTCAATTACTTTTTGGCAATACAAGTGAAGAAAATTATAAGCAACATTTATTTATCTCAAATAAAGTGTATCATAAATGTTGGAATAGAGCTCTTAAAAGTATGACATGATGTAATAATAAATGAATTTTATTAATATTTATATTATGATTTTGGTTTTACTTTCATTTCTCATTTATACATTATGTATGATGAGCATTCAAGTTTGCATCACTTACATCATATATAACTTAGATGCATTAAGAGTTACATAAAAAATTCAAGTCATAAGTTCCTTGCAAGTAAATAAGATGTTTATAACCAATTCATAGACTCAAGCAATCCATTTAAGGTTATAATATGCAACCTCCTAATTGAATGGATAACTTGTCTTGGTTATTGAGATGGGGTTTTCGTGGTAAGTATACTAATATATATGGTTACACATTGAACAAAACCTGTAATGAGTCATGAAATTGGTTATCGGGTATTCATGACCCTTACTAAGCTACTATACTATATGAACTTTCAATCTTAAGAAAATATTGAGCTAATGCTAAGGTCTTTAATCCTTTTTACCTATAGGTGAGACCCTAAAGTGGTCATATATTCCCTATGAATTAGGTCATTGTTGATTAAGGTAGGTGACAATAGTATTCTGAAAATGGGGACCATGATATCTCATAGATTTGAGACAATGTATACCCATGAGTAATTCTAATGATATGTGATCATGAAATTTGTTGTAGTAGTAATTCTTTTAGTGAAATTTGATATATACTCTTAGAAATACATAATAGAAAGATCTAAGACTTAAGGATGACAAAGGTAATCTTGAAAGGATAATAACATATACCTTGTTAAATTATAAACACTAGTTTATGAGGAGCTTGCATTCAAGCATTAACAAGTCACCAACCTGAGCTTTGTATCTCGGTTTAATATCATATGTCAAGCCTTCTACACCAATGAGAAGTTATCTTCAATTTTATGAGTTTAGTAGTGATCTCATTACAAGTCTCAAGTCAATTGTTGATGCATTGCAGTATGTAGTAGTGACTTGGTATGAAATCTCTTACAGTGTAAATAAGGTTTGTCAAATTTATGTATAATCCTTTATGAGCTCACTAAAAGGATGTCAAACATATATTGATGTTACCTGAGGGGTACAATAAATATATGATTGGCACTTCATAATATCAACTAATCTTGAATTGGTAAGTTTTGTGATGTTAACTGAGGCTCAAACTCTAATGACAAACACTCAACGTATGGTTTTTATATCTATTTGAAATCCAACTTGATAACTTGGGATTCAAAGAAACAACATATTATTTCAAGATCAAGCACAAAGAGTATAGGAGCTTGGCTAATTTAGTGGCAAAGGTTACTTGGATTTAATCACTACTTGATGAGCATGGAGTTTTCATACCAAGACCATCGATAATTTGGTAAGATAATCTTCATACAATCATACTTGCTACTAATCATGTTTTACATGTCATAATTAAACACATCAAACTAGATTTGTATTACAAAAACAAGTTGGTGTTAGACATGTACCACCTTTAGACCAAATGCCAAATATTTTAATTAAAGTTATTTCAAGTATTAAGGTTATGTTTGGTTCCAAGAAATTACTAAGAAATGAAAAAAAAATACTAAGAAAAATGATTTTCTCATATTTAGTTTCAATATGGAAAATAAGAAAGAAAATAAAATATAATTAAAATTAGTTAGAGATGTATACATTTTTGAATTATTTAATCTTTACAAATGAAAAATAAGTTAAATGAGTTTGAATGAGCATATAAAATTATTTATTTATTTATTTATTTCAATTTTTCTACTTTTTCATTTTATTTTCTTTTTCTGACATTTTCCCTCATGTTTTCTAGGACCAAACATAATATAAGTTTTAGAATTTGAGAAACAAACTCAAAATAGAAATCTTTCTCCTAAGTTTAAAAGGAAATGTTAGAGAATATTAGAGAATGGTTGGTGAGTTAATTGAAGTTAGTCAATATTCAATTAGGTGTGTGGAGTTGTGTAGAATCCATTTTTTTTTTCGATATTTGGTTATAGGACCTACACACACGATTTTCTCAAATTAGAAAATTAATTGATTTAAAATTAATTAAAAAAAATTGCATTTTTAAATTGTTTAATCTTTATACTAAAGAAGAAAACAAAGTGAAATGAGTTCAAAAAAGCATGTAAAAATTATTTATTCACTTAAAATCTAGTTTTTTTTTTTTTTTTCTTTTCTTCCATTTCCAACTTTTAATATTTCCCCACTAATTTTTCAAAACCAAACATAGGGTTTGAGTAACCATCCATGATGAAAACAGGGTCTAATCCCCAAAATATTTCCCATATCAAGGACACCAACCATGACGAATTTTTGTGAAGCATAATACATCATGCTCAAATTATGTGATATATTAGGGATTAAGAAACATCATACATGATGATAGGTGTGCCAACTTTCAAATTGAATGTCTAATCCATCTAACCAATTCTACAGCCCATTTTCTTTCTATCATCCCCTTCAAATCTCAAACCCCACCATGTCAATAGATTAGTATCTTCTAATATTGCAAAAATTGGTATGCCATTTTGTCATTTTGATCTCAATATAGCAAAAGTTGATATAAAATTTCTCATAAATAGATCATTTGAAAATGATTTGAATAGTGGCAAAGAGAAGAGGGGTTTTTTTTTTTTTTTATAAAAAATATTTTAAAATTATTTTTAAAAACCTAAAAAATTATTTGAAGTGATTCAAGATAATTATAAAAATCATTTTTCTGTTGTATAATACAAGTATAATTAAAATATAATAAAATTATATTTGAGAATATATATTTGAAAAGTGAAAATTATTTTTTAAAAGAATTAAAAAAATAGAATCCCATAAAAAAAAAATCCTTGAGAGGCCTGTTATAAAAAAAAATGAATATTACAAATATGAAAAAATATATTAATTTAAATAAAATATTATTTCATATATATTTGAATTCAAATTTTATCTAATATAAATATTTTGTTTATTTATTAAATTATAAATTATTATAAGTGGATAATTTTTATATTAGAATAAATTATTTAATTCATTATAAGTACATAAAAATATTTTATTAAATCATTTAAAAAAATACAATACAATAATAAAGTCGTATAATTATATATATATATATATATATATATATATATATATATATATATATATATATATATATAAATTAATATTTTTATTAAAAATTTTTATTAATTAATTTATATATATAATTTTTTATTTTAATCATTTTAATCATGAATTTTTTTTAAAGAAAATAAAATATTATATATATAAATTAATTAATTAAAAAAAAAAAAACCAATCATTCTTGTGGCCAGATCCAAAGTTCGGTGCGTAAATTCTTAGTTTTTACCTATGATCATAATGATTGTGATTGAATTCGAAAGCAATTTAAAAAGCATTTTCACAACTAATAATTTTTCCAAAAAAGAAAAATGAAAAAAAAGGCCATAGCAATAATGTGCCACGCATGTTACGCAGAGAGTTTTTCTTCTGACGCAAGCAATCATTGTTCCACTTTGACTGCGGTGCCACCACACAGGGCGGTCTTCTCTGCCGACTCCAGATGGACACTTGGAACTCTACCATTGGCTAACCTCAAACCTAAGCGTAACAGACTTTTCTACAAGTAAAATAATAATTTTCCTGCATAGTTTGTGGATGAATCTCAACCGTCCAAATTCCTCTAATCAACGGCTTAAGATCAATACTCCATAGAACATTCTCGAAACTTACAATTAAAATGCTATATATACCAAGCCTGGCTTCACATGTCCTCACAAAACCTAGCGGCCAGACTTTTTGCTTCTCAATTTTTTTTTAATATCTCCTTCTATTTTGTTCGACTTAGTCGTCGATTTTTTCAGTCGGTGCGAGAATGGCCGGAAAGGGAGAGGGTCCGGCGATTGGAATCGATCTCGGCACGACGTACTCGTGCGTCGGAGTATGGCAACACGACCGTGTGGAGATCATAGCCAACGATCAGGGGAACAGAACGACGCCGTCTTACGTTGCTTTCACTGATACGGAAAGGCTGATCGGAGATGCGGCCAAGAACCAGGTTGCGATGAACCCGATCAACACTGTTTTCGGTATGTTTTTAAGATCTAGTTTTGTTTTGGTTTTTGTGGTTCCGACTGGATCTTGTATTAGAAGCTTTGTTTGCCATTCTTTGATTTATAAGATTTCGTTTTCAGGGTGGATCCTATAAGAATCAAAATGTGAATTTTAGATCTAATAGGAATGGATATGAGATTTGGATTTTAGATCTTGTGTGAATGGAAAATTTGTCGTTGTTGTTGTGTAGGGATTTTGGATCTGTGATCTATGCTATGTATGGTTGCTTTGGTCCATTGATCTGCTTCTGTAAAATCAAATGTTTTGTCTCTCCAATGATTTTGGTTGACGATCATGAAAGTCAATTTTTTTTCGTTTGACAATTAATATTTGAAGCAGATGATAAGAGGTTATCGATGTGGTGATTACAGATTTGTTTTTGATTTTTTGTTTTTTTGTTTTTTTTTTTTTTGGTTTTTTTTTCCGTCTAACACTGTAACTAAACAGCCCTTTCTGTTTATGTTTCATGCTACTTTTAAAATTATTTTTTTATTATTTAAAATTAAGGTTTATTTATTTGTTTAATTGTTAGGTTTTTTTAACTCTTATCTTGGATCCTGTTTTATGTGATTGAAAATTTGAATTCGTCTAGAATCAGATTAAAAACTCTTTTGATCTTGTTCCTGATTTAATAGTTTGATCTTATGGATTGCAGATGCCAAGCGTTTGATTGGTAGAAGATTCTCTGATGCCTCGGTTCAGAGTGATATCAAGCACTGGTCATTCAAGGTCGTTCCTGGTCCTGGTGACAAGCCCATGATCACAGTCACCTATAAGGGTGAAGATAAGCAGTTTGCCGCCGAGGAAATCTCGTCCATGGTTCTGATTAAGATGCGTGAGATTGCCGAGGCATACCTCGGTTCAACTGTGAAGAACGCTGTTGTTACAGTGCCTGCCTACTTCAATGACTCTCAGCGTCAAGCCACCAAGGATGCGGGAGTTATTGCAGGCCTCAATGTGATGCGTATCATCAATGAGCCAACAGCTGCCGCTATTGCTTATGGTCTTGACAAGAAGGCGACCAGTGTTGGTGAGAAGAACGTGCTGATTTTCGATCTGGGTGGCGGCACTTTTGATGTGTCTCTTCTCACTATTGAAGAGGGTATCTTTGAAGTGAAGGCAACAGCTGGAGATACCCATCTTGGAGGAGAGGACTTTGATAATAGAATGGTCAACCACTTTGTTCAGGAGTTTAAGAGGAAACACAAGAAGGACATTACTGGAAACGCCAGATCTCTTAGAAGATTGAGGACATCGTGTGAGAGGGCAAAGAGAACTCTCTCATCAACGGCTCAGACTACCATTGAAATTGATTCTTTGTACGAGGGTATTGATTTTTATTCAACTATTACCCGTGCCAGATTTGAGGAGCTCAACATGGATTTATTTAGGAAGTGTATGGAGCCTGTGGAGAAGTGTCTGCGGGATGCTAAGATGGACAAGAGCACTATCCATGACGTTGTTCTTGTTGGTGGGTCTACTAGAATCCCCAAGGTGCAGCAATTGTTGCAGGACTTCTTCAATGGGAAGGAGCTTTGCAAGAGCATTAACCCTGATGAAGCTGTGGCCTATGGTGCTGCTGTGCAGGCTGCAATCTTGAGCGGTGAAGGCAATGAGAAGGTCCAAGACCTACTGTTGTTGGATGTCACCCCTCTCTCCCTTGGTTTGGAGACTGCTGGTGGTGTCATGACTGTCTTGATTCCAAGGAATACCACCATTCCTACAAAGAAGGAGCAAGTGTTCTCTACCTATTCAGACAACCAACCTGGTGTCTTGATCCAGGTTTATGAGGGTGAGAGAACAAGAACCAGGGACAATAACTTGTTGGGCAAATTCGAACTCTCTGGCATTCCTCCTGCTCCCAGGGGTGTCCCTCAAATCACTGTTTGCTTTGACATTGATGCCAATGGCATCTTGAATGTCTCTGCAGAGGACAAGACCACCGGCCAAAAGAACAAGATCACTATTACCAATGACAAGGGAAGGTTGTCCAAGGAAGAGATTGAGAATATGGTCCAGGAGGCTGAGAAGTACAAGTCTGAAGACGAGGAGCACAAAAAGAAGGTTGAGGCTAAGAATGCTTTGGAGAACTACGCCTACAACATGAGGAACACTGTCAAAGACGAGAAGATCAGTGCCAAGCTTCCCCCAGCAGACAAGAAGAAAATTGAAGATGCTGTTGAACAGGCCATTCAATGGTTGGACAGTAACCAGCTTGCAGAAGCAGACGAGTTTGAGGACAAGATGAAGGAGCTGGAGAGCATCTGCAATCCCATTATCGCAAAGATGTATCAGGGTGCTGGTGGTCCTGATGCGGGCGCTGGTGCCATGGACGATGATGGCCCTTCTGCTGGTGGCAGTGGTGCAGGGCCTAAGATTGAAGAGGTTGACTAAATTTTCTATGCTCCAAAATTGGTGGTGATCACAGTGATTTGATTTTGCCTTGCTCTTTGGGGCTCAGATTCTGTCTTTGTTTTTGTTTTTCCCTTACAATTTCTGTTAGGCATGGAATTTACTTGATTCAGGGTCTCTCTCTGATTCTCTTTCCTATATCTAGTTTTTATCCTTTTCGTCTTCCCTTTAATGATCGCTGATCAAAGCTGAACTGTTGCAGCAAAATTTCTTCTTAATTACTGTCTTATTACTACTGTCTTATCCTACTTTTTAGTCTCTCATATTGGAAGTAATCTGCTTAATTTAAGAACAATGTCAATTAAAAAAGTAGTTTACCTACAAAACTATCACTCCAAACCCCATCTCTCTCTCATATGACCACACACATATGACTTGAAGGAAGCTAGAAAAGAAATTCATGCAAACCAGAGAAATGTCAGACCATAAAAGTCAATAGTAAATTAAACTGCACTTTAGAGAGAAATTGTTGGATTATTTTGCTTTTGAAACCAAAAATAATACATAGAACAGACAACTATAAAATGCCTAGAGATATTGCAAATTATGATCCCAGACCACTGTAACTTGAAACATTCTTCAGAGCCTCTTCTTCCATCTCAACAAGTTGGCTGCAGAATGCTTCAACACTGCGAGCCTCTTCCCTGAACGTGAACCGGAACTCCTTCCATTGGTATTCACCAAATCCATCCTTCATCGGTGGACTAGGAACCTTTCCCAGCACATCAAATCCTTTCCGATCGATAGAGAGCACGTAGGCATCCTTGACACAACAGCAGAGGATTGTCATTTCATTGTATAAGAAGACGGTTCAGTATTATGATGCTTAGTGAACAAAATAACAAGCTTGGAAATATTCAAAGTAGCGCATATTCAATAATAAACAACAAATCAGTAGTAGCTTAGGTTGTAGGAGTAATAACATCCGCACCAAGAATACAAAACAGCAAGATTTGGGTGATAATCAGATCCCTTGTGTTCAAGGTCACAGGAAAGAACCATTAGAAAACCAGAGATTGCAGGAGGCAAGTCTCATCTCCTCAATTTCTCAGTTCAATTGTAGGTGCTTGGAGATTCCACCGGACCTTATCAATTTGACAAGAGAGATCTGATGTTTAACCTCCTTGCTGGATTTACACTTCCAACTTATCCTCCGATCTCCAAACATGTTAAGCCTCATCACCTACACAAGTCTGTACGAGATTTGATAGAGCTAGTTTTATGTACCAAGGGTTTTTCTGGGATAAGTGTGCATCTGTATGACCATTAAACCGTATACCTATAATTTTTTCCCTTCTTGTAGGCTCACAGGCATTCTTCATCACTAAAAATAAGGTACTTTTAAAACTAATCACAGGAAGAAAACAATTTGTAAACCTGTGGGTACATGTCACAAGGGCAAACACTTATCAAGGCGGATGAAAATTAGATCCCAAAACACCTAAAGACTATGATGCATGGATTCTGGTACATATTCCTGAATTATTCAGAGAGGATATGCAGGTCAAATAATTTGAGCAAAAACCATGTTCAGTTGAGTTCATGCCACTGCAAAGTTGGCATTAAGTCTCATTATTACAATGTCAGTGAAGGGGCTTTACACTAGTAGATCTACATTACTGAATGGGTAGATGCTGAGATGGACTTTTTGTTTCTTTACAAGCCCAGAAAATTTACTTGTCCTGCGTTCAGCATTTAAGCAATGACACATTTACTCCCAACTTCTAAGTATAAAGCCACCATAAAAACTCAAGTTAACTCAAATTTGGTAGACTAAAGTCGAAAAGCTCCTAAGCTATTACACATGTAGCCAACACAAAGAAAAGGTTATCATTATCACATAATTTTTTGTTATCAACACTTATTATCGCATAAAATGATCCTAATTCTCCTCTATCCACTGGTTTTTTGACATGTAGTACATAAGAAATATACACAATCAAATGGAATAAATGTAATATTATTACCATACCAATTCATATATTTAATTTCTTACCTTGGCGTTTGCATTCTTGTAAACAAAACAAAAAAGCAGTAGGGCTCTGCGCCTTACTTCACTTTGATTAATGCCATTGATTATATTTGCAGAAAAGGGTGCTACACAATGAGACAAATATAGGGAGTAAATTAAAAAGTGCACACACAAAAAGATATTACTTCTGTGAGGAAAAAATGAATGCCAATACAAAGAGCAGAAAGTTAAATCATCCTTTTAACCATACTTGTGAGAAGGGTCTTACATAAAATATCAGCCTTGGATGCTTCGAAATTCTCCAAATTTACTTCATGAGTACCTCCATTGCCATCTATAAACATGCATGAGCTGGATGCACAGTGAAAATCTAAGCTTACAAACTAATGTCAACAAAATATAAAATAATACAGTACTTGTCTATAAAAAGTACACACATGCATGTCCTCCTTTGAGATATCGTACAGAAATTGTGCTAGATCCAAATAGATTAAATAGAAAATCGATGACTTGTTGACTGTCTTTCTCTAGAATCCTGTTGAGCTCCCTAACTAACTACATTTAGATATCAAATTGGGAGATTAATAAATGCATTCTCCATAAAAAGGTTTCTTCTTGTTATCATTTACAAGAATGTATTCTACATATGCATAATGCTGCATGCATATCAAATTTCATGATATATAACTCACAGCAGAGATAAATGAGATTGCGTTCATTAAGAGTTCAATTTTTATTTTAACAGAAAAACACTTGGTTTTGCTTTCTTCGAGTTGATAAATGCAAATCAGATGTGAGTTGATTATTACAGGTTTATTACATATTTGACAGCGAAAAACAAAAAAATGAAAAGCTAAATTGGTACTTTGATAAGAGATGAGAAACAACTCTGTGCGAATTAAAATGACAAAAAATTTCCTTCAGCACACTCAAATTACGAAACTTGAACCTCTATCTGGACTAACAGGTTTTAATAAAATTTTACATGATTTGCCAGCGATAGGTCATCCAAGTAACTAGGATGACACCCAATGACAAGGATAATCATGACATTCACTTACTAAAGAAACTCTGTACAAAGAGTGCCAGATGAAAACAGTCTGCATGAAAGTTGCCTACCTTAGATTGAACTTATAAATCACATGTTGTTCACCTCCATCCAGTAATTCCTGAAGGTTTTCACTTCGAAGTGGACAAGAAGGACCTGAAGAACTTAATATACCAGAAACTGAATAACTGAACTCGCTTATTGCTTTTTGTTCAGACAATATCATTTCTCTAAGGCTTTCTTCAGCAAACCGAACCTGTAAAAAACAAGAAGATATATAGTCAAGGTTAGGTTTTCAATAAAAGCTTTACAATAAAATCAAGCAAAACCAGTATGCATAAGCACAACCAAATCTGTGGCGTGGTTTAGCCTCACAATGAAGACAAATATGGACAAGCCTTTCTCTTCTAGGAACAAGACTTAATGCTACAATAATTATGAAGATGGGGATAGATCTCACAAAATATGTTCCAGACCAACTTTTTTGAACAGTTGCCCATTTCTCAGTATGAAAGATTATTGATGAAGGACAAGAAATTTTAGATTTCTTTTAAGATAGAATTTTAGAGGTTTTTTAATACAAAAAATATTATTAAAATATGCCAAAGAGGAAGGGGCATCCAAAGAAAAAAAGACAGCAAGCCAACAACACTTTGATGAAATAAAAGAAGCAAGCTTCCTTTCCATACTGGTTCAAGAGAACACAGACATAAGACAGTAGTCTTTCAGCCTCAAAACCAGTGGGTCCACCAAATCAAAGATTTTCCTATTCCACTCCTTCCATAAGCACCAGAGAAAAAACAAAGAGCACATATTTCAAACTTTCCTGAGCTGTTTAACAAATAAACTGCCCCTCCAACAGCCCAAAGACTCTCACGCCAACAAGGGCATCACCCAAGATATGCCAAAACAAAGAAAAGCAAAATCCAGAGAGAACCAACTGCCCCACAGTGGAGCAGAACATGATTAGCTAACCTTTCGTCTCCCTTGCATAAGTTACACCAATCCCCCAAGATCCTTTCCCTTGGAATCAATTGATCAAAGGTGAGAACATTGCCCCAGGCCACTTCCCAAGCTGAAAACACATGCACATCCCTTGGGGGGAGGAACAGGGTCACGAGCAAGAACACCAGACCACAAAGCCCCGAAGAAATATGACTTCCTCGAAAACAGAAAATTAGTAAAAAAACTCAACCAAAAAAATAAAACCAACTTTTCAAGAACATTTTTTAAAGTAAAGAATTTTCCCCATCTTCCTTTAAGCTGTAGCTATAAATGAATGCCAGAAAAGCAACCATCATCTCACACTCCTAGTGGTTGAAGCTTTTTGAAACCTTGCCACCCTCAGAGTTCCAATAACCAGCTATGAAGTGTCTCAATATGAAACCAAAACAAAAAGAGTCAAAAATTCATCATAAGACGACCTTCCTGCACACCATGCATCAACCCAAAACTTAGCATGCTGCCTATGCCCCATATAAAACTAGTAAAGCTTTTGACAACATCTCACCCATTCCTAATAGCCATGCAAAGCCTGCAACCACTTGGACTCCAATACCAGGAATTCATCCAAAATTACCTGCTGCCACAACCTATTGCTTTCGCCTACAAACCTCCAAAGCCATTTACTTAACAAGGTTCTATTAAGGACAAGCAAATTTCTAATCCCCAAGCCTCAAACCTTCTTAAGGGTGCAGACTGTATACCACTTTAGCCAAGGGCTCCCCACAGGAAATTCTTCTTAAGCTTTTTTGGGAAATTTTGAACTGAGACCAGATAGCAAACAATATGACAAAATATGGATCAGCAAGCTGGAGGGTTATGTTTATGGAGCTTTTTTTGAAGTATCAACAAGGTTGGAGTCATATTATATTTTATAATACATTTTAAGGTTTCAGTCAAACTATTTGAAACAACATCAAGCTTTTGGAAAGAAGAAAACAAAAATTATCTATTAAGAAGTTAACTTCTAATGTACTAATCACCTTTAAGGCTAGAGCCTGTATATTTGTATATCAAAATCAAACAATAAAGCAAAATCTTTCTAATTTCTTAATGCAACCTGACCAGGATTCATTGTCATATTAAAAATTATTGACTAATTTAGAATTAAATTAAGGCACATAACAAAAGAGGGTGTATCCTATGTACATAGGGAGTATACAAGAGGCACCAAAAAACAAACTCCAACAAAAATAAAAATAAAAATAAATAAAACCTATAAATTTTTATCCACAAGTTATGCCATTCGTAAAGTCCAACAATGTACAATTAGCCAACCCTAGAGGGAAACTAGATGACTCCAAAAGGGACATAATGAGGATCTACTACAGTTTCATCTAACTTCTGTTCCTCATTAAAGGTTCAGTCATTAAGCCCCCCTCTAAAGGCACCAAAATAAGCAAAAGTGGGCCATTCACTCACAATGTCCAACCTAGCAGAAGCTCCTTAGTTGACTCTGCAAAAACCCACTGCAGCCCAAAAATATTTAGCAACAAAACCCAAGCTGTCTAGTCCTACTGCAGTGAATCAAGATGTGATTTGTTGATTCCGCATTGGCTTTGCAAAGGTTGCACCTATTCACCATCAACCATTCTCTCCTTATAAAAAGGTCTATGATTAACATTTCCCCCAACATTGCCTATCACACAAAAACAAAAAACCAAGTCCTCATAGGAGCACTAGTTACCAGTTACCCACAAGTTATAAGCAGGGAAAACAATTGTCTCTTTAGTACGTAAGTTATAAAAAGATTTCACTCTAAATCTCCCAATTTTTGTCCTCCATCCGCCTTAATCTGTCTTCCTCTGCTGCTTGTAATCTCACAAGATGCCTTCAGAACTATAAGCCTCAGCAACCATCACCTCCATCCTCCTAGTGGAAAGGTTCCTTTTAAAGTTTGATCCCTGACCTGTTTATCCCTCCAGAATTAGTCCCCACAAGGGGAAAGAGGGTCATCCAGCTGCAAACCTTTAAAGCTCTGAAAAAAAATCTATAGGAGCCATTGACCAATGGCACAAGTCTCACTGTGTAGAGAAATGTATCCATCACAACCACCTTTACCCAAAACCCATTTTTTCCATACCCCAGAGAAGAAATTTTCAGTTTTTCTGTGTCCAGTTTGCACACTAAACCTACCTTGGAGCTTCTTGTCCTTAGGTCTATGGCATCATTGGCAACCAAGACAGCATCCAAAATTTTACCTACCCCCCACCCCCAACAAATGCATTCTGGGAATCTGGTACCACCTTTCCAATCACCTTTTTCAATCTTTTGCCAAAGTTTATGCAGGCCTTGTACAAGACTGATTGATCTAAAATCCTTTATATCTTCTGCTCCACCCTTTTCAGGAATAAGCGCCATCAACAAGGCATTGAGGCTTCATTAAAGAACCCAATTGCATGGAAGTCCAAGAAAAATTCCATTACTCCCAAGCCCAGGCCATTGAGAAACCATCAGGCCCAGACCCTTTGTCCCCTCCCATCTTTGAAAGAGTATCCACCACCTCTTCTAACTTTCATGCTATCTTTCTCCATGCTGTTGATACACTTAAGAAACCCCCTATCCACATTAGCTCCCCTAACCTGACAATTCTCAAACACTGACTGGAAAAAAAAAAGAGGAGATCCCATGTTTTATTTTTGGTTCCTTATAAAGCCACTCTCCATTCACTTTCAACCAGGGAATAAAGTTGAAAAACACAAACATACTCCCATATCACCATATAAGAGTTATGTAAGTAGACATATTCTAACTAGGTGCAAGCTTGTCCCTAAACTTTCTCTATTGCACATTATTTAATTTCAAATTTCAAATTATGATAGTGCCTTCTTGTCATGTTTACAAAAGATTGATATTTCAAACAATCAATCAAGTTTCCACTCACCTCTAAACTACAGAAAACGAAAAAAATGCTACAGAGATATTTAAACTTTTCTAAGTCATTGTTAGCACTATCATTAGGAGCTTGAGCAGGATTGCAGGATTTCCATAGTCATTGAGTGCAGTGTGAGAATAAATTTACCTTTTCGTCTTTAAGAGGCACCACATCCCCAGTCAGAGCAACACGAGCTGGCAACTGTATAACGTAAATAACTCAGCTATGTAAAGTCTAGGCTTCATATCTAGGATACTTGCTAAATAGAGCCAAATCCTTACATTACTGTGCAACTCCGAACCATAAAATTCTAATATTTATGCCTACCTTTTTCATTGATCTGAGTAAGTTTGCAAGTGGACCTGGGTAGGGACTGGCCACAGAAAATGATCCACGCTCATCAATGATGGTGTTCTACGAGAAAAAAGAAATAATTAAATTATAGCATGCAGAGAGTAGCCAACCAAACAAATTTCTCATCAGAATGACTTTTATCAGCTTAAATGTGACAAGGTAAAAATAAAAATAAAAATAAATAAAGAATAATAAAATAATAAAAACCAACTAGGTAGTTTTTGCAAACTGTACTACCACCAAACAAGTGGAGGTTAACAAGTATATTATTAGAATGTGTAAGGAGTATGAGGAGAAAAATAACCAATGTAAGATGGAGAATGGGAAGAAAAAAAGAAGATCGTGTGTGTGTGTGTGTGTGTGTGTGCATGCACGCATGTGTGCGTGAATTTGTTTGGAAAAAGAGAGCAATAGGATCCAAATTTGCAGTGATTTGTCAAGAGTGTGGCCCTCCTTCAATTTCACTACATGAGGCAAGTATTGAAATCATTCCTTGCAAAGTTTTATGTCAGATAGTGATTTAGCATGGATGGGAAAATGAGGTCCAATGGCTTTGTTACTGGTGATAGAGATGGGTGTTGGTGACAGTGGAAACATGGTTCTTTGGCTATAATTTAACATTTCTGCATCAATAGGAACACAAGATTCTTCAAAAGTGAGTTCAGAACAGGGATATTTTTTTTTATAAGTAAACGTACAGAAAAATATATTAGAATAAAGGGCGCCTTAAGGCTGACCCAAAGCGTACAGGGGGTTGGTTATACAAGAGGCACCAAAAAGCAAGAACAAAAGGAAGAGGGGATACAAAAAATCACCAGCCCTCATCTAAAACCCAACCAATCAAAAAACCTAATTAAAGGAAGAGGTCCTTCATCCACAATCGACTTAGTCTAAAACCAAAAATTTCAAACAAAAGAATTTTTCATCCTATGAATCGAAAGCTCCTCATTTTCAAAAGCAATTCTATTTCTTTCCTTCCAAACCGCCCAAAAAAGACATAAGGGGGCTGCCATCCACACCTTACTATGCTTCTTGCCCATGTTGATACCACACCAACCAAGAAGGGTATCTCTAACCGAATAAGGAAGAACCCACATTACGCAAAAAAGAGCAAACAATAACTCCCACAAAACTCTTGCCTTGGTGCAATGAATTAGAATATAATCCATAGACTCTTCTCCCGCACAACAAAAAAAGCATATATTAACTAAAGTTCACCCCCTCTTTTTAAGTTGATCCAAAGTTAACACCTTACCCCAAGAGGCTTCCCAAGCAAAAAAACCCACTTTGGTAGGAACACAAGGGCTCCAAATGATGCTCTTTGTGAAAAGAGAGAAAAGAGAGAATCCCTAATTATTGTTACTGAAAAACTGTAAAGAATACACATTAGACTTGGGCATATATATACATGTTAGTGGGACCCACAATACAATAAGGAAAGAAAAGGAAAAGGAAAAGTAAATAACCTAAATAACTGTACACTATCTAACACTCCCCCTCAAGCTGGAGCATATATGTTATATGCACCAAGCTTGTTACAAATGTATTTAATTCTAGGACCTCTGAGAGATTTAGTAAAAATATCTGTTAGTTGATCATTTGAATTGACAAAACTAGTCCCCACACATCCTGATGCGATCTTCTCTCTAATGAAGTGACAGTCAACTTCAATGTGTTTGGTCCTTTCATGGAAGACTGGATTGGATGCAATATGCAAAGCGGCTTGGTTGTCACAAATGAGCTTCATCTGTTCATCCTTTCCAAATCTCAACTCCCGAAGAAGATGTTTCAGCTATATGAGTTCACATGTTGCCAGAACCATAGCTCGATACTCGGCTTCAGCACTAGATCTAGCCACTACATCTTGTTTCTTACTCTTCCAAGATATTAGGTTACCTCCAATAAAAACACAATACCCGGAAGTGGAACGTCTATCTGTGGGTGAGCCAGCCCAATCTGCATCTGTGTAACCAACAACCTGGGTATAACCTCTGTTCTCGTACAACACACCTTGGCCTGCTGTGCTTTTGATATATCGAAGAATGCGGATACAGCATCCCAATGGCTATCACATGGTGACTGTAGGAATTGACTAACAACACTTACAGGAAAAGAAATGTCCGGACGAGTAATGGTGAGGTAGTTCAGTTTACCTACAAGTCGCCGATCTCCCAGGATCTCCTAAAGGCTCCCCCTGTCCTGGTATAAGTTTGACATTTGGATCCATAGGAGTATCTACCGGTTTACAGTCTAACATATCAGTTTCTTCCAAGATGTCTAAAGCATACTTCCTTTGGGAAAGAACCACACCGGAACTGGATTGAGCTATCTCAATCCCTAAGAAATACTTGAGTTTCCCCAAGTCTTTAGTCTGAAAGTGGGTGAAAAGGTGTTGCTTCAGTTTCTGAATACCATTCTGATCACCGCCTGTAATGACGATGTCATCCACATAAACTACCAGATAAATACACTGCTCCGAAGAGTTATGATGATAGAAAACGGAATGGTCTGATGTACTGCGAAGCATGCCAAACTCCTGAACAACAGAACTAAAACGGCTAAACCATGCTCGAGGAGATTGTTTCAAGCCATATAGAGAACGGCGTAACCTGCACACTAAACCAGACTCCCCCTGAGCAACAAAACCAGGTGGTTGCTCCATATAAACTTCCTCAGCAAGATCCCCATGAAGGAAAGCATTTTAAATATCTAACTGATAAAAAGGCCAAGAACGCATAGCAACCATGGAGAGCAATAGACGAACAGAAGCTATCTTGGCAACAGGAGAGAAAGCATCACCATAATCAGAACCATAAACCTGAGTATAGCCTTTAGCAACTAAGCGGGCCTTAAGGCGATCAACCTGACCATCAGGGTCAACCTTAACTGTGTAAACCCAACGGCAACCAACTGTAGATTTACCATAGGGTAAAACAACAAGATCCCAAGTGCCATTGGAGTGTAAAGCAGTCATTTCATCTACCATTACTTGTCGTCAGCCTAGATGGGAAAGAGCCTTAATGGTGCTCTTGGGAAGAGAAACAGAAGATATAGTAGAAACAAATGCAGAATAGGGTGAAGATAATCGATAGTAACTCAAAAAATTGTAAATGGGATGAGGATTACGAGTAGATCGATTACCTTTCCGAAAAGCAATGGGTAAGTCAGCAGAAGGAGGCAGAGCGGGCAGGAGAAGCTGAAAGGATAGGAAGTGAGTCAGCAGATACCTCGGCCAAAGAAGGAGGAACAGCGACATGAGAACGGCGATGATAAACTTGAAGTGGGGGAGAAGGCACTGCATCAGGTGGGGAGATAATGGGAAGGGGTAAGACTTCAGAAACATGAAGAGACTCAGAGGTGGAGAAAAACGGTGAGTCCTCAAAGAAAGTGACATCAGCGGAGAGAAAGTAGCGATGAGTCTCAGAGGAATAACAACGATAACCCTTTTGAAATCTAAAATATCCCAAGAAGATGCATTTTGTGGCTCTGGCAGAAAGTTTGTCCTGTCCAGGAGTGAGAATATGAACAAAGCAAGTACAACCAAAAACACGAGGAATAAGGAAATAAAGTGGTTGGTCAGGGAAAAGAAGGGAATGAGGAATCTGATCGTGTAATACAGATGAGGGCATACGATTAATCAAATAACATGCTGTAAGAACAGCGTCCCCCCAAAAACGAAAAGGAACATGACTATGGAGAGGGAGAGTACAAGATGTCGATTCTTACGTTCAACTACCCCATTTTGTTGAGGAGTATGAGCACAAGAAGACTGATGAATGATCCCATGTTGGGACATAAATGAAGTAAATGGTGCAGAAAAATATTCCCTGGCATTGTCACTGTGCAACACACGAATAGAAATATTGAACTGGGTTTGGATTTCAGCATAAAATTTCTGGAAAATAGAGAATAACTCAGCTTGATTTTTCATTAAAAATAACCAAGTACATCGAGAATAGTCATCAATGAAAGTGACAAAATACTAAAATCCTAAAGTAGACGCGGTCCGACAAGGACCCCAAATATCAGTGTGGACAAGTTCAAAAGGAGACTTTGCCCGATTATTCAAACGCTTTGGGAACGAGACACGAGTATGTTTCCCAAGCTGACGGACTCACATGCAAGCGACGACAAAGATAAAAAACTAGGGACCATTTTCTGGAACTTGGATAGACTAGGGTGGCCCAGGCGACTGTGGATGAGGAGGGGAGCATCAGTGGAAATGCAAACTGCAGGAGTTGAAGGCGAGGTGAGGTGATAGAGGCCTTGAGACTCACGTCCTATGCCAATCATCTTCCCCGTACTCCGGTCTTGCAAGGTCACAAATTTATCAGAGAAAGTGATAGAACAGTTAAGAGTGCGAGTTATTTTGCTGATGGAAATAAGATTAAAAGGACACTCAGGGGCATAAAGGACAGAATGGAAAGGTAGGGAAGGGAGAGGATGAGTGAAACCAAAACCTTTAGCCATAATTTGGGAACCATTAGCTAAAGTAACAGTAGGTAAGGCAAAGGTAGTAGTAATAGAAGAGAAAAGATCCTTATTACCAGATGTGTGATCAAAAGCGCCAGAATCTAGAATCCAAGGTCCAAGAGAAGATGTGTGGGTAAGACAAGCAGAAGCATTACCAGTCTGGGCAACAGAAGCAACAGAAGCTGATTTGGTGGCCTGATAGCGGAAATAGTCATCATACTCACTGTCAGTGAGGGAAATACCCTGATCATGAGTGTGGCCAAGCTTATTGCAATAAGTGCGGATGTTGGCCTCTACCTCGGTTACCACTGCATCCTCCTCGAAAGTTAGTTTGAGAAACTAACATAGAAGAATCTGAAGTGTTATCAGATGACAAAGTCTGAGTGGAGGAGATACGGAGGAGGCGAGCAAACACATCATCCAAGGATGGAACGGAGGAACTGCCAAGAATCTGATCGCGGACGGTCTCGAGATCTGGACGGAGGCCAATAAGCGTAAGAACCATGAAGAACTTGTCAATCTGTGTTCGTTGATTCCCAACATCAATAGTAAGAGGCATCACGATCAAGAATTCCTCCTTAAGAGAGGCAATCTGGCCAATATAAGTAGATAAATCCATGTCTTGTTGTCTGACATTGACAATAGAAGAAGCCACCTTATAAAGACGTTGGATATCATTCGTGTATAGCTCTTTCACCTGATTCCAAAATTTAAAGCATGTTTTGTAGGCCCGAAGATGAAACAGAATCTTAGGATCAACTGATTGTCATAACACACTACATAACTGTGCATCTATCTTCCTCCATTGTACTCTGTCAACCTCAGGGATATCCGTCTCTTGCGTAACAAGGTGATCCTCATAACCTTGACCCATAAACCAAAGCTCCACAGAGGAAGAACAGGACAAATAATTTTCACTGCCAACCAATTTCTCCGAAGTAATCATAGGAGATCCAGATATGATAGAGGAAAAAGTGGAACTTTTAGTAGCCATATCTACTTATCTGGAGAACGAAATATGTTTGGATCGAAGAGAGCCTTAATACGGCTTCAGATCGCGGCTGAAAGAAGAAATAGTAAAGAAAAACAAATGTGGCACTACTGGAAGGGTAGAAGAACACTTCCTAGACATGTGCAGGGCTTAGGGTGGAGAGGAAGTCACCAAAGGTCACCGGAAAGGCTGTTTAGAGGGCCGACGGAGACAAAAAACCCTAAAAAATGCACTTTCAGGGCTCGGATGACACAAGCAAAGATGGAGGGTGAAGCAGTGGCCGGAAAGTGCTCCACGCGCCCTCATGCGCCGGCGTGTGAGATTCAGGTCGCCGGCAAAGAGACGCGCATGGCCAGCGCGTGGCTGAGATTCTTCCTCCGGTGCTTTGAGAAAACTTGAAGATCTCCTCCTTGCGCACCTGATGGTATGGTCGGTGTCGGAAAAGGACTTCGCCGGAAAATGTCGCCGGAAAATTCGCCGGCGGTGAGGGTTTTCTGACTGCGATACGGTCGATCGGAAAGCTTTAGGAGATGGGAAGGGTGACCGGAATGAAACACGGTCACTGAAAGATTCCCCATAATGGATTCACGGATAAACCGGAAATAATTAGGGTTTTTTTCTCCCTAAGCTCTAATACCATGTGAAAAGATAGAAAAAAGAGAATCCCTAATTATTGTTATTGAAAAACTGTAAAGAATACATATTAGACTTGGGCATATATATACATGTTAGTGGGACCCACAATACAATAAGGAAAGAAAAGGAAAAGGAAAAGTAAATAACCTAAATAACTGTACACTATCTAACACTCTTTGGGAACTGAACAACACTTCTTGAATCTAGAGCACTATATAGAGATTTGACAAAAAAAAATCCCGTCCTTAGTCTCTTTCCACAGCACCCTATCTTCCAAATTAGGATTAAGCCTCCTTGTATTGTCACAAGTAACCTTTCCACCTCCTCCACCTCCCAATCATTGAAAGACCTAGAGAACCTAGGGCTCCAACCCCCTTCCTCTCCCGATGAGTCCCACAACTCCACTAACCAGGCCTCTTTAGAAGCCGCTAAGGCATACAAAGAGAGGAAAGAATCACAAAGAGCAAAGTTCCCACACCATTTGTCTTTCCAAAATTTCACTCTTCTACCATCCCCCACAGAAAATACAACTTTGTTTTGCAAAAGAGACCCTTCCTTCTTGATTTCCTTCCAAAATCCTACACCAAACCCCTCCCTCACTTCCCTAGTACACCATCCCCCTTCTTCCTCCCCAAACTTCCTACTAATAACATGCTTTCAGAACAAGGATATCCTCATTGTACCCATAAGCCCATAACATCAACCGTAGGAGGCAGAACCAAAACAAAGGGAAATGTAATGGATAACTCGGAGAGATAGGGGAAGACTTCATTAGTAGTTCTTGGGAACCGAACTAAAGTTTTTCTACACTGCAAACTACCAGGAGAAAATGATACACTTCTCAATACCATTGAATGTGAGAGGGCTTAGAGAGTGGTAGAATATGTGTGCATCTTACAGAACACCAATACTGTCCCAATTCCTAGGAAAATAATACTTGCCTGAATTACTTCTCTGAAGGACATAATTGAAATGCCATGTAATTTGTTACAGAACAGAATCACCCAATGCACTGTATCTTGCCAAACAAACAATTCTACAAAGTACAAACATAAAATCATTCTGTTTCCATGGTTGGTTTCTCCATGGGAATCATACAAAACTGCAGGGTTTATAAGTCGTAACATTAATTCTAATTAGTTGGGTTTTGGGTTATGGGTTTTGGATTTTCATCAAACAGCCAAACACCCTCGAATCCTTCAAATCATCCAAACGCACAAATAAATAAAATCTTTTACAAAATCAAAAACAGTTAAACCCCATTAAAAAGAGAGCCATACCACATTATGCAAATCATTGTCAGGTACCCAAATGTACGGCTTCCCTCTCTTGACCATGTAATTAACCTTCGAAGAGTAGATGTCCGCCTTGCTAAAACAACAAAAACATATACAATTTTGAAAACAATCAGCTGCCCAATACACAGTCTTTTACATATAAATTAAAACCGAGGTTTATACAAGTAACTTCAGTATCACGAAAAATCACAAACAACCCAGATATTTGAATAAGGTGCACCTTCCTTTGGCGTCGGCTTTGATGGTGTTGAGTCTACCTTGCCAATTGGACGCCAATATATTCTGCGAGCATTCAACTCAAAAATATCAGAACATCCTGTAAATGAATAAGAGCCAACCATCTATATGCTCTGTTCTCGACTATAGAGACCTTGCATCTCTCAGCTGCTGTTAAGATCGATGCTTTGTTGCCTTTCATATTGCAGTCCAAATGCTCGATGAAATTAGTATGAGAGAACTGCGCTTTGATTGGGTGATGGAGCTATTCTGGAGATCCCTCAGGACTTTTGAGTTGTCACTGTGAGTCTGTGAGCGGCCTTCTCGTTTTTCCCATCTTGAGAAAGCGCAGCTAGACGTTGTCGTTCCCTCAGGGCGGGCGCAGCTTGCTTCAACGGAAGTGTTTCTTTAAAATTAAATATATATATTTAAGAAAAAACCAACAAAGAAAATATAAAGAAAAGAAAAATAGAAGTAAAAAAAAGAATAAAAATAGAAAATAAATTCAAAAATGTATAAATTATTTTTATATTATTTCGCTTATTTTAATTCTTTGGTACAAAATGAAATCATTTGAAAATAAATAAATTTTCAATTAATTTTTATTATATTTGATTTTTTAAAATATTATATATAATACAATCAAATATTAAAAAAATATTTTATTTTTTTCTTTTTTAATTATTTTTTGAGAACCAAACATCATCTACAACAAATAATAACTTTGAAATAATTTAAAAAATAATAAAATTTTTATGTTGGTAAGAAAACAATGATCATTAATAAGCCTTCATCCTTTTTAGCTTTTTTTTTCCCTAAAAGTCCTCACTTGTATTTAGAAATAATTTTTTTTAATATTGAAAAACATTTATATCCAAAAAAATATATTTAATAATAGTAAATTACATCAAGATAATAATAATAATAATAATATAAATGCATAAATATATGAAGAATTAATTAAATAAATTAGTTAAAAGACAATCATATAGGCTATATAATTTTTTATAAATAAAAATACAAGAAATACAAAATAAATAAAAAATGATATATAATATTTAATAAGATAAATAAGTATTCAACTCTTGTAAAAAAATAATAAATATATAAATAAATGAAGAATTTATTAAATATGAAACATTATTTTTTAATTAAATTGTGATAATTTTTTTAAAGAACAAGTTCGTATTTTTTAGAAATAGAAGAAAAATAAAGACCCCTTCCTCACTTTTCTTGTTTACGGTTAGCATCGACCCTTCGTTTGATTTTGTGGGTTTGCTTTACAATTCGTATTCCATTCTTTGGACTTGATTCTTACTTCTGTGTTTCTTAATCTCGGGGCCCACCATTTGATTTCATCAGACCTTCATCCTAGCTGTCGATTGTGTCGTTTCTTTGGAAATTTAAAGTACGTTCTATAATGCTTATAAAAAGTATTTTTAGCATAAAAAAAATTATTTATAAAAAAAATATTTGAAATATTTAACATTTTAATAAAATAAAGCTGGGAATATCGGCCGTACTTGCAGCGGTCTAAGCAGCCAGGGCACTGAGGAGTAATCGTCTTGCTCGCTCAGATCCAGACGTGTCCGTACAATTCCGCCATGGACTCTCTGCGGAGCTCTTCCTCCTTCTTCGACAGAGAGAAACACGTCGTTTTCTTGCAGATGATGAATCAGCTCTTGCCTTCAGATTACCAGGGCCAAGAGATCAATCGCCTCACTCTCGCCTACTTCGCCATCTCTGGCCTTCACATCTTAGGTGCGCTAGATGAGGTAAGCACCCTACTCTTCCCCGATTTACACTCTTCTCTCCTTTTTTCGGTTGGCTGCCGGGATAATTTTGGAAAATAAAAGAAACTCAAGTTTTGGTCCTTGATTTATGCTGTTTTGGTGCGAGGAATTTTCGTGATTAGAAATGCGTATACTTTTGGATTTGAACTAAGGTTCTAGAAACCCCGAGCTTCACTTAAAGGAAATAATTTCGAATTCCACAGAATTGAGATTCTGAATGAAATTCAATTCTACGCAGCCATAGTCCGGATGTCATGTTTGTAACTTCGTATCTTCTGTCAATGTGCATCATTACTTTTTTCTGGAAAACGATATAATGTGTTGGGTAGGCATCCAAAAATTTGGATTCAGACAGAATTAAAAGGAGAGGAAAATGCTAAAAACAATTTAGAGAAAAGAATGATTCTCAACATTTTCCCCAGAATTTATGAAGAACAGGCAAAAGGAAAGGAAAATGGCGAATAAGGATCTGGGGGAAATAAAATTAAAATGCTAAGCTAGGCAAATTAACATGTCATATTGAATTTACTATAAACTTCAAAGCTTCACTATTTCAGCAATGACAGTTGACGATCATCTCCATTACCATCAATTTAATTTCATCCTCTCTTTTTTTGAACTTTTTATTTTCCTAGCTCGGTCTGACACAGTTTGAGTAATAGGTTGACAAGGAGGAAGTTTCCAGTTGGGTTTTGTCCTTGCAAGCTCATCCAAGAAATGAAGCTGAACTGAACAATGGCAAGCAATTTTTCACTGAGAAATCAACAGTTTTAATTTTTTTGGTTGGCAAACACTATATCTGTCTATTGTAGAATCATCAAATGAATATTTGGGTTGCTGCAGGACAATTCTTTGGGTTCCATGGTTCCAGATCTTCTCAATTTCCTCGGGATGATAAAGGGGTATGACTGGAGAACATGTTATGTTCTAATTATGTCCTTTCTAACTCACTTTTTCTCGAGGAAGCGTTTTGATTTAGGCAACATAACTTACAAATTTTGTGTATCATTCCTTGATAAAACTTTCCTGCTTAATCTGCATGTAGGTATTGATTCACAATGGCAGTCACTTGGCAAGCACATACTGTGCCCTAGCCATACTAAAGATTGTTGGCTACAACTTCTCATGTATTAACTCTAAATCAATATTGACATCAATGAGAAACCTTCAACAGCCTGATGGGAGGTATGCTTTTGCAGTTCTTGTTCTTGGACCTCTACCTCTTTCTGAAAATCAAAAATCACTGTAAATTTCTGGAATGAGTGTATAATTGATTTTTCCCTTCTTCTAAATAATAGCCATTTGAATCATGGAATTAAATATGTAGTTTTACTTGTTGACTTGGGCATATAGTCTAGGCAGTATACATAGTTTAATTTTAGACATAGACCCTAATGACATCCTGTGTTGGCATGGTTGTTAATGAACTCTGATATTATAGTTACTCATTGAATAGCAAACTTTTAAGGAATGTGAAATTCTAGTTATCTTTTCAGCCTAGTCCTCCTCCTACATCCACCCACCCACACACGCCTTTGTATCTTCTTTTTGATTGATCAGTTACATTCTATAGGCAACATCTGCTTCAGTCTTTGATGATAAACCAAAGGTGAAAATTTTTACTGTTAGTCATGTTTTCGTTGTTAATATTTACTAAGATTTTGTTTTTGTTTCTAGGTTTTCTAAAATCGCATTCCATATGTTTTGTCCAGTCTTCTTTGTCCTTAAGAATTTTGATGCTTAGTAACTCTCCACAATTGGGGGGAAAAAATCAAATTTAGTATTTACTGTTTCTATAATCTTGTCTATAAAGACTATGCCCAAAAGTAAACAACACATGTAATAGAATCCTGTGCTTTACTTAGCTACCCAATTCACTGTTCCTAGGTTTGCTGAAATTATATTCTGTATGTTGTATCCAAATCAGATCAACTTGTCTCTCTTTTAACTATACTCCTAGTCATCTAGATGTCCTTGATCATGACAATATATCTGAAGTCCATTGTGTTTTCTGTAACTTGCCACACTATATCATGATATATTATTAAGGTCATTAAAAGCCATATGGAGCTCTCTAAACCTTTCCATTAGTCAGCAATATATTTCATGGTTGATCTCCCTGGCCTTGTTATTGGACTGATTCTCCAACTTATTTTTCCTTCTGTTGGTGGCAGTTTTATGCCCACCCATGTTGGGGCAGAGACAGATCTCAGATTTGTATTTTGTGCTGGTAAGGAAAAAAAATGCCATGGGTGTGCCATTACACTCTTTAAATTTTTAGATGCTCTTCAATGAATCAGTTTAGCTACTCATTGTATCAGCTGCCATATGTTCTATGCTGGAGAACTGGAGTGGTATGGACAAGGAGAAAGCAAAGGAATATATATTGAATTGCCAGGTCTGTAAAACAAGCGCACTGCTATTGTGTGACGTTCTAGCATGCTGCCATCCTTTGCAATTAAAGCTAGCAATCAGACTATATGTCTTTCGTTTAATGATATCAGTTTATATTTGATTAAAAATGTTGTTGTTTTCTTTCAGTCATATGATGGTGGCTTTGGGTTGATTCCTGGTTCAGAATCCCACGGTGAGTGGATAGGAATTCTGTATTGTTGTGTGATCTGTCTTCTCTGTTCTGTGCATGTACAGGTGGCTAATTGATATTTTGCAACTTCTACCTTTATTAATTCTGTAATTTGCGATATGATGTTTTAGATTTTTTTTTTTTTTATCAAAAAAAAAAAAAAAAGGTTTGAGATCCACTGTTCTTTTTTGTGTTCTACGATCTAACTGATGGAGATACTTTCTTGTTGCACATTTGCATGCTAACATTCAATCTTATTTTAACAACAGGTTTGTAGGGCAAGATTTGATGGACTGGCGTAAGTTGCATTAGTTAGAAATGATACAAATGATTATTTATCTGGGTTATTTTGCTGTGATATGAAGATATAAGTAGTTGGGTTATAAGGTCCATTGTGAATGGTTTCTGAGCTGTGGCTTGGTTCTCTCTTGAAGGAGTGTATTGGGTCCTCCCCAGTTCAGTTAGAGAGGTATTGCTTAGCTGACACGGAACTTTTGTAGGTGCCCAGTGTAAGATGGTTTGGATGCTAATTCTGTTATGGCTGTTCTGAACTGTCTGGCAAGAGCACAATCCAAAAAAAAAAAAAGCACAATACCAAGATTTTTTATGGGGTGGAATGTAGTGGTCTAATTGTGAAAAATGGTCTCTTAAGGACCTTGTTTGTGTGGTCCAATGAGAGGTTTCTCCCTTCCTCTCCTTCTTTATTGGATTTTGTTGACAGATTGGGCATCAATTAGATGTTGCTGGGGTTGGGTTTCCTTTTTATTTTCTGTGTGTGATTCACATACATCATGTTTACATGAGAGCATCCCATTTTTCTTTGGCACCTTTATGAATACATTTTCTATTTTTCACCTATAAAAGAAAACCTAAAAAGGGATGGTTGGGATTGATGTAGGACAACCCTAGGATGGTTGTCTACACTCAAAATAGGTGGATTAGGGTTTTTATTTTTAGGGTGTAAGGAGAGAAATAAGGAATAAAGTTTATGGTAAAGAAAAAATAAAATAAATAAATAGAGAGAAAGAAGAAACAATGAAGAAAAGATGGAAACCTTAGAGTCTCACTACGGTCTTCTAGGAGTCTCACCTAGAAGAAAATTAATGGAGTCTCACCATTGAGGATTGCAACACTTGCAATGAGAAAAACATAGTATTATTAATATCAATCGATTCATTCCCTTGATTTATATCGATTAGCTTTATTTATAGGTTTCTCTAAGAAATCCAAAGTCTATTAGGATTCTAATAACCTATTATGACTCTAATTCTTATTATAACATCCAAACTCTATAAGGACTGTGATAAACTATTATGACTCAAATTTTAATTATGTTATAACCTAACTAACTAATCCTAATTTAACTCCAACAAATACTAATCCTAATTTAATTTTCATTAATATTAATTCTCCTTAAAGTTTATTTGTCTTCCCTTTCTTCCTTGAATAGACTTTAAAAGACTTTTCCCCATCAGGGATATTGCCCATTTTGTAAGCTTTCCTTTTAATATTTTCTTCTATTAAACTGTTACCAAATATGCAAAACGACTACTCTGGGACATTGCAAGGGAAATCATATGAATAAGGTTGCATGAGTTTATACCCAGGGTATTGCTAAAATTTTGAAATGGATGATATGATGTTTCTTTTTCTTTTTGGTGGATGTGATATGTTCAATTGAATAGGACGTATGCTTGCAGTCCAGTAGTCCCAAAATTTGTGAATAAATGGTATAGCTGCTACATAATACAGAATTTTAAGCATCCGTGTGATAACCACTGAAGTCAGAGTAAGAGCAGTGATCTCTTAATACATCTTAATGTAGACCATATAAGGCATACCTGTTGCATCTGTACCTTTTATTGGTAATTTAAAGAAAAATTAACTTAAACAGGATTTGTCTATATCAGGGAAACAAAATTTTCCTCATCTTGTGTTGGTAATCTCTATCGCCTGCTTGAACTTACATATTATAATCACACATCTTTGCTATTTTTAATCCTTGATGGTTTCTCTACTTATCGTATTGCTTAATTAGTTAATAATTATCATTTGTTCATGATAATAAATTTATGTGATAAAAAAATTCCTTTTTCATGATAATAAAATTAGGTGACAACAAAATATATTCCTTTATTATAATTTCTAGTCCAGTTGATACATTTTTGCTCCATATTTTCCTTAACCCATTTTATTCCCTTTGTATTTACTACCCTTGCTGTTCCATATTGTAGTAGGGCAAATATAGCAAAAGTGTAATAAATATAGGCCTAGCCTTTCCGAAAATGTCAAATGCCATATGTAACTTTTCATGACTTCAAAATTTCGTTCAATAACAAAAAAGATTGACGTCTTACATATATGAATATATTCACATGGCACCAAAACACTTGCAAAATAATAACATATTTATTTGTTAGTTCTTGGGTTCGATTGCTCAAGGCTTCCCCAAGGCCTACTCCAACCTTTAATTGGGTTAGAATTTCTCTTCCCAAGCTTGCTTTCTTCAGGTTGGACACAAGTTGGATTCAACCTGTTTCTCATACTCACCTAGGATTGGCAATTTAATAAGGAGTGAAGTTGCGAGTTTCTACTCTTAAAGCATAGTTTCCATTGACATGAATTAGCATTTTCTTTCTTTCCTGTCCCACCCTTCTCCCCTCTCTCCTCTTTTCTCCCTCTTCACACTCGTCTTGAAGCAATCACCAATTCCAGTCAGTTCTTGGTGGATCTTTGTCAGAGCATTTTTATATTGTTTTTTACTTACCGAAAGGTACAAAAAGGCATCTGCATAAACTGGCTTAGAAAGGTAGCTGCATAAATTTGCTCCATATATAGTTTCCTTAATTTTGAGCTGAATTGTCTCTCCTGATATTTACCAACAGTATTTGTTTTAGTGGCACAGGTGGTGGAACTTACTGTGCTGTTGCATCTCTCCAACTGATGGGATTCATTGAACATGATATTTTGTCTAAAAGCTCATCATCTTCCATAATAAACGTGCCACTGTTGCTAGATTGGAGCTTGCAGGTGTATTTTTCTTATCTAATCTCCTATTAGAATGACCCTGAAGCCACATGCCTTCAATTTTTAGACAACAGATAGACATAATTGCTGTCCAAAACCAAACAGAAACTGCAAAATGAGTAAATACTTTTGAAACAATTTGCTTTCTGAGCATCCAGTTCATGTTGGATATAGTTTTAGGTGATTTAGGTACTTCATATTGCTCTTGAGAATAACGTCACTCCCTTATTTTCTCTCCTGCAGAGGCAAGCAGCTGATGGTGGATTTCAAGGAAGAGCCAACAAGGCCAGTGACACATGTTATGCATTTTGGTAAGTGTAAAAGCACTCATTCAGAAGTTCCTTGAGCTTGTTTGTATTCTTGTGCCTTGATAAGGGTAATATTCCTGTATAGGGTTGGAGGGGTCCTAAGAATCTTAGGGGGCTACAAACTCATTGACAAGAAAGCTTTGCATGGATTTCTGCTGACTTGTCAGTCACAGGTATTGCTCCTTACTTAAGTAGATCTAAGTTCAGCTAGCACAAGATCTATAACCTCAATACACCCTGCAGTTGCAACTGCCTTGGGTTTATTTCTATTCAAATTGGTTTAGCTCTCAACAATCGGTGACAAAAATCCTCCCTATTCAAGTCATTGTATCATTTGTTGTGCCCAATAGTTTTGAAGAATGAAGCAGTAGGGTGGTTATCACCATCAATTGTTAGGCATACCTTTATGCTCTCTTGGACTCTAAAAGAAAAAGTAAGAAATGAGAATTGGAGTCTTGCAAAATCATTATAAGATTCATCTTCAATAGAAAGCAATGATATGATGCTTGCAATATTGAAGCCCTCACCCTTTTTAAAAATGTCCCATATTTATGTTTTATTCCTTTGTCCTTGGGATCACCTGAATATCTGAGATTTTCTCTTCGTTAAAAATACAACTTTCAAGCTTCTGATCTTGTTCCTCCTTTTCCTATGCCAGTATGGTGGTTTCAGTAAATTCCCAGGACAACTGCCAGATCTTTACCACTCCTACTACGGATTTTCTGCATTTAGCATGTTGGAAGAACCTGGCCTGATCCCAATCTGTGTTGAACTGGGAATAGCAGATATTGCGGCCATTGGACACTGAAGTGGTAGACTAAACTTTCACCTGAATCAGATTACACATTGGTGTTCTTTGACAGCAGATAGGTTGATTGTTTTAAGTTGTTGGGTTTTCTTCACCATTGTTGAGAAACTTGGGCCTACTCAAAGACGTTTGAAGTGGGGTTGCCTGAACAACTATCCCAAGCTCATGAATCTCTATGTTGAAATGTTACACGAATTTTATACCTGATATCAAGTTCAAATTACTTGCCCACCCTGCCTGCTATCAAAGTGGCGTAATTTTTTGGGTTGTGTTTGATTCTTGAAAAGTATTAAAAAAAAAAATTTAATATATTAAAAAAAAAATATTTTCTCACATTTATTTTTACCATAAAAAATGCTAAAGAAAACAAAATATAATTAAAATAAAAAAGAAATTTATGTATTTTTTAATTATTTTATTTTTATATGGAAGAGTTAATTAAGTAGGATGAATTTGAAGCATATATAAAAATAAATTAACTTCAATTTTTTTTTTCTTCTTTTCTTTTTTTTTCTTTTTCTTATATTTTTCCTCATACTTTCTCGAAACCTAACATAACCTTGCAATTACCAGGATTGCCCTTTTGCATTTTCATTCTACTATCTTAACCAAGCACTTCATTTAACTGGACAAACCTTTCTTTTCTTCAAATTCAATACAATAAGCCATAGCAAACATGACCAACTCCATCTCCTCAGTCCTCAATTTTTACAACTGTTTTTACTAATCTGTCTACGGTAGATGATTTTTTTTTTTTTTGGGTCAGAGGTTGATTTTCTTCCCATTGAGGAGGTTCATCTTCTTCGTACCTTGAATTGTAACTTTTGTCAAATGGGAAACTCATCTTCTTCACATCTTCCATTATATTTTTTTCCTCTTCATAAATAGCTTTGTTGATGGATTTAATGTATTGAATTTTTGAAGTCATTATTATGGTGGGTGTAAAGCTTTATAGTTGCAAACTGCTGATCTTCTTTTGGTAGGTCCGAAGCTTCATGGTTGGAATTCCTTCATATCTATTGTGTTTGATTGATTGAATATTGGGAGAATTGTGTTTTGGGCCCAGCTGGGCCCAAAAATTAACATTTGGTCCTTCAATCATCCATATTTAAGCCCAAGACCCAAATAAAGTATAAAAATTAAGATGAAGGATATTGTCTTTCATTGATTCCTAGAATACCCTTATCCCTTATATGCCTACAAGTGAGTGTGAATTTTAATTTTTTTTGTGTTTTTTTTCCTTTTCTATTCCCTATTAAATATTACTCATTTCTAACTTTTTTTTTTCCTTTTTATTCCAATATATATTTCTATTTTATGTCAAATAAAAAACAATAATATTTTTTTATTTTTCATTTTTAAAGATATTGAATCTTTTTGCTCTTATTAAAAGCAATGATAAAAATTTTGGGATTTTTCATCCAAATATTTTTTATCTTTATGTATTTATCTTTTAGTTTAATTTTCATTTTTTATTTTAAATTTATATTACCCTTTCATCTATATTTTTCTCTTATTTTTTATATTTTCTACATTAACCATATTTTAAAAAATTTTAAAATTAACTATCACTTCACTTTATTATATATATATATATATATATATATATATATATATATATATATATATATCTTTTTAGCTTTTTAATTTTTAATGTTTTTATTTTAAAATTTTTAAAAAGATAAATTGGTTGAAAAAAAATAACTAAGATATGAAGTTCTAATATTATATTAATAATTTTTCTTATCTAGATAGGCTAATGCAAAGTATTTTGACCCACAACAAGAAAATTGTCAATACAATTTTTTAGTTAAACTTTAAAAATTAAGTTTCAAATAAAATATATTATATAAAATTTTATCTAAAAATTATTGAAAGTGGTATTTAATTTTTTTATTTATTGACTTTGAAATTTATCTAATTTTTTACTTGAAAGGTAATAGAACATGTTTACAAAAAAAATTAGTTTTTCATTTTTTAAATAAATGAGCATAAATATATTTAAAAAAATTAAAGATAATCTTAGTAAAAAAATTTGATAAATATGATTATAATTTTAAATATAGATTCATGTGGATAAAATTTCACAAAAAAAAAAAATAGTGGAAAGAAAGAACATTGCTAAAACTACAAAAACAAAATATGCAATTACAAAAATTTGATGATGAAATTTAAAAATAAAATTCGAAACAATTCTTGAGTGAGAGAATTTGAGTGGGGAAAAAATATTTGAGTGGAAAAAAATGGGAAAGTTTTTCGAAATCACTTTAAATCCTTAACAAAAAGTAGTCTTGTACACCCTTGTACAATTAGTAAGTTTGTCTTGTACAGTTAGTGTAATACCCTTGTACAGTTAGTGTAATACCCTTGTACAATAACTCAAATTTCATACATCATTTTATGAATATCTAACAATAGGTCGGTTAACCATGTTTGCATCGGTTTGGTTTTAAAAAGGAAAAAAAATTGTTGTATAATTTTGTTTTACAATCATCATAAGTGAGGTACCTATTAAAATGATCATATACAAGTTAGATAAAATACATGAGATGAATATATGCTTAACCAATGTGTGTAAGGAATGTCATTTATCATTGGTTAAGGGAAATAAACAAACAAGTTTTTTAGAATCACTTAAAATCCTTCACAAATAATAGTCTTGTACACCCTTGTACAGTTAGTATATTTGTCATGTACACTTAGTGTAAATACCTTGTACAATGACTAAAAAAAACGTTATTTTATTTTATTTTCAATGCAAAATGTAATTAAAAATAAGACAAAGAAATTACTTAAAAACTATTATTTAAGCCAAATTTATTTATTTATTTCCTTTTATTTTTGGAAATAAAGAAAAAAGAATAAAAAATTTATTTAACCATAAGAAATATGAATATAAGATCAGTTAGAAAATTCTAAATTTATTTATTTATTTCATTTTATTTTTGGAATTAAAGAAATAAAAAATAAAAATTTTATTTAATCATAAAAAATATTGATATAAGATATATTAAAAAATAGAAATAACCTCAAATTTATTTATTTATTTCATTTTATTTATTAAATTAGAAATTAATTTATTTTAATAGATTAAAATGTGCATAATTGATTTATTACTTTGTTAATTATGGATATATTAAAATTTTCGATTAAAAATAAATAAAGAAAATAAAATTAAAAAGAGTAATAAATATATATAATTTAGTTATTTAATTATTTTTCATGTAAAAGATAGTCCCACAAAAAACACATAATTGATCAATTTCTTTGTTTAATTGTAAACATACTATATTTTTTTTATTATTAAAATAACTAATGAAAAAAAATAAAAATGGATAATTAATGAATGAAATTTAGTTCTTTTTATTATTTTCATATAAAAAATAGTACTAAACAAGGTTTTCAATTTTTATTTTTTAAAATAGTTTTCATTTTTTAAATAAATGTTTTTTCAAAAAGAAAATATAAAAAATATAAATCATATTACTATTAGAAAGTATTTTTTAAAATAGCTTTCGAACATAATTTTTCTTTATTTATAATTTAAAATAGAAAATAATGTTGATATTCAATTATTTATAAAAAAAAATAAAATAATGAAAAATCCAAATTGTTAAAATAGAATTATTATGGTTGCATGAATAATGGTGTAATAAAGACAAAAAAAAAAAAGTTTATGTGAAAGGTCATTGGGTATTTTAGTCCATCACTATTTTATGTCCTTAAAAGGTAATGTATAGAAATTTGAAGGATATCTTGGTCTTTTAACATCTCATATCCTTTCCATCAATTATGGAAGTTATATGGACCAAATGTTAATTTTTGGGCCCAGCTGGGCCCAAAACACAATTCTCCCTTGAATATTTTGTATGCATTACATATATTTCATGTTGCATGAATGAGACCTAAGAATTGGTCGTCAGTTCAAATTTAGCCAAGGATCATCAACTTATCTTTTGGATGAATTTTATATGGTCGATTAAATTCATCGAGTCATTGTTTGGTTTGTCAAATATAATTTGATATTGTTTTTAAAAAGTATTTTTAGTTTAAAAAGGTTTTTTAAAAAAGGGAAATCAGAGGTTTGATTGTTATAATGCTTTCTATGGAAATATTTGACAACTGATTCTCCTAAAGAGAAAATACTTCTATTAAAAGCATTTTAAATAAAAATACCATCAAATGCATTTTTTACATGAATAATAATTAAACTCCACATTTAGAATGCATTTAATAGGAATTTTAGAAAACATTTTTAATATTTTTAATACTTGAATGATAAAAATTTTCAAGTACTAAAAATATTGAAAACGTTTTTTAAAATCACTATCAAACAAACTATTATATTAATAACACGTTTGACATAATTATATGAAGTATTTCTAATATTTTTAATATTTGAAAAATAAATTTTTTTAAATATTATAAAGATTAAAAATACTTTCTAAAATCATTATTAAACGTACTTTAATACACATCAATTCAATTTATTTACTAATATAAAAAAATTATGAAAATTAATATTATAATCCACCAAATTCGTATTGTAAAAAAATTAATATATTTAAAATATATGTTTTCATGTATATATAAATAATTCTTTATTCAATTTATTTCCAATTTTTGGAACTAGGATGATATACTGTATCGGCTTGATTAGGTTTTCAACTTGTAAAATCGAAATTATGAAAAATAAAATAAAATCCAATCTATTTAATAGGCTGGGATAATTCTTGGTATATCCCTAGACCGAATGTATGGGGAAACGTGATTTTGACTCCCTATGTTTTCTTTGGAAAAATCATTATTTTGATGGAAGGACGAAGAAAGTAGAATAAAGGAGAGAACTCGATTGCCTGCATGACCAAACGTAGCGGGGAGTCGGGGTCAGGAAAGCAAATAAAAAGTACAATTATTTTTAAGTACTTTTTGAGACTATGGAATCAGGAGGTAACGCTAATATCATTTAGAATAATATAAATTTTTCTGATTTATTAATTTCATAAAAATAAAATAAAGCAAAGAAATTGTGTAATGAAATTTCAAAACAGGTGGTCTCACGTGCACCCCACCAAACTCGTTTTCGGGTCCAACTTCTCTCTATAAAAAACCTCTGAGACGACTTTCTCCATGCGACTCACAATAACAAGAACAAGAACAAGAACAAGAACAAGAAAAGAGAGGGAAACACAGAGAAATGACGATCGGCATGCTGGAGGTTTTGCTCTTGGATGCCCGAGGCCTTCAGGATACCGATTTCCTCGGTATATCATCTCCATTCCTTTCTCTTCTACCTTCTCAGAAATTCATTATTCATTCCCTTATTCCTTGACAACAATCCATTCATCAAATTGCGATCTTTTTCTTCCTCCTTGTCTCTTTCATTAGTTAATTTGAATGCGCGTCTCCGTTTTCTCCGTTTTCCTTCTTGCTGGAAGTTTGATTGAAGTTTTCTAATGGTGAATGGTTTGATAATTTGCAGGTGGAATGGACCCCTACGTTCTGATTCAATACAAAAATCAAGAGCGCAAGAGCAGCGTCGCCCGAGGTTTGTAATTTCTCCCAATATTCCTCATTTTCGCATCATCCTATTCAATCCACGGTGTATATTTAAAGCAGTACACCATGTTTGCCTGTGTGATGCATAATATTAGATTCTAGAAGTATGATAGCAAAGTCCTTGACCAAATCAAGTTGCGTAGCATTGTAAGCATCGAATGGTGATTGGCCAGTATAGGCATCTCCAACTCCATATAATGGAGATGATACAGAGGAGGATCATCCAGACATTTAATTTAAGGATGTATGAACTCTCATGGTAATTTTTTTTTGATAAATTTGAGTTGTGTTTTGTTTGCTAGGTCTTCACAAAAATCAAATCAGGTGTTTGAAAGCTTTCTCAAAATCTAGAAAATCACTTAAAATGATTCTCAGAAATCCATTTGGTAAATCATTCCTCAAAAAATCACTTTTTTATTATACAATGGAATACTAAAAACACAGCCAAAACACATTTTTAGTTTGTTTTCAAACATGAAGCAATACTAACAAAAGTGCTGTAAGTTAAAAAATTATTTGATCAACACTGTTTCCAAACAAGTTCTAAGTCATGAATGTCTGAAGAAAATTTGACTAAAAAACTTTTTGATAAATTTAATATCCAACAAGGCATAAATTGATCAAAGACAGAGAGTTCCATGGATTGGGGAGGCCAATAGGACTGCTGTTTCTAGTTTCATATATGCTACTTTGCTGGTTTCAACCTCCCTAGTTATAGAAATAATATATGAATGGCGCAGGCGAAGGCGGGAGTCCAGTGTGGAACGAGAAGTTCACATTCAGAGTGGAATATCCAGGGGGCGAAGGCCAGTACAAGCTAGTTCTGAAAATCATGGACAAGGACACCTTCTCTGCTGATGACTTCCTTGGCCAAGCCTCGTAAGACACTCCTAAAATTTTTTAGCTTACTACACTGGTTAACTCATTGTCAATATGCTCAATTTCTTAGTAGTTTAATCTCAAATTGCAGAAAGGCCTGAAACAAAGTAAAACATCAGAGATAGCCACAGTATATAGAGAAAGGTTATTGTAATTCTCATAAATGTTTCCACGAGGGGCATGATATTAAAGCTAGCCAAAATATCAGATGCTTAGTCTGTTCAAACAAAAAAGTGGGCCCAAATATTCCTGTATGTATTGCAACTTTATCATCTGATTAGTTGCAGGGTATGATTACCAATATGAGCTTAGCTGGATTCCATCAATTCTGGGTCTTGATGATAGAAAATAGTATCAATGCAATGTATACTGTAGGGATGAAAATTCCATTTAAGATGTAGCGTGAGTCCTTAGTAGCCTCTAGCTGGTGTTTGCCAATTTAATTTAACAATGAAATTGCTTTAGTTGAATCATACCAAAGTATAAAATGAGACCTATATACAAATTTTGCAATTGTCCCAATCATAAAAAATTAGTTTGTTCCCTTAATGCGGCATCTACTAACCCTGATAAGGTTTGGTCTCAAAGCGATGAGAGAAGATTCAATCTCAAAGCTCACAACACTAAAAACTTGAAGTTTAGTGAAGAGCAGAATAGTTCCATTTGAAACATAGACATCACAAAAGCAAAATATAAATGAAAATTTCTGTTTGCTTCATCTCATTTTCATTAGGATCTACTTGGAGGATCTGTTGGCATTGGGAGTGGAAAATGGAAAATCTGAGCTACATCCTTGCAAGTACAGAGTTGTTCGGACTGATCAGACTTACTGTGGAGAGATTCGAGTTGGCATCAATTTCACTCCAAAGGTATTTTTACTCTTTTAGCAGTTACAATTAGCAAATCACTTTATTTATATGAAAAGGAAAGGAGTGAAAAGGAAAGGGGAATGCAACTCTAGCTCTCGTCTTCATTTGTAACATGAGGCCATACAGTAGGGATGGTAAGGCCCATCCTGAATTCCGTCCCGATTATTTAAACCCACTTCCATCTCCATCCAAAAACAAAATTTAAACAAAGCGCGGGATGGGATAGGTATCCGAAAAAATCCATCCTATTATCATCCTTAATGTATGATGTGCTTACAAAAGATATCAAGAGAACACATCCCTATTTATTGTTTGGTTGATGTAGATGTTTGTTGGATTTCTCAGGTAAAAGAGGAAAAAGATGAAATACAGGTCGGAGGATGGAAGGAAAGTGATTACTAGTTTGCCGTATGAGCTGGTGGATATACGGATTCTCATGCTCCATTGTCTTTTATTAGTCTGAAGGTGTTCAATTGTTCATTCTATTAAAAAAAAGGTCAACAAACTCTTATATTATGGGAATGGAATGGTTGTTTAAAGATCCAAATTGTATTTGGATTTACTTTTCATGGCCGCCATGGCGGCATATAAACCAGAAGTTAGTGGTCAACTTGTGCTTTGTCTACCAGCTATTTTATTACCCAGAGAAGTTGACTTTGTTAAGGAACGTTTCTATTCATCGTTCTTAAAATTGAAAACTATTTCGAAAAGCAATTTTTAATTGTTTTCAAAAATAAAATATTTTTAGAAAGTCAAAGTATGAAAAATATTTTTCTCAACTTATGCTTTTAGAAGATATCACGTTCTAATGCATAATACAAAAACTTTTAAAATATCATTAATATCAAAATAGATTTGAAGTCAATAAAGTATTTTTATTTATTATTTATATTTTTCATATATTTAAATCTTTTGTATAAAGATTAAATTATTTAAAAATATATAAATTTTTTAATAATTTTAATTCTATTTAACTTTTTTTTGTATTAATATAATGGGAGAATTATGTTTTGAGGGTAGATGGGCCCCCAAATTAACAAAAGGTCCATGTAACTTTTCAAATTGAGCCCAAGACCCAATGAAAGTATGGAAATTGAGTTGAAGGATATCATCCTTCAGTATTTCCAAAAATGCCCTTTATTGATTTTGAAAAAAAAAATTAATATTTTTGAAAAATACTTTTATTTAATTTAATATTTTTTATTTAATTTAATATTTAAAAAAAATACTTTTATGTAATTTAATATTTTTTAAAATACTTTTATTTAATTTAATATTTTTAAAAAATAAATTTATTTAATTTAATATTTAAAAAAATTTAATTTAATATTTTTTTTAAATACTTTTATTTAATTTAGTATTTTTGAAAAAAAATTATTAAAAAAAAATTATTTAACTTAATTTTATAAAATATTTTATATGTGTTCTTAAAGGATATATTTGTCTGTTACTATTTCATATCCTTCAACTCAATTTGAAGAGTTATATGGACCTTTTGTTAATTTGAGGGTCCATCTACCCCCAAAATATAATTCTCCCTAATATAATTAAATATAATAAAATCATTTTTTTTCTTTTTCGAAATCAAACATAACCTAAATAAACTTTATAACCTTTTTATCAAATGCTTTTAAAAGAAAATTTTCCCACTTTCTTATTATTTTCAGATTTTTTTATAGGTATAAATGCAAAGTAAAGATTTAATATTCATATTTTTTCTTAAAAGAAAAAATTAACTTTTATTTTGTAATATTAAATCATTTTATGAATATTAAATTATTTAATTAAGTAAATCAACGTGATTTGTGAGGTAAATGTTTTTAGTATTATAAAAAATAAAGATATTTTATTTCTTTTTTCTCTTATAAGTAGTATTTTTGTAAAATTGATTATTGTCTTTGATTACAATTTAATTAATTAATTAATAAAATGATTAAAATTACCATAATGTGTTAAATGGTGAAATCTCTTCCTAAAATCATTTGCCGTAATTAAATTAATTTTATTAAATTTGATAGACCGTAAAACCTAATTCAAAAGCCGTCTTAGCTCAGCCGGTAGAGCGCGTGGCTTTTAACCACGTGGTCGTGGGTTCGATTCCCACGGACGGCGTTGTATCTGAGAATTTCAAACAATATTTAAGTTAACGGTTTTTTTTTATAAGACCAGATTATGATTTTTTTTTTTTTTTTTTTTTTTTTTTTGTTAAAAGAGCCAACGGCCGTCTTAGCTCAGCCGGTAGAGCGCGTGGCTTTTAACCACGTGGTCGTGGGTTCGATTCCCACAGACGGCGTTTTCTTTCCGAAATTTAAACCATAGAGAATAAATAACGTTTTATTTATTTTTATTTTTGAAAAAACTTATTGGCCGTTTTAGCTCAGCCGCGCGTGGCTTTTAAACACGTGGTTCGAACTCGGATTCCCATGAACAGAACTTATCTAAATTTTTTCTTTTCTCGTTTTAAGAAAAATAGCCGTCTTAGCTCAGCCGGTAGAGCGCGTGGCTTTTAACCACGTGGTCGTGGGTTCGATTCCCACAGACGGCGTGTTATTATTTTACCCATGACCGAGTGTTATTTTTACCTTTTTCGCAACAATTACCTTTTAAATTTTGTTTTTGTGTTTTTCTCCTTTTTCGTTACTTTTATTTCCCTTTTAAAAAATAATTACTTTTTATTTCAATTTTAAAATATTTAATTCTTTATTTTTATTTTTTTAAGCTTTTAAGACACAGTCTAGGATTTATTTGACAACATTTTTAAAAATAGTTTTCAAAATATAATTTTTTGAGAACTATTTTTCAATAGTTTTTAAAAATAATTTTCAATTGTTTTTAAAAACAAAATTTTATTCTTTATAGCTGCATGTTTTGTTTCGTTTATTCCTTTCTTTTTGACTTATGAGGGTGCTGATATACCAAATTGTGTAAGCTAGCTAACAAACGCTTGGGGGGCCTCTCCAATCATCCCAACACTGTTCATGGGTTTCACGTCATATCCACTCACCTCAGAGTTCATGTGACTTTTCCCCTACATCCCATTTCAATTTGATGATCAACTCCTGCCTATTCACCACCCTTTTAATTCATTTCTCCACCGCAACTCTCTTACCTTTCATGCATTTTTGCCGCCTCTCCCTTTTTCTTCTCTTCGGCACGTCCTCTAAATGCCCACCCACCCACCAAGAGACTCCAAAGTCATCTCCTCATTTACATCTCCAACTCAACTCTTTTATCTCCATTTTGATGAGGCCCTCTCTCCTCCTTAACTTTCATTACTACTACCCCTGCTGCCCGGAGGCTCTTTAAATTCAGATGCTTGTTCTCTTTTGCCTTGTGTAGATAATGAAATTCGAAGACTTTCTGATGCAGCCCAGGGATGATCAGCAGAGAAGACAGGAGCTGGAGGAGGAGGCGAGCAACTGTTTGGTGGTTTTTCAGTTTTGGGTTTCTGAATTCTGATTGAATTCATTCTCATTTTGTGTTTTCTACAGGTTGTGAAACTGCAAGGTGAATTGGATGAGCAGCAAAGGCTCAACAGGGTTTTGCAGTGTGCGCTGCACGGCCCTGTTGTGTGTCGTTCGTGCCTTTGCTCGTTGCTTCCTGTTGAGGTCAGGAGAGTGAGGAAGCTGGTTGTCTATGATTCTGTCCTGGGAATTGGATCTTTACTAAGGCTGGGTTGTATTGGTGTAGGTTCAGGTGCTGCTTGCAGAACTGGCAATGGTGGAGGAAGAGATCGTTTGGCTAGAGGGAAAAGTACAGGAGCTGAAACTGTGCCTGTACCAAGAGAAGGAACAGAACAGAGAAAGGGAAGCACAGCAGCAGCAATGGAGGAGGTCGCAACAGAAGCAGTTGATGTGCAAACCTGAGTATGGATCCGAGCTCAGAAGTTTAAAACAGCTTCACGGGTCACAAAACAGTGAAGAAATCAGAAAATACAAATTGATAAGAGAAAGAAAAGCGTCTCTTGGTCGTGCCTCAGAAACTCAAAGCATGTCTTCCACAAGATCCAATGGTAATAACACCTGATTCCTAGCATGTCTACCATGCACAAACAAGTCCATTTGATGTGCCTGGCATACATGATAAGTCATAGTCTAAGTCCCTTTTCGGTTCTGGGTTGTGGTCAACAGAAGAAACACCTGACAAATGGAGACACACAGGAAGAAGCCGAGACTGGAGCCAGACAGACAAAGAAAGTGTCCCTGAGAGCCCAAATGAAATCTCAGAAGAACTGGTCAAGTGCTTAACAAGCATGTTTCTCAAAATGAACCAGGCATCACTAGAAACAGAGGGATCAGCTACTGTTCCAAGGCTTACTCTCCCCTGCATGACCTCCAAAGCTTTTATCTCAAAAGCATCATTCAACAGCAAAGTACCAACATTTTCCTATGAGGTCACGGCGTCAAATCTTGACCCTTATGGCATACTACAGGATTTAGATGGCAGTCTCAGGGAAGTTGGTCCCTACAAGAACTTCGTCCAGATCACAAGAAGCTCATTAGACACTAGTCGAATCTCTGAATGTTTTCAAGAAATCGGAAAATTGAGGTACCCTCCAAGTCTATAAAGACATGATGATAATAGTTTAGACTGCTATTTACAAAATAATTTCTTCAAATGTTTTCCAGGGTGTTGATGCATGAACTTTGTACTTTGGACTTAACTTTCTTGACCTACAAACAGAAGCTAGCATTCTGGATCAACATTTACAATGCCAGCATAATGCATGTACTGTAAGACATCTCTAGCCACGCCAAAAAAAACAGGTATAACATATGGCAATCTAAGTGCACAGTTTTTATTAACTTTCAGGCGTTTCTACAACATGGGTTGCCTTCCACGCAGGAGAAGTTGCTGGGATTATTAAACAAGGTAAGTCAGAAGTACATTATCCTAAAGAAGAAAAGGAAACCAGACATTAGACATTGAGCAACTGATCATTTAGATCTGTACACTTAGAATAAACTAGTACTGAAACACTCACAACTGATGACTTCTTCTGTCCAAACTGATTTTGCTAACCTAAGATGTCACTGTCTTGGTCCAGGCTGTGCTGAATGTGGGTGGGATTGTACTGAATGCTCTGGCTATAGAGCATTTTATTCTCCGGCACCCATGTGAATCAAAACATGTGGGTATTCATCTTTGTATCTAAGGATTAAGGTTTTGAATTTCATCCTAGTACCAAACGTCTCAATAGTTTGTGATGTTCAAGCCATTTCAAAATATTTTTACTTTGAAGATCTATCCAACTTTCAATTTACATACAATAGAAAGTTTGTAACCAGAATCCTACGACGTTTTTTTAAGATGGATAAATTTTGGGATGGAATCTTTATTTCAGCCTGCACAGGTTTTGATTTCAAAATCAAAATCTAAAACCGATTAGATTCTTGTGTTTCTCTTTTTATTCACCTGATGCATCTTAATACCTGATCGCTAGGGGCCTATGGATGAGAAAGAAATACTACTACGGCATGCCTATGGTCTGGGATATCCAGAACCTAATGTAACATTTGCTCTATGCCGAGGCAGTTGGTCTTCACCAGCAGTAAGCGCACCAAATTTGATCCTCTGTCAACTATTTTTACAAAACTCAACAAGTTTATTGAAAGAAATTTGTTTGCAGTTAAGGATCTATACTCCAGATGATGTTGTGAATGAGTTGGGGAGAGCAAAGTTGGAGTATCTGGAAGCATCAGTGGGATTTACAAACAAGAAAAAGGTTATGGTGCCCAAGCTTCTGCAGTGGCACATGAGAGATTTTGCAGATGACATGGAGTCTTTACTAGAATGGATTTATAGCCAATTGCCATGTTCAGGGTCACTGAAAAGATTGATGATGGAGTGCCTGAATGGAGAAACAAAATCGCCTACAACCAAAATGGTAGAAATTCAGCCTTATGAACCTGAGTTCCGATACTTGCTGCCCTTGTAAGCCAACTGACGAAACAAAGACCACACTTTCAGAGCAGCTAATAGCGGATGCAAGTGATGATAAAGCTTTACAAATCCAAAAATCCAAGATTTGAGCAAGGACAGAGAAACGGTCACACCATGTTTCCACAAAGCACGTTAATACTTTTCCAGCAGCCTGAGTGTCAATAAGCTCAATATGTATTCTAATTGTTTGATCTGTTACGTATCAAGATCCTTTAGCGTATTCTAAATTTGATGATTTTAGCACATTCTAAATATAAAGACTAATACTGTGTGTTACAATGATGGGTCTAACACTACCCTTTTGAAGAGATTTTTGGCATATTCATTGGTTGATACTTGATACAAAAGCTTAATGCAAACATAATATTACAAAGCAATTGATGCAGAAATGACTATTGATGGATGAGAGACCGATTGATGAGCAGACACCATCACGATATGGAAAATCACACAGCTAACCCACATTGAAAAGCCAGCCAGTATTTAACTAAGCAGAACAGAGTTTGAGTTTAGAAAACTTGCTAAAAGATCTCCAAGTTTGGCCTACCAACGCAACATGCCCCTCTTAAAACGGTAAACAGTAGCAGCATTCAAACAAATAAACCTCCCAAACCAACACCAACAAGAGCTAACTTCCAACAAGAAAATGCAAATGCTCCAGACAGTTCCACAGAAGAGAAAGCAAGATTACAAAGTTTTTTTGCTTTTGGAATCAAAAGCATAAAAGTACACCTAGAATATTCCAATAGATGGAATAGAGTAACAATGCAATGACTCATTTGGCACACCGACATCAATCATGTTCTTCCCATTTTTTTCTTCACAAAATAATTGACAATTCCACAGTTTTCACCTCTCTGCTCAATCATAAGTGGGTGATAGAGGGCTCAACTAGAAAATTCACAATCCTGTTCAATAGATTTAAACCAAATACAGTTTCTTCACAGTTGACTTTGATGGTTACATTCAACGGTTCAGAGCAATTACCTTCAATCGTAATGGTAATTAAGCAGGGAATGGAGTTGCTTAAGATCTCGCTGCTGAAGCGTAAGCGTAAACCTGATGCATCATCAAGGTTGGAAGCCACTGGCATATCCACAGATACAAGAAAAAGATTTGCATTACTGAGCATCTTTACTGCTAAGCTCTTGCAGATCACAAGAAATTTGTCTTTTGTTAGTGAGCTATCACCCTTATCACTGTTCATCTCTCTAATGTGGTCGGTGAAGGTGCACCTATGATACATAATACAAGAAAAATCAATGTTAAGATTCCAAATTAAAAAATTATCCTTAATCCCATAATTTTCAATGAAGTTGAATCAACAGCACACAGTACAAGAAAAAATCCAAGTTATGTTTCCAATAAAACAAAGAACAAAGACAAGGAAAGCTCAGATGATAAACCATTATTTTGATTAAAAAATTGCCAAGAGAAGACATTATCATATTTTGCCACTCGTCTTTCAGGCTGGACCAACGCAATCACCTATCTGAAATGATGTATCACTGGCATTACAGAATATCATGGAAAGAGCAAGGGAAATTACCATCTTTCCAAGAATACTCCAAATTTCTGTCCGACAAAACATATATACCCCAACAACAAAGAAAGAACAACTGATTATCCCCAAATTAATAAGAAAAAGATCCCCGAGATACAAACTAGAGATCCTAGAAAATTCATAAAACATAAACTGAACTTCCATCTTATATTTCACAAAAGAACACTGCCCAACTTCAAAAAGTTTAAACTTTAAGGTTTTGCAAAACAGTTTCTGTCGGAAATTTACATGTAGATATCAACAGTTCTTGATGTTCCTGATGCAAACATAAAGGAGATAACCATGTTATATTTTACAATAGAACAGCGCCTAAATTAAAAAGTCTTAAACTTTAAAGTTTTGCAAGACAGTTTAAATTTAAATTTTGTTATCAGCAGTTCTTGATTGATTGATAGATAGAGGATTTCTTATCTATGGATTGAAAAACGAAGTGACTAACCTTCTTTCGTATTCAAACATTCCAGGGAGATGAGATTCCTTATTCACAAAGACTTCAACATCCATTGGAAGTGGTTTTATAAAATATCCAATATCAGGCCGCAGCTTAACAGGATACTTCTTCCCATTACACCACAAAGCAAGCTTCACAGGCAAAAGATGGTGATGGAAGCAAACCTGGAGAATGCACTTTGTTGACTGACCAGGCTCTATAGATGCAATCTCTTCCATATAAACTAAATTTGGCACATCATTTTGAGATGGCATGGAGCTGCAGTAAAAAGACAAAAAAACACATACCATAAATTAGGCCCTAAAAGATCTTGATGTAAAAAATAAGCCTGCTCATACAATCAGCCAGGTGCCATACAACGTACAGTCAAGTTATAAAGCGCTTTAGCTCATTCACATTCATTGGAGAATCTCACCCATCGGATTAGTAGCCAGAAAATCAAGCTGATCTGATGACCCAGACCATCAATTATCAACCACAATTTGAGAACTAAGAAAATTAATTCAGCTTAAAACATTGAACAAAAAAAAAATGGCAAATCAACAGTCCACAATATATTTGCTCGATAATAACATTTTCAGCGTTCAATAAGGACAGTGATAAAGTTAGACCCAGAGGTTGACTCCAACAAAATAACCAAGTTGACCTAGAAGCTAAAAAACTTGGATACTTAAATTATTGCTTAGCCAATCAAACCCAACCCAGTAAACTCATGGAAATTACATCTAACATCATTTTTCTTTAACACATTCACTTGAAAACAACCAAGTTTGATTGACTAACTAAATTTCATGCAGCTCTAAGTTAAACAATTGTTTCTCAAACTTGATGATATTTATGATTATAGATCATTATCAGAATTCAGACCTTCATGCTCGTCGATCATTAAATATTGAAGGCATGGACCACCTAAATGGTCCCACCCACTAAACAATTTAGATGACAAGACAGAATCATGATACTTTGAACATGTGCAACATAGATCAGTGCATGAGCCATGTCACCTCTAAGAAGTAGTCTGATTTGAGAGATGAAGGTTCTCAAAGGATGAGAAGAAGATTAAAAGGACCTTGGTTTGAGGTAGTTACAAAAGACATCATGGTCTTTAATTGGGCAGAGGCTTTGTCAGGATGCATGGCTTAGCTGTTGCAATGGTTGTATCCAATGTCTATTCAGCAGATGATGGTATTATCTAAATCTACATGACCAGCATGAACACAATTTTCCTCAAAGTTAAATACTTGTATCAATCCAATTAAGAAATCAAAAATCATAAAAATGGCACCTCCTGAACAAGTGTATTTTAATTTCACCTTTCAGTCGCAACCAAAGACTGGTCTTCAGAATCAAGGCCTTTGTTAGATTCTTCATCTACCAGAAGTACCTTTGACATAGACTCCGCCGAACAGTTCTCAAAGATAAGTTCTACACATACAAGCTGGGGTGACATGCTTGAAACCTCTGATGAAAATGAATAATTCACCCTCAAACCATTTCCATTAGTTGGATCTAAGAGGCCATAGATTTTAGGTTTAACTCTTCCACCAATATCGCCGATAGAGATTCTTGCTGAAGATCTTCGAACTTGACTTTGTTTAGACAGATTTGGGTCTGACAAACCGGGCTGCTCATCCAACCATGATTCAAGAGTTTGCTTAGACATCAATTCCTCCATACTATCAGAGCCTGACTGTGAAACTCCAGTTTGCTTTTTATTAGAAATGCCAACATCTGAAAACTGAATTAGTGGGTCAACATTATCATCATCTTCACTTTCAGACCCAGGCTCATCACTGCCACTGGATCTGGAAATAGAATTTTGAGAACTATAACCAGAAGTGCTTTCTTCATTTGCAGATTGAGATAACATGTCAGGATCATCTGTCTCATAGGAATCACTGTTAGTGGCTCCCTCCCCTGATCCTTCAATTCCTTGAACCACATTCAAGCGCTGATGGAGGTCATTGCAAAGCAAACTACAAGGTTTGGGAAGAGGTTCATAACCAGGAGCTGCATGAAGAACTATCTGAGAAAGAGATCCGGGAAGATAAAACCTGAAATTAATGGGCTCAGGTGACATTGGTTTTCTCTGTCCCCTAAATATACATTCTGCAAGTATTTGTGGAATGTCCTTCTGAGGTAAACAATCTGTTTCTTCCTCCAAATCTTGACCTAAATAGCATGACATGAGTTCCTTAAGAATATGAGCTCGATCACGAACATCATAGCTCAAGTCACATTTGGCCAGTTCAAGCACATAGCTTAAAACGCTTTTGAATGTCCACAGATCTTTCCCTTTTGCACACAACAAGACCTGAAGAAATAGCAGTTTAAGAATAACGTCTCAGGTTCTATAAGCCTCCAGAATCTAAAAGGTGAAACAAAGTTATCTACCATTAAGACAATAACAAGGAACAGAAATTATAATATAAATAAGTGAATAATACTTTTTTTTTCCCTTCCAATTATCATCCCTATCCTCGTCAACGTATCCCAACTTTTGGAATGAACAACTTCAATGCTGCAGCCTTATAACAGGAGCACTAAAATAATTCTATGGAGGAAAAGTTCTTTTTTTTTTTTTGATAGGTTCTATGGAGGAAAAGTTCTAACCAAGTCTTGCAAGTTGATTACTGAATCATGTGGGTCTAAACAAATTCTTGATGCATTTTAGATTCAATCATGGAAAACTCTACTTAGAAGAACTACACACTTAACTCAATCCATATAGCTTGAGTCATTAGACAGTAAAATATGCCTCCACACTGCAAAATCTTATGCAATAGAGAAACAAAATACTCTTATCCACTAAATTTCATGAAATACTCTTATCCAACAAGAGTTCAGTTTAAAACAAAACCCTGAAATTGTGAGTGTATCCAATTAAAAATTTTCTAAAAGCACATACTCAAAGATTGATGTCACAACTACCCTCAAACTGATGCTTCTAGAACATAAACTATTGTATGTGTAAGGTATGGCATACTGTGAAGGATGTCATACCTAGAGGCTAAATAAAAGTGGATAGTCTGGGAAAGAGGCCTGAATTTCACTTGACAGATATGTATTTTTTTTATTTTTTTTTTGGTTGGTTGGTATAGAAAGGACTTCATGTGGCAGAGTCCAATGGTTTGGACAGGGCAACATAAACAGTAAATAAATGCATGTTTGTGGAGATAAGCATGAAAGCATGTACAATGTGCTTTCTATATATGCAAATTTCAATTGAATACATGTTCTTTTAAGTTCACAGAAAAGTATTAGAATAACCATGTCTTTTTTTTTCCTTCGTTTGATAAGCAAAGTATTATCATGTATTTCTTTTTCATCACTCTCCCTGATTAACAATCTAATATTTAATGACTAAAAACATGAGGAAATTTAACCATTGAATCAGGAGGTCATTTGCTTCTGTTAATGTTCCTTGACAGAAATATAGAGTCCAGGCATCAAGTTCACTGCTATACTAAATAAATTGGTAGTTTTTCCTTGTTTATAATCTGGACCAATTCCCCCTTCATGAACTGTCACAAACTGAATACACCAAAGACTTAGCCCCTCTATTCATGGTTGGTTATTTGTACAAACTGTCACCAATTGACTAAAATTGCCTTCAATACTTCAGCCAAAAACATTAACTATGAATGATGCAAACTGGCAATGGAAATCAAAACAGATATTTTCTTGAGAAATTGAACAGATGTATACATAAGAGATGGAAAAAAGCAAGGAAGAATAAAAAGGAGGAAAAGTTAGCATGCTGATAATACCTTGACAGCAGTATTAAGAATTTGAAGCTTTGTTTCCTGCGCTTCTGAAGCAAAGCACCGAGCAAGATATGTAAGTACTGTGGTCAACATCCTTGGGATTATCTCACCTATAGTGTTGTACTCTCCTATTATCCATATAATAATTGCACGGGCTGCAGGCACTTTGATTGAATCCAAACTACGAACCAACTGAACTATAACCTTCAAAATAAATATAAAGAAGAGGCAGGTTAACAAATGCAGAAACAGTGTCATGACCAAAAATGGTTTTAATATATCAAATAAGATATATAGCAAAGCCACATACAAGTAACTAATGCAATCAGAATGAAATCTCAAGAATTTTCTTAAATGTTGGTGAATGATCTAAATCAATATATAATTCACAGTGATTTCCTATATAATGGTAATCACCAATGATTCATTGTTCATAGATTGATGCAACCAATGCCATATTAAGACTCCCATTACACATTAATATTATCAATTCCATTCGTCCAAGCTGATAATTTGATCAAAGGCACATTAGCAATGAGATTAACAGTCATGTGTTGATTTAATAGAGATATGGAAAGCTTGTGATAAAGGTGTAGCTACATAATGCCTGGCTCAGGATGGGATCAATAAACATTCTTTGAGCCCAGTTGAAGCTTGGAGTCTACCAGATGAATGATTTCCAAGGTCTGGGTCACCTTTCATGTGATGTGCTTGGTATTTTTTTATATTTCAGGACTTCACTAGGTATCCAGACAGGTTGTCAATTATAGTTTCCTATGCTCATGAAAGGATTGTGAATCTTACAAATTATATGTTTTTTGTATATATATATATATATATATAGAACCAGGCATCTTCAAGTTCCCACTGACCAAGGGAACAACTGCAATTGTATAAACAGCAGTGCAACACCGAGGGCACACACCCCTTGTGTCATTAACCACTGCAATCATTGAAGGGAAAATCCTTCTCAAAGGAAAGTCAACATTCATCACATGTTCCCTCTTTATTCATTTAGTTTGTTCTTTTTGACAGTTACATCTAAAAGATCTTATATTCAGAGTCTCAGACAGAATAAAAGAATCAAAACAGTATCAACACATTACCACAACTTAACCGGGGAAAAAAAGGAACAAAATCAGAATACCTTCTCGTGAGCAGGTGGATCTTGCTTTAAGATTGCTTCAATCGACATTATTGCTTGAATCAAAATATTTGTTTCTTCATCCATGCAGACAAAGTCACCAATCAAATATTCTGAAAAAATGGGTGTCACATCAAAAGACATGAAATGAAAATTTTATAAAGATCACAATAAACAAGTAGCTGGTCACAGACCCTCTCTAGTCAGAGCTAAAAGCCCCTCCAAGCATATATTTGCCACTTTTGGAAGTCGTTGCGCACATAAACCAATTGCAGTAACAGTATCAGCAGCAAATCTCCTGTCGGGATCCCTAATATAATCCTAGCAATACACTAAAAGATAAGCATCAATTCATGCACAAGAAGCCATGACATTTCACATATAATTGTCTGCAATGAGAAAATGAAAAATTGATGACAGATAACCAAGTCAAACAAACAATAAAAATGTTGAATGCAAACTTATTACCTACCATCTTAGAAAATAGCCAATAATTTTCCAGTGGCATAAAAAGGTCTTGTTATTCAGGCTTAAGAATAAGAAAAACGGTAAGTTTAGTATCAGAAAATTGAACAAATTAACTTAGGGTCTTCATGATGCTCCATCCAATTCACTCTTTTTCTTCAAATGCGGTACAGAATTTTAATGTTTTCTGTATTCCTCCCAAAGAAGAAATCTGAAACATTATCTATTGCCATACACTAAAACACGTTATCCTGATGTTTCTCCAATCATCCACATGATTCAAAGTCATGGTATCAGTCCTTGACTCAAGAGGTCCTAAGGCTCATTGGTCTCAGTAGGCATGTAAGTGATAATCACAAAATCAACCAAATTGACCCAAACAAATCCAAACCAACATAATCGCGTCAGTTTTGAACTATAATAATGTTTGGTTCAATTATTGGGATTGAAAAACCAATTGAATCGGTTCAATTTGAATAAAAAATAATAATAAGAAATGGAACCAAGCTGACCCCATGTAAAATGGTATCCGTCTTGAAGCAAATAGTAAATCCTTTTAAGTGCCAACCTTCTCACATCTCAGTCTCTCATTTTTTATGCTGTTTCTCTCATCTCTCATCCATGGTGCTGTTTCATTTTCAATCTCACCCCTCCACTCGGCAAAAATTAAAAATGCATGAGGCACATATCATCTCCAATGGTCTATGAGAAAGGGATCATAGTTGCCGATGGTCGGCACTATTTGTGATTAAGGTTCTTTCATCTATGCTAGGGTTTTGAAGTGCATCAAGCATGCTCTTGCTATCCCTTTTTCCATGATCCCTCCGCTCACATCTTTCCATGATAGTTCTTGCCCTCATTGTCTCCCTCTCAAAAGGTGATCAGCATGGTAATCTTAGTGAACAATTTGTTCTCTCTGTACCTTCCTTACCCATTTTTTAAAAATGTTTTATTTAGGGTTTTTTTTTGCCATTAATGTAATGTGTGTTTTTTCAAAGTGTTGCATGAGCTGAAAGTTTTTTATCTTTGCAATGCTTGTATTAGGCATTTAAAGAATTTTTTGCTATTGGTGGTCATCTCAATATTATTATTGCTGCCAGTCAGCCAGAAAAGGCTTTTTCATTACTTAATCCACTTTTTCATGTTTCACCAATTTACAGCAAAACAGCATCTCGAACAAACGTATAAGGAGGCCACTTCAATTTAAAGAAGTGATTCAAATGGACTTTTGGTGAAGAAGATTAAAATGGGCTTTGGGATTAATAACAAGAGATGCAAGAAGTCCTTAATATAAACCCAAATTAAATGGGCTTTGGGCTCAAAATAAATACAAATTTACTTTAAAATTCAATTAGGCCAGAGGCTAAAAATAAGTCTTGAAATTGGCCCTATGTCCCTTTATGACTTTATCGATTGATGGGGTCCTCACTAAGGGAGGGAGTAGTTTTTTGTTTCCCTCTTGTTTTTTGGTCATCTTTTGGCGGCCGTTGTATACATCCTATGTACTTTGGTGCGCTTCCTTTTTGGTGCTTTTAATGCATCTCTTGTTTACCTATTAAAAAAAACTGATCCACCAAAATCCGAATCAAACCGACCCCAAAGGGCTTGCTTTGGTTTGGTTGTCCAATGCAAATCTGTTGGGTTTGGGTCTTTGCTACATGAACAGATTATGTTGGTTCAATCAGTTTTTCTTCCAAAAACCATGAAATGACCTTATCGACACCCCTAGGTCTCAACATTTCAATTTAGTATCAGACGATAAGCAAATTATGCTAACTTAAAATCTCAAAAAATTCTAAAAAAAATCATAAAATTGATCAAAAATAAATAAATATAATTAGATAGACTAAAAAATTAACAAAACAAACATTTATTATGTGTAACTTTGATTAAATAGTTATAAAAATATGTGTTTAAAATGATCTATAATAACATTAAGAATTAAAAACCTTTTTATTTCATCACTTTATGCTAAATTTATTTTTAGTCTTATTCATAAAATTAATTATAACTTTTGATTTAAAGTTGATATAAGTAATTATTAATTTGTAATATCATTTTATGCTAAAAACAATAAAACTAAATTCACATGGTTCATATAATTGTATTCTAATGAATTATAATTAATTTTAAACAAACTATAATCAAATTAAACTCTGGTATAATCTTAATTTCATATCATTAGACAAGTTTCTTTACATTGATCATGACCCAATTAGCCACTACCCATTACCTAGCCTATGATCCAATTGTTGAATACCAATACAAATATGCATTTCCTTATATACTTCCAATGTACTCTTGTGTGTTTTTTGCACTTTTAATACATTCTCTTACTTATAAAAAAAAAAATGCAAATATGCATTTCCTACTAAAACTAATGTAGGACAACCCTAAGATGGTTGCCTACAATCAAATAGGTGAGTCAGAGTTTTTATCTTTTAGGGTTAAGGAAAGGAATAAGGGATAAAGTTTATAGTAGCAAAAAATAAAATAAAAAATATAGAGAGAAAGAAGATAAAAAAGAAAAAGAGATGGAAACCTTAGAATCTCACTAAAGCCTTCTTAGAGTTTCACCTAAAAGAAAATCAATGGACTCTTACCATTGAGAATTGCAACACTTGCAAAAAACCTAGCATTATTTAATCATCAATCAATACTTCGATTTACATCCATTAGCCTTATCGATAGGTTTTGTAAGAAACCCAAATTCTACTTGAATTCTCACTTATTATGACTCTAATTTAATTCTCCTGTAACCCAATTAGTTATTCCTAATTTGACTCCGATAAATACTAATCCTCATTTAATTCTAATTAATACTAATCTCAATTTAATTTCAACTAATACTATTGTCCACCCTCATCAATTCCCCCAACTTGAAAAAAAAATTAACCTCAAGTTTTAGTGATTGTCCATAGTTAATTGAAATCCTAAGCAATGTCTTCCACCTTTTTGAAATCCTAAGCAATTTTTTCTTCGTTGACTCTTACCACAATAAGATAGGATCTCAAGATCTCTTAAACTTCATCAATTTCATGCAAGACAAGTACCAAACTTCAAAAGACTTTCCAATATTGTGAAACAAACTAGTGGTTTTCAAAATAATTGTGTCATCAACAAACTTGTGGTAAGTTGTATGACATGCATAAGAAGAAGTTTATTAGGTAATTCTACAAGCCACAAGTCAGAAAATTCATCAAGGATATTCCATAAGGCCTCCTTTGACTTCTTAACTATCAGAACTTCTTTCATTGGACGAAGGATCCCCTTACCCCCATTGTGTATGAGAGTCTAAGTATTTTCTTAGCTATCACATTGAGCCCTTATATCAAAAGACAAGGTCTTTCAAGCAAAATATGACTCACTTTTATTAGTAAGACCTCACACCATACAAACTCTTCAAAGCCCTAGTCAAAAAAGAATGTGACAGGCAACGAAAACTTATTGGAATGGAGGTATCGTTAATCATGCTTCTCCAAATAGATTTGGAAGTTTCTTTGTTTTAAGGTTTAGCTTCTCAACAAGCTCTTGTGAAGTTATGTTTAAACCGCCACCTCCATCAATGATCATAGTATATAACCTCCCCTGGCAATAGATACATATATGAAAAATGCTAGTACACTGCTAATCTTCTTCTCTTGTCACCTTTGAGACAACTAACAAACATTGCATTACAAGACTATAACTTTCTATCATACCATCATAGTAATCACTTTCTTTGCTAAATTCATCTTAATTTTGAGTCTCCTCTTCCTTCGAATAATTTTCCAATTTAGATTCTGGCTCTTCAACACAAAAGTATAAACCTTTGCTTAAGCACACAACAACATAATGACCATGCCCACCACACTTAAAGCCTAAAGAAGTCATGCCTACATTTTTATTTCCAATACTAATTGAAGTTTTACCTTCATTAGCATCTCTATTAGGCACATTCGAAGCATGTTGATTACTACCCCCAACATGCACATGATTAGAAGTTTGGAAATTTGTTAAGCTTAACAGTTTGCTCATTGTTTGGTTAGAGAAAATGCTTCCAATTTGTGAACTTGGATGCTTGGAAGCCCCAAATTTGAGCCCTTCTTCTAGTTTAAGGGCTAGTTGATAAACATCATCTACAGTATAAATGTCTCAGCTATCATCTCAAGCTAAATCTCCATTCGAAGTCCAACTTTCTAACAAGCTAGAAGTTGAGCCTCACTCTCTCCCACTTGATTTTGAATGCCCAACTCATGGAATTCTTCCATATATTGTTCAACCAACTCAGTACCTTGTTTAAGAGAAAACAATTTTGTGTACATAAGTTGTTCATAGTCAGCTAAGATAAAGTGCTCCTTCATCTTCAACTTTATCTCATCTCATGTGTCTATAGGTGGTTGTCCAATTCTATAAAGTTGATTCTCAATATTATGTCACCATAGATGTGTTGCTCCTTTCAACTTTGTCTTCACAAAACAAACTTTTCTATTTTCAGGCATAACAGACCAATCAAAGTAATTTTCCATTAACATAATCCAATCAAAAAATGTAGTTGGATTTAATTTTCCCTAAAATTCAGCAGCTTGAAGGTGTACCCTTGTTGTCACATCATCATCTTGCTCAAAGATTTCGCCCCTTCTTTGAATTCCCATTACAAAATTATCTTGTTCTTCACACGGTGAATGAGGTTTGAAATGATGACTTGCAATCTCATCTTGAATTGGCTGTTTTTCTTTATTCTTTTCTAATAACTTCATGATCTCATCAAGTTTTCTATTTAGCTATATCACAACATCTTGATGGAATTGTTGTATGGTAAATATTTCCTCTAAGTGTATTTTAGCGGCATCTTGATTGTTAGAAGTATTTTTTGAATTCATGCTTGCATAAGTTGCTCTACTCCTCAATTACATTACCTTCAAGCCAATAACTTTTGGCTTTGATACCAAAACTGATGTAGGATAACCTTATGATGGTTGCCTACAATCAAATAGGTGGGTTAGAGCTAGAGCTTTTATCTTTTAGAGTTAAGGAGAGGAACACAGGATGAAGTTTATATCAACAAAAAATTAAATAAGAAATATTGAAAAAGAAGGTAAGAAGAAGAGATAGAAACTTCAAAGTCTCACTAACGCCTTCTAGAAGTCTCATTTAGAAGAAAATCAATAGAGTCTTACTATTAAGAATTGCAAAAGTTGCAAAAAAATAATAATAATATTACTTGATCACCAATCAATACTTTAGTTTACACCAATTAGCTTTATTTATAGTATTCTCTAAGAAATCCAAATTCTACTAGGATTCTAAAAACCTATTATAACTTTAATTCTAATTCTCTTATAACCTAATTAACCACTTCTAATTTGACTCCAATAAATACTAATTCTAATTTAATTCCAATTAATATTAATGTCCATCCCCATAAAAAACATTATCATACCCATTTTTATATCCAATATCAATTTTTAATTATTGGTTGAAAACAAATAGCAATTGTAGCTTGCTAAATAAAAATTATTTTTATTTTAAAAATAAAGATGAAAAAAAACATGAATTTATATTTTACACTAAGTTTGTTTAAAAACAAGTATTTTGAAAAATTTAAAACTTATTTTCTAGTTTTAGAAAATGCAACCATTCTATATGATGAATCAACTTTAAAAAAAAAATTAACTCTATTTTTCTTCTCAATATAAAACAATTATAAAAAATAAAATTTTTATTATTTTATTTTTATTTGAACCAACACATTTAAAAATAAATATATTGTTACAAATTTCATATTCACTTTTTTTTTAACCTATATTCATTTCCATTTTTTATATCAATGTCCATATCCTATTTATTTCAAATAAACCCAAATACCTATCACCCATTTCATAGAACCCCAAATTCCTATCAAATACCTATTACCTATTTAAACCAAAATACCCATCAAATGACTATTGGATCATTACGCATTATCCATGCTCTACCAAATACCCATTTCATTTCCAATTTCATCTCCATGTCATCTCTGTACAGAAGAGTGAAGACCATAAGGATATAGCCAAGGATCTAGTTGAAGCATAGAGATGCAAACAAGGGTCCCAAAGCCATGCATATTGTTGTCTCCCTCTCCTTCCAATCTTCTACATTTCCATGCTCTTCCTCTCCTAATCTCCACAGCCCATCCCTCCGATCACTACTTTCTTCAATACCAGGATGCTCAATCTTGGTATTGTCTCAGAGTCATCACATGAACCATGCTGAGATCAGCAATTCATCTCTGAGTTGGTCAAGTTGTTTTGTTATTCACCAAAATATTGAGCTTGGTTTACCGGTATCAATATATCATAATGGTGATGGCCGAGGCCAATACAACTTGGTTGAGTCATACCAATATCAGCCGAAATTTTGAACCTTGATCATCCACTCTGACAATATTAAATTTTAGGGAGTTACGGATTTCAAGCAGATATACATCCAGTTACCCACAATTACTTGATTTAACTCAACTACACACAACTTTTTTTTTTTTCAAAGTTTGTATTAAGCGACAATGCAAAATGCCAAAATACGCATTGATATAACATGGCATACAGTTTAGTCATAAGTATGAGAGCTTATACACAACAAAACCAAATAGGATGACCTGATCCTGAAACAGCCATTCTTTCTCAATAGAACAAAACACTCATGGATAGCGTAATCTGACACTAAGAGAATGAAAATTCAAAATTAATAAACACAGAAACATTCTTTAAATGATTGTCATTCTGCCCACAATAAGTGACTATCTCAAGAAAGTCAAAATTTCATTAACAAAAGCAGTAAAACATAATCTGCCAATGGGGAAAAAAAACATAAAACAGAGGAAAAAGATACCTGGAACTCTTGAAAAATAGATGAAATTGATGAATCCATAGCAATGGAAGACAGGATTTCAAGCTTCAGAGCTTTTATTTGATAGGAATCTGAAGAACTTATGAAGAAGTCTTCAAAGTGTGGGGCAAAGAGAAAAGGCATTGCTTTGGCAAACACTTGAATGTTGCAAAGCACCTGCACTAATCAAAGTTACCATCTTACTTAATCAGAAAGTTGAAGAAAGGTAAGTGCATAAAGAGAAGATTTTTGAGCATTGAATTAGTACAATATGAATTGCTCAAACCATGAACCCAAGAAAATTCCAATATTAGCTCCTTAAAGAGCTTAGAGAAAACTGGAAAATGTGCACTGTTATCGTCCAACACGGATCATGGTAAGACCAGCAATACTCAAGATCATTAAAGAAATACCATGAGACAATAAGAAGACTAAAGCATGTGTTTAACTGTGTCATTAGCCTCAGTAATGTATTAATGAGTAACAAGGTGACAAGGCTAACAATTAGCCAATCAGGAAATACCATTTAACCCATCCCTTCAGCATATCATTTATCTAAAGAGAGTTCTTCTTGCACAGTTGCACTTATTTCCCACTCTCATCCAGAAACATTATTTGAAAACTCACAAGTCCCAGAAACTCCCGTATTACTGAACTTATTCCATACATTTTGATCCAACTTCTAACCAGGTACCCCAAGTTACTAGAATTTTGTGCAGTTCTATAACAGGATCGGTAGTATGTCACATTTGGGATCATATCATGTGATTCTAATGAGTCATTCAGCATCCATACTAAAAAAAAAAACAAAAACAGAAGTATTTACTTCCCATTGAGGTTATATTTATAATTTTAAAAAAGGTGAGAATTACTTTTCAAAGTGGAGATTAATTCATTGTTTTGGCACAAATATTCCTCTCTAAAATTCACTCCATCAGGAGCCCTGTTTCCCTCTTTCTGTTAAATTATTGGCCATCATGCCATTTCCCACTCCCTAGACTTGTTTTTTTCATGATTCAAGTATACCTTCCAAAAGTAAAAAGTGAAATAAAATAAAAAATAAAATAAAACATATTGGTTTCTCGATACAATGGTAACATGTATTATAAACATGGAACAGATGAGAAGCTGAAGGAACTTAGAAGCAAAAAAGCACTAATAGATGATGACAAATACACGAGAACAACACTTCAATATCTCCTCAAAGAGAAGGCATATGCAATATATAAATCAGATCATGAGATCATAAGCCAGTTAATAATAAAACTAGAAGCAGAATACTAAATAAATCAAACTGAAAGAAAGCATCAAACCAATAATTTAAAAAAAAAAATATGCAAAATACCACATATTTTGAGACATGGGATGATCTCAGGAGAAACAAGAGCGGCTTAACAATTCTCTTCACATCCTCCCTTGGGGCCATAATCCAGTGTACACCAGCAGCTGCAAGTACCACTGCACTATTATGACTCCATAGCAATGGCGATGTGCATTGCAGCAGCATCTTCACATCATCATTACCTCTGCCAGACATAAAACATGATCGATCTAATCCAGAGGAAACCTCATTTATGTAACTTAACCGTGATAAATATTCATCCGGTCCTTCAATATAACACCTGGAGACCATATTCACCAATTCAGACATGAAACCACGACCTGTGTCACCATTGTCTTCTTCAAATGCAGAATTAATATCTGAACCATCCTTTTCAGATTGGGAACTTTCAGTACAACAAGACTGGAACATGATGGATTCTTGAACAAGCCCATGTTTTGCTATTACAAAGCGCAAAAGGATCTCAATTAAAAGAATTTGACCCCACTCTTCCACATCAGGAAGAACCTCACATAACCTTCTATAATTTCTTCCAATCAAAGACAAATTATTTGGACAAACAGAAGTAAAAGCAGCAGCAGCAGCTCCAACTACTCCAGGAGAATGGTCATTTAATAATATTCCAACAATCTGCATAACAACAATATATTACATATTAATGGAAGCAACACTGGCCTTTCAAATATCATAGATTTAGCAGATGACCATATATGAGAGTGGTAATCAGGCTATAGGCATGGAAGCATTTGATGAAAAATGCAGGCATAAGAAACAAAATTCAGAAGTTTAAAAGATATTTTTTAATAAAAATGGAAAACTTGCAGAATATACAAATAACTAACAAACATGCACATAGTATCACAAGTAAGAGTTCATAAACAAATTACAGAACCATTATCTGAAAGAAAAATAACAATACATGCACAAAGGAATAAGTTCACAAAATTCTGCATTTGAATTATGGTTTCCAACACATGCAAGCATTCTATCATTTTCTCCACAGCATCTGCACTTATATGTTCAGAAACTCAGAACATGAAATGTGTCAACTTGGCACTTTAAGATAGGGGCATCTAACTTTGCCCCTTTTATTAAGACATGAGCTATGCCATCCTTCTAAAGAATCAAATATCCTAGAGCAAGCATGCATATCCTTACAGGAAACATAGAGCAAGGGGGTATGGTAATCTGGAAGAACACACAAAACACTTCTCCCTAAATTATTAAATTGGCGCTTGTTTAGGAGATTAGCTAAAATATTTTTTGTACAGGCAAGGAAAGCAATATATTAATAAGCACCAAAAAAAGGACACACAAAGTACATGGGACATCTACAAAGGCAACACAAGGCAAACAATAAAAAGAGGGAAATGAGACACTCCCTCCCCATACTTGCATCCAAACCAATCGACAAAATCTACCATAGATATGGACACATCCTCTAAACCCCCTTTGACCTACTCTAAAAAATTACACATAAAGAAGGATTTAAGCTCTTGATCTGATGGCTCTATATTTTCCAAACTACTTCCAAGGCAAGAAAAAAAAAATCATTGGAACCCATGAATTCCAAATAATATCCATTGAAAAAAAGACTCTTAACCTTCCATGTTCCATCAAGAGCAATAGGGTTTAATTGAAAAGTTGTCACTCTTTTGAGGCCATCCTCACTACCTTATCTTCAACATCCTTTCTTACTGATTTTCCTTACAATCTCAGAAGAAATGCTTCAACACCATCCAACTCCTAGTCATAAAGTTGCCTTGAGAAACATGGTGTCCAGTGCCTCTCCCTCCCCATAATGGCTTACTCCCATACATTTGTTACTCAAGCATCTTTGATGTAGCTATAGCATCTTTGATGTAGCTATAGCATACAGTGACGAGAAAGAAACCATTAGAGGAATAACTGCATCATAAGTCGTTCCAAAATTTTACCCTTCTTCTATTGTCATAATAAAACAAATTTTACCTTTTGAACATTCCCCATACTCTTCTTATTGCCTTCCACACCCTTACACCATAACCCTCTCTTACTTCTAGAGAACACCCCTAATTAGAATCAACTACTCTTTTCCAGATTCATCTCTAACCTAGAAATAACATCTAGCCACATTAAAATCCAACTAAGAAATATCATCTGATCCTTGCATGCCTCACAAAGAAAAATCAAGGTGTCATCAGGAAACAAAAGGTGAAACACTTCCACCCCCTTGCCACCTCTACCTCTCATCTTATAACTAAAAATGAACCCCTTATAGGGAATCTTGGATCACTTCATTCCCTATTCCAAGCTTAAGTTAGGTACATAAATACTCTCTAGGACTTCTAGATCCTAGAAACAAAAGCAAAAAATACAATTTTTATCATAAGGATCTAAAATAACAATGCTTTAGAAAACTTTACTTATGATTTGAACATTCCTAAATCAATTTTTTCGATGAAACGTAGTTTCATAATAATCGAAAGCTTCATAAACCCAAGATCTTTCGCCTAATGGCTCTAACTCAATCTTGGCACTCCAAAAAGGGTGGGTCTTTGGAAGGGAGGAAGCTATGGCTCTCTCTTTCTCTAGATGTAGAAGATGACTAACTCAAAAGGTGATGGAAGCCCTAACCCTAAGGGGGTATTTATCGGATTCCCTAAATGGGCGTAAGTGACTGAAGCCTACTAAGGGTTTTGGTCACTTAATTTAGTCCAAAATGGGTCCTAGTTGATTAATTAACCTCACAAGGTCATCTAATTAATCAATTAGCCCAATCCAGAGACCTTGTTCACTAACCGTTGTGCACCTTTGTGTAATTACTAAATGCCCTTACACACAAAAGTGAACCTTGAGTCAATCTAACTCTCATAAACCATGTCATCAAGGTATATGAGCTCGAATGAGAACCATAGAGACCCATATAAGTACTAGGTCCCTCAAAACCCAATTTTGAAGTTGATTCAACATCCCACTACAAAGACTCAACTGCACTTCAGTATCCTATGTAAATAACAACAAGAACAAGCTCGAGTCCATGACCTACTATCCACTACATGCAAACTCCCCATGAACCCATATCCGTACTCTAACAAGGTAGTGTTATCACTTATCAAGATTACCTCTTCAATCCTTGAGTCACAAACTCATCATATAACCAATTGACATACTCTAACTTCAAGGAGTATATGTCAAATTTCTACTAAAGAAAATGTTATAGTCATAGTCTTTTAGATCACATGTCCTTTAGATCGCCCAAAGGGATACATTGTGTCATACCCATGAGATATTATAGTGACTCTATTGAGAATACCTATTGCTACCACCTTCTACCAACAGTGACCTAATCCATAGAAATATATGACCACCTTAAGGTCTCACCCATAGGTCAAAACCTCCTATTGACTTCGGCATAGATTCAATATCCTCTCAAGGTTGAGAGTCTACACAATATAGAAGTTTGGTAAATCATGACAATTGACAGTTTTATGTCATGATTCACTGTACGTCCTATCCAATGTGTAACCATACACACTAGTACACTCACTATGGGAAACTTATCCCGACAGTTAAGACAAGTCATCCCTCCAATTAGGAGGTAGTGCATTACAATCTCTACTGGATTGCCCAAATCCATGAAATGATTGTAGACAACGCATCATCTTGTAAGGAACCCATGACTTGTATCATCTATGCAACTCCTAATGCATCTAAGTTATGTACAATGCAAATGATATGAGTTGAATGTTCAAATCAATGTCAATACATAAAATGGATAACCTAAGGGCAGTGAAGTCTTAACTTTGTTATATCATGTCTTGCTTTGAAGGGCTTAATCCCAACACCCCCACCCAAGCACCTTTATTTCTTCCTCCCTCCCCCATTTTCTTTAAAAGACAACTAAGAGTCTCCATCACCATAATGAATAAATAAGGGGAAAAAAGATACCCTTGCCTCAAACCCTATAACTTTGAAAGAAGCCAGGAGGAGTTACATGAACAATCACTAAGTACCTGGCTTAAGAGATACACCATTTAATCTACCTAATCCACTTTTGGCCAAAACCCTATTTTCTTCAAAATTGTAAGAAGGAAACATCAATTTACACACAGGCCTTCTCAATGTCAAGATCATATAAAACAACATTAGAATGGTTCTTCAACCATGAACCAATGGCCTCATTTGTAATAAGAATGACATCCAAAATTTGTCTCTCCTCTACCAAAGAGTTTTGCAAGTTGAAGTCCACTTTAGCTACCACTTTCTTGAGCCTATTTGCTAACACCTTCGCTAGTAATTTATATAGGCTCCCTACCAAATTAGCCTAAAATCCTTCAAATCTTATACTCTACCTTTTTTTAGGGACTAAAACCAAGAAGGTAGCATTTAAACTTTAGTCCCAACATTTCACTCTTCACAAAGTCCCAACACAACTGTCGAAATGCTATAGTAAACTCATCTAATCCCAAGGCTTCATCTCCATTCAAAGCTAAGAGTGTAGAGAAAACTTTCTCCTTTGAAAAAGGTAATTCCAAAATCCTAGCCTCCTCCTATCTTAAAGAAGCAAAGGACACCCCATTAATACAAGGGCTCTGGACTCAACAAGACAGCTTCAATAGAAAATCGCCCCCTCCTTAATCTCCTCATCAAATAACCAAATCCTATTCTCTTTCATTTTAGTCATAAAGTTTTTCTTTTGTGCGTATTTGTCATCTTGTGGAAGAATTTTGTATTTTTGTCTCCCTCCTTCAACCATTTCTCTCTCGACTTCTGCCTCTAAGAGGTTTCTTATAACTTTGCCCACTTATTATATAGCCACTCTTTTAGCCTCAACCAAAGGAGCTTCCATTTCCTTGGCACCCCAAAAAACTATCTTATTAAAAGCTTTTAATTTCTTGGTTGACACATTTCCAAACACCTCCCAATTACAAGCTTCTAAGCCCATCTTCAAGGCTTTCAATTCGAAAGCCAAAATAAAACAGCTAGAACCCCTGAACTTGTAGCCCAACCACCAATTTCTAATCAAGTGTTTGAAACCCTCCACTTTAACATATTTAAAAGAAAAAAATTTCCTCTCCTCGCTTCTCCCCCATCTAACAAAATAGATGAATGATCAGAAACTAGCCTAGACAAAACACTCTACAAGAGCCCACAAAAACAATTCTTCCATTCTTTTGACACTAGAAAATAATCCAACCTTGACATAAATTAGTTGTTCATGCTCCACACCAAGTAAAAGGCCTTCCATTCAACAAGAGGTCACATAGGTTTAGATCATCGATTACATACGAAAATCTCCTCATGAAAAAAGACATCCCAAACACGACTTCTTTCCCTTGCATACCTGACTATGTTAAAATGCCTCCCCACCCCTTCCTCCTTCCATAAACCAAGGATCATCCTATAACCCTTTAATGTCCCCTAATTTTAATCAAAAATCATCTTGTTCACCCCCAAAGGCATGGTTGTACACATTAGTAAACACCCAGGTAAAACCATCCTCACAATTTTTAAAACAATGGGAAACAAAGAATGCTCCTACCTCTAATTGTCATAACTCCAACAACCTATTATCCTTAAAAAAAAATATACACTGATTGACCCCCTTGATTCCAAAACTCCCTACTCCTAAACTCCTCGCCGGTTGCAACGACATCTCTTACACCTTAGTCTCTTGCAAGCAAACCACATCAACTTTTTGCATTCTTATTAGGGACTTAATTACCTTTTGCTTCTACCTATCATTAACACCTCTAACATTCCACAACAAGATTTTAATCTTCATTGAGGGATGGTAGCTAGTTCCTACCCCTCTTTCCACCTTCTTTTTCCTTCCCTACTTTCCTTGCTATGCCAATATACTTCACTTAAAATTCCAATTTCCAAAGCTTTCTCTTAGTTTTGGATGAAGACGTTGTCTTCCTACCTTTTCCTCCTCCATCTTCCTTAAGAGGGGCAAAATTTCTTTTTCAAAGCTTGCTCTTTTACCATTCATCAAATTGATCTATCCCAACTTTGAGCTTGTGGTGCTTCCTCCTATTGTCGCTTGGCCCTATCGCAACTCACCAGCCTTTGAGGCCACATGGTGGCGCATCCCATTCACAGGAAACTCCATTGAACCGCCATCTTGAAGGATCCTTCTCAAAGGACCCCCTTCCTTACACCACATAGACATAGCAAGCCCCTTAAACGGTTCCTTTGGCCTCTTTTCATTCCTGAACATCCCCTAGGGATAAGACCCACCCTCATATGAAAGAGGGAAGCCCCACCCCCAAGCCAAACCTAGAGGAAGAGCACTAACCTAGGAACTTAGCAAAACAAGCCATAGAAGACTCCACCACCTCAGTGAATGCTCCCTCTACTACCAAAAAAAGTCTCATCTCCATAGTGGCACTCCACTAATGTGCATGATCCTCCTTCGTTGCACCACAAAGGAACTCACAGCCAGGAGCCCCCTAATATCAAGCCAATCAAATGATCCAGTGGAAAATACACTCTAGCACCAATTTTTATATCTTCCAACTCATTAGAAAGACCATCACTTAGGAAGAATGAGGCACAACAGTGGGAAATGCAAACATTTCCACTTTATTATGTTCTCCCATAAGAGATCTATGCCTTAAAAATAACTATTATAAAAACAATAACAACTACTCCTACTACAATAACAACAATAATAAATCAATTGATCTGACCTCTTCAAGTGCAGGAGTGTTTTCCTCTATACGCAAATCGTGCAGCTTGGGAAGAGCATTGGCAGCACATTTTCTGACATATACAGAGGGATCTCTAGCACATTTTTCCACAGCCACCAGAACAATAGGCGCAATTACAAGTAGACGGATTCCTGCCATGGCACGGAGTGCCCATGCCCGCACCAATGGATTAGGATCCCCCAAGTCCTTTTGGAAACAATTAATTGATAACAATGCTTCATTTGGACGCCTAAAATACAAAACAGAGTACAAATTAGAAATACTAAACACCTTAAATGCTGAGCTTTATGAGTAAAAAGCATTAACATCCAGGATTAGAATCAAATCAAGCACACCTTATATCCTATCCCCAAACTTAATAAACCTGATACAAAGGCATACTGCCGTATGATAGATCTACCAAGAAGGTATTTGCCATTTCCTGATGTAAACCCAACTATGGAACGTGTTATATACAGTAAAACTTAACTGATGGAACCCGGGAAGCTCACAGAAGTCCCAGCAAAAAAAAATTAAAAGATAAGGTTTCATAGCTTAGGGAGATTAATAATTCAAAATGGGGCGTTTAATGAAGGAGTTGGTCCAGAGATTACTGTGAGTAGCATACTTTTCAGCATAATGCAACAGGTACAGGTACACCAGCTTCTTTACTTCCAGTGATTGTGAGGCCACGTTTTTGACAACCTGTAATACCATTTGAAAATCGAAGATCAAGATCAAATTAGTTCAGCTAATAGCCTATTCGACGGTTAACAATAAAACATAAAGCTTATGAATAACTCTAAAATAGTGTGCCAACACTCGTTTCTGTATGAATATACTCCAACATGGGAGAACCGAAGAGCATTCTTTTTAACCGATAAATTCGTATTTATTCTGAAAAATGATAATATACTAACTCAACATTCAAACGTACACCTGTCAAATTAAAACAACGAAAACAGGAGAAACTAAATTCTTAAAATTTTGTTTCATTTTGTCACGTCCAAGGGGGGTAAATGGAAATTCGCAAGGAACTGAAACAGTATGAGACGGCAGAGACCTGAGGGAAGAAATTGGAGACGTCGACGCCCTGTGCGATGAGAGCTAGCAATCGCTTGAGAGCTTCGCATTTCTCGGAGTCGAATTTGCTATCAAGAAGAGGAGCGATATTAGCGTCTTCGGGGTCGTCGTAGAGATGAGCGTCCGTACCGATCCGGAACACCAAGGTCGATGCTTTGCTCAGAGTCTCTGCTGTGGCTCCGAATTGAGGGAACATATTCTAGGGTTTCGCTTTGGAGCTTTAATCTGATACTGAGAATGGAGGATCTGTGAATCGCTCAGACGGATGAAGAAGCGCCTTGGCATATCGAGACAGCTGAGTTGGGGAATTTGGGTTTGTTTGGCTACACGGAAGGATGGACACATTCAGGGGCTAGGATTATCCTGCACGAGTTTTGGGAAATCCCAGCACCCCGTGGAGAAATACGGTTGTTTGTCGCATACTTTATTTTACTGCGTGTGTGTAAGTGCAACTTCCATGCTATTAATTTAACAAAGTTTAAAATATTTAATTTTACATTAATTATGATTGATTTATAATCTCCTAATTGCATGATATGTTTTAAAATATGGAAATTTATAGTAATTTTGAGTATAATTATATGATATGTATTAAGGAGTACGGCATTCACACAAGGAGATAAAAAAAAAAAATTATATTATAAATCCTAAAAATCATTTATGAATAATAACAATTTAAATGGTGAAATAATGGATCATGTGATTATGAAGTATAAAAAACCGAACAACCTGTGGGTTAGGGTTTAAAACTTATGTAGACATGTTTTACAATGAATCAAATCATCTACCACACTCGTATTATCCATGGAAAAGTAGTAGATTTTATTCAGCTAATATACAATATTTTTCAATTATGTAACTTTTACGGTATTGAATTGGTACATATTAAAAAGGAAAGAAGAAGCAGTTCACTAGCCATTGCATCTATGGATCCCACCAAATAATTAAACCATACGGTTGCTCATTCTTTAATAACTGATTCACCAACCACTAGATTGATATGAAATATCATACATGTAAATACTTCCTTTGCACATAGCTAAGTTAGAGGTTGAAATAAGGTTTTGATCACTATTCCAACTAATGACATGATTCTAGGATCTTCGAAAGTTTTGGTATCTTCTTTTCGAGAACGTCCATTCAATACTATATGATAGACTCTCTTAACTCAAATGTACAAGTAGGGCCTCACATGATAAATATTTAGAATAATGCTTAGTTTGTAACATACTAGTATGCCTTTTCGTAAGAAAAAATAGCAAAAAAATAGTCTTCTATTTTCATATCCTAAAGTGGGAGGTTCATTTTACCAAAATATTCCTCTAGAGCTTCCATTACACGTGAAATGTCTTGAAAAAAAGCTAGAAGTAAGTCATTCATTCACTCTAAGGTCAAAACTTCACCGGTACAAAAAAAAAAGGTATATGAGAGTTGGCATAAATAAATGGAAATTATGTGGCTAACCTAGTTTATTTATATTCAAATATCTCACCTTTAGTATTGCACAAGTAGCATATTCATCCATATCTGTACAAATCCTTGATAATTTGCTAAAAAATCTAACATAATATCCTTGATGCAAAGGATTAGCTCAAAACAAAAAAGTTATAGATGACCCTTAACAGAAGAAAAAAAAATTAAAGCTAACACAAGTGGGAGACCTAAACATTTTTGTGTCAATACCCTATGTGCCCACCAGTACTAAACACAAAGAAAATCTTGATTTGAAGTTGAATGAATTTCTCAATATCTCATTCAAATCTTAGGGATTCGACTAATGTATAACTCACATTGCTTTCAAAAGCTAGCTTTCATACTCCTCTCTATAAGATCCATACCTTAGATAAGACAACTACATCGAGATACTAAGAAATAAGTAAAACATGTTAATAGTTGCCAAAAAAAATAGGAGTATGTCTACTATCTTCCTCAACTTCTTGGTAGGATCAATCAACTGGGCAAACCAATCCTCCTCCAAGAAGAATTGTGTTATGTCTCCTTGACCCCTATAAAGCCAAATAGTTAATAATAATGTGTTATACGCGTAATTAGGTCTCATTACTTTATACTCGAGTTTGTTTCGTTGCTTTGTACCTTAATTTTATTTTTTTTAATACCTTGATTCTATTATTTATACTATTGTCAAACGATTTAGATTTTACCATTCATTTCAAATGGTTAGAATAACAAGATCAATACGTTTCAATTAAGTATTCTAATGTTTTTTTTTTTATACATATGGTAAACCATGGTCAATCTTTTTTAGTAGTCTTATTTACAAGCTTGTCATAAATTAATAATAGATGATAAATTAACAATTTTTTATTATGTCAAAAAATGCCATCATGAACATCTTTAGTTTTTGCCATTGTTCTTGGAAGACTTGATCCGTGGTTTGGATGAGTAAAATTCCTTGCTTATGCTTAAATTGATGGCCTGATTTATTGCCTCAAGGTAGCCATCGGTTCTAAGGATTCGAAAACTGAAAAGATCTTTGTGGCTGGAATTCCAACAACAGTGAAAGGTCATACTATATATATATATTTTTTTTATTGGAAACGACACAGACATATATTGATAGATAAAAAGAAGTACAAAAATAAGGATGAGGAATCCTTCCACCATAGAAAACCAAACTACAGTAAATTACACTGAAAAACAAGCGAACACTCTAAAAAGGACCATTCCTTATGAAGTACATACCGCTAACCAATCAAGTTGTAGCACATTAAGAGGAGTCCCCATAAAAACCTTGGAACAAAAAGCCCAAAGAAAAGCAAAGAAAACAACAGAGTCCCAAAGATACTCTGAATTCCTTGCTTTATCCTAAAAAATCTTCGTATTTCTTTCCCACCACACAACCCGAATAAGAGCGATGCTTACAGCTTGCCACAAAACTATCCCCTTCTTAGAAGAACCAAAACCATTAAATTTGATGGACATTATGTCAAAAATGCTCATCGGGGGGACCTAATCCATCTTAGCTAACTAAAATAACCTATGCCACAACCCAATCATCAAGGAGCAATGAAGAAAAATATGATTTGTTGATTCCCCATGCTTCATGCACATGATACAAATATCAGGACTAAGGGCTTTGTAGGGTCTTCTCATTTGTAGCATGTCATTAGTATTCACCTTATTGTGTGTCATTAACCAGACAAAGGACTTCACTTTGAAAGAAACTTGAGAATTCCAAACGAACTTAGAAGGCAAAACCTGAGGAGATCCAGAAAATTGAGATAATGCTAGAAATAAGAATTTAACTGAAAAAAGCCCTGAATAAGATAAATGAAGCGAGAAAACTTTAAACATGAATTTTAGAGTGAAATTTAGCCATTAGGTACGGTTTTAGCTCAATCAATTAATCGGGCAAATGGCAAAAAACTACTCATTTGAGAAATTATAGCACTATGTTTGGTTTTCAGAAAGATCGAGGAAAATGTGAATAAAATAAGATAGAGAAGAAAATTAAAAGGAAAAATAAATAAATTTAAAGTTAATAAATTATTTTTATATTTTACTTCAAATTCATTTTGTGTATTTAATTCTTATATGTGAAGATTAGTAATTTAAAATTATATAAAAATTTTATTTGTCTTAATTATATTTAACTTTATTTTGTATTTTTTATAGTGAAATCAAATATAATAAAATCATTTTTCTTTATATATATTTTTTATTCTCTAAGTATTTTTCATGAACCAAACATAACATAGGTGATTATTGGAACCAAACAGTTGAGCGATTAGTTGATTGCTCAAGGCTCCCATCAATCAATGCTCAACCATTAGCTACTGCTAAAAACTTATTTCACCCATGCTCAATTAACTGATTGGTTCTTATAAATTTCTTAAAAATTATTTTTTATAAGTTTTAAATCATCAAAATTTTGGAATTGATTATAGCAAAAGCCCTTGTGATTTTGAAAACCCTTTAAAGTATGAATCATAATGATTTAAAACTGATTTTCTTTTCATTTTTTTTTTAATTTTATGACAATTAAGGGTTTAATCATATGAATTCTTAATCACAATTGAAATGTTTGCTATGTTATAATATTTTCATGCATTTTTTATTTAGAGCATCTTAATTTTACAATTTTAAGGACCTAAAATTTACCTTTAAGCTCGAGGAAACGTCCATGGTACATGATGTTTAGTTCTTTATTCGAATTGAATTTTTAATGACTTGTTAACTTTAAAACTTGTAATAAACATTCAAACACACTATTAAATATTTATTTTTTATTTTGTAATCATCATGATATGCTTATGATGGTAAGGAAACACTCTTTCTCTTTCATTTCTCCAAATGGAAAAGTCCGATCTACCCCCTCACTCTCTCCTGCCTTTCCTAAAATAAATAGCGAGTCCCTTGTGCCAAATTTTAAGAGCTTAGAGCTTATGCTAGGCTATAAAGGGCCATTCTTACATTACAAGCATATATATATATATAAACATCATTCAAAGCAAAGAAAAAGGCATGAGTATAGATATGTCTCCCCTTTTTAATAGTATAAAAATGAGGTAGGATAGCAAATTAAGTAATCACTATTATGTGGTTCGAAGTTGGTGACTAAGACCTTCTTTGGTAATTGTTTTAAAAAACAGTTATGAAAATTAGTTTTTGAAAACTATTATCTAATGTTTTGTAATACAAAAGTTTGCTTAAGATTCTGACATATTTTTAATATTTTAAAAATAATTTTTATATATAATATTTTATTTTTAATCATTTTATATACTTATATAATTATTTTTTAAAATAATCATAAAAAAATAATAAAAAATAACTAAAAGATGTTTTATGAAAATACTATGACTCTATATTCTTAAAAACATAAAACAAAAACAATTTTTTATTGTCTAATGTATTTTTTTTTCTTTTGGAGAACAAAATACTGTTTTTGAAAATAATTATCAAACGGATAATAAGTTTTTATTTTTTAGGTTTTAGTGTAAAAAGAAAAAAAAAATATTAAGGAAGAATCCAATAAGTACATTTGAATTTGGTGTTGATAACATTGAATTTTTTTAATATTCTATATATATATATATATATATATATATATATTTTTTTTTTTTTTGAATTGCTTAATATTAGTTTGTAAAATCATTCGTTTGGAATGAGTCAGTGAAATACTTATTAACTAATACAATGAATTTTCATGACCCGATTGAAATTTAAAAATTTATCAGTAACTGTTTTAAATAATTATTTTTTTATTATAATTTTATATATATATATATATAAAAGAGTGAGAATTGTGTTTTGGGCCCAACTGGGCCCAAAAATTAACAAATGGTTCATATATGTTACAGAATTAAGCCCAACACCCAGACAAAGTCTCAAAATTGATAAGAAGGCTATACAATTTATAATATGCCGAAAATGCCCTTTGCTGGCTGATGTTAAAAAAAAAAACAAAATCCATGTTGGATTTGTAATTCGTTTTCCCCAAAATTGAGAGGCATTTTCACATTCCTGAGTGTTTCCCTCGTTTCCGCCCAAAGAATGCCCTAATCCTCTCTTCATCTGGAGTTTGCCGACCATCCGATTAAAAACAAAATCGACGTTGGATTTCCATTTCGTTTTCCCCAAAATTGAGAGGCGTTTTCACATTCTTGAGTGTTCCCTCGTTTCCGCCCAAAGAATGCCCTAATCCTATCTTCATCTGGAGTTTCCTGACCATCCGATTTTAGGTGTAAACGATGGAGTTTTTCATCTCTGTCAATCCATTGGTGTCGACGATCACCACCGGATTTGGGTTCTACACAGGATGAAGCCAATGCACCACAACCAGAGAGTGTGTTGAACATCAGATATGGAATTGCTGGTAATAGAACAATCGGAGCTCATACGCCTGTCACTATGGAACCTGCTGGATCTGAGGGTTCTACACAGGATTTAATCTTCAGGAGTGCTCTTGTTTTACAGAGACATGTGATGGATCCGTGCCTTGCAGTTGGTTTTCTTCCTCTTTCTTCAGGAGGCCTTAGAGTTGGGTAGCTAGTAACCATGAAATGGAGAGTTGAAAGGTTGAAGGATTTTGATGAGAATGCAGTTTCTCAAAACAATGTAAGTGAGAAAACTTTTCATTCTAGATTACTGCTCAAAATGATTGATTAATTTAGGACACCAGGTGTTCCTTTGGTACTTAGGGTTTAACTTTGAGAGCATGATCACTCTCAAGCTAAGTCTGTGCCATGCTGTGGTAAATCATCGCCTTAGTCATTTCATTTGTGAAAAAAATGGCTTATCTATTAATCTCCTCCTATTTTATTTTCAAGTGAAGTATCCTTAAATACACTGATGTTTCACATTTTTTCCGACTTTGCTAAAGTAAACTAAGTTGTCTGTGGCATCCTAATTTAATTTTTTTCATCAAGATAATTATATTTTTAGTTAAAAACTAGCTCTAGCACTATTTTTCAATTGGTTAACACTAGCTCCAGCACTCGATCCATGAAAGTCTTAATGCTCTATTCACAATATGAAATTCTTTTCCCAGGGTAACACTAGCTCCAGCACTTGATCTATGAAAGTCATAATGCTCCGATCACAATATCCGAAGTTCTTTTACCTGGGTTCAATGTTAAGAAAAATTAGATAGTAACTCAAGTTGGGGTATTTTGTGTTTGCTGTTAAAATCTAAAACTGTGTTTGGGTATTATCCTATTACTTACTGTAAGGGATATGTGACTTTAAGAGGAACTGTTGTGCATATTTTTCGAACGGATGACATAACCCTTTCCTTGTGCAACAGGATGAGGTATTATACGAAGTCAATGCAAATTCTGAGAATTGGATGATTGTCGAGAGGAAGAGAGGCCATGTATCACTCTCAACAAAGCAAGGTTATTGAATTACTTTTTATTGATTTGTGGGTTTTTGTTAAAGGAAATCATCATAGGATCTTATTTGTACTTAGCATTTTTTATGACATGTTAAATATCTCTTTTACTGTTACAGGTTCGAGGATAGTTATTTCTATTTTGTGCATGCCACTGATGGCCGGATACGTACATCCCCCAAAGCTTGGGCTTCCAAACGTTGATGAGGCAAATATAAGTTGTAACCCTGCTGGCCCCCACCTGGTCTGTGTTTTGCCTCCTGTTTTCAGCTCTTCTTTCTGTATTCCAGCATGATTACTCAAGTTCATCATCCATTTCCATTATGGTTGGATTAGGGTTTTTCTTTTCTTTTCTATTCATTTCATAAAAAAATTATAATGATAGATATAGATATTAGATATCCGATTTTTGTTTAACGTTGAGATTTGTAAATCTGTAATTTTACCCCCAACAGCCCACCAAGATCCACACCTCCCAACTGCTTGGTGGTTGATTGTATTTTTGTTTGCTTTTCAATTTTTAGAAAATCAAGAGAACTCTCATTTGAATTGAATTTGGGTTGGGTAACTATCTGGGTGTTTGAAACATCTGTGAGTGGTGTAATTTCCTAGCTCATGTACAGTGGAACTTTGGACTATTACAATGTTGTAAACAGGAACAATTTTCTTCTTAGTTGATTTTTTTGTTGTCATTCTTCTCTGTTTTCATTTTCTTTTCCAGTGAGGATTGATGATTGACTCTTTGGGTTAAAGAAGTAAGCTAGTTGATGGCTCCTTTCCTTGTTTATGGTGTTATATGCATAAACACATATATTCTACCTAAGCATGCTGTGCACATACATATATGGAAAGAGCTCATGTTTCTGCAAACTTTTAACAACTAAAATGAACATATGGTTTGTGGTTTTAGAAATTCTGTTTTGAACCTTCTTTTCGGAAAAAGACATGTGTGAGACATGAGCACAAGAAAGTGTTTTAATACTCGTTTTGAATATATGCATAAATATATGTACTTGCATGCTTACTACATATATAGAAAGGAATCTTGTTTCATCAGAACTTTTGATGGCTAAATGAATTTATGTGTTGTGGGTTTTAAATTCTGTTTGAGGGGCAAGACATCACCTCAAGAAGCATAAAAATACCCCTTTTTGAATAATACCACAATTAATAAGTAAAATGCATTTTAATTGACATCCTAACTAGAAGGTTGGTCGAGTCTTGGGGCTCCAGATGAGGCACAATCACTTTGATCTGCTGAACTTACAAGATATTTGCCTTTGCCTTGACATTGGATGTGATAATGCTGCAAAATTATTCCTCCCTCATGATCTTAAGTGTTTGGAAGTAAAACTATGAAAAAAGCTGGGTTTTCCCAAACTTAAAATTTTAGTGTTGAATATCAGGACTCAATTTCAGTGTTTTTCGGTGGATACTCCTCATAGCAAGAGGACCTCTATGCTTGGTTTTGTTAGAAATATTGTATATGCATCAAGTACTACAATATACTAAAATCTTCCTTCAAATTTTTATGTATTGTTGTATGGTATATGGTATGGGGTTGTTGATTCTCGTTTTTATGTATTGCCCTATTTATAGGCACGATGCACTATTTTGGAATTTTTCTTATTTAGAGTTGCTTTTAGTAACCAACTTAATTGAAAGTGCACTTTGAATGTGGTTTCTTTTTAGTTGTTATTTAATTCCATCTCTGTGTCTACATTATCGAGCATTTCTTATTTGGAGCCTCATTAAGGATGACAATTTCTGTTACATTATTTTACGTATTGGGGTGACAAATTTTTTTTTTTCAATAAAGCGAGACTTCCCCTATATTTATTTCCAAGTTGTGAATTAGTCCTGTTATCGCATTATCTTTTGGTTGCACCTATTTCAATGTGCCATCAATTTCTAAGACGTCATAAAAATTGTCTTTCAATTTGTCCTCAATTAGATATACTTGTTACACACGTTGTCCATATGGTTATTATCTAGTAATTTATCTGGTTGCCAGTTGGATAATCGATCATACACGTGTTTGCTTCCAAACTGTAAGCGTTTTCCTAAAATGCCATATTGTTATGTATTTCATTTATTTTTTCCTTACAACTATGATTATGGAACACCATTACCAAATTAATCAAACAGATTAATTGTCGAAATAGTCAATTGACCTTTCCCTTTATTATTAGTTTCTTCAGGTCATCAATAACTGCTATAACACCCATTTCCAAGTGCCCATTCTTCCAAGGTTGAAGCTTACAACAATCATTTCATTCTTCTATGGCCATTACGGAGGTGATGTACGCTAAAACTACTTGTTACTTTACACATTCAATCCATCTGAATCACATTACAATTTGGTTATCATTGCTATATTGTTAATAACTTCTAATCAATTTTCTTTTAACTAGTTTGAAATTAAATTTGCCTATGCTAATTCGTTAACATGTGACAGGAAATCTTGGAGAAGTACTATGCAGCAGAATGTGCAATAAATTCATATCAAAAGGGCATTCAGCAGCAGCTTGGCATCATGCGTGGTCTGATCCATAGATTGGATGCTCGAAGAGAAAGAAGTGTACATTCCCCTACTGCTGGTCACTCGGACTATGCAGCGAATGACTTTCCCAAGGCCGAGCATGATTCACCCTATGCCCGATATGACATGTCATTCCATCGCACTGAAGAAGTACCAGACACTCCTATTCGACATCTACCTATTATTGGGGCTCGTATGGAGGAGGTTGCTATTGTCAGCGATACTCGATTGTAATGATGTATTGTTTCATAATGTCATGTTTTTCAAGGCTCCATTGTAATGATGTATTAGATTATGACAGAAAATGTTTTTTTGGTCATTTACAATGCCACCCTCATTCTTCTATACAAGATTGGTTCACGATTTTTATCAAACTATAACAAGCAAGGACTCTTGTTTACTATCATGCATTCATCTTGAGATTGAAGGATAGGCAAGGATGTTAAATGTTGGTATAGTTACTAGAGCCCTTTAGATATCAATAGTAAAATAATGAAAGAAAAATGGTAAGAAAAATGATTTTCTCATGTTTAATTATATGATAGAAAATAGAAAAAAAAATTATATTTCTCACTAGTAAAAAATTTATGCATTTCAATTAATTTAATCTTAATGTAGAAAAGTTAAAATAAGTTAAATAAGTTTGAAGTAATATATAAAAATAATTTAGTGACTTTAAATCCATTTTTTATTTTTCTTCACTTTTTTATTATCTTCTACTTTTCCTCTCTTTTTATTTTCTTTCCTCAACTTTTTTACTCAGATTTTTTATAACAAAACATAGCCTAAGAAAATGGAATGAATTGATCACTTGGTTAGAACTAGGATGATGACTCATAACCAAAAATTCTAATCCCACATTACCAATATTAGTCATTTCATTGCATTGTTTAACAAGTTGATTTTCTTAGAACATCCAATATAAGAAAAAATATTTCATTCTCTCATGAAATGTGAGTTCTCAAAATAGTTTTAGAACTCATAAAATTTTTGAATTAATAACTATTAAAAAATTAACAAATTTGCATATTTTGGAACTATTTTATTAGTGAGTTGGCATACTTGGATTAAATTCATAAATGTGTACCATTGGTTGAAGTAATTGCTGACTTCCTAAAAACAAGTTTTGATATATTTCCTAATAAGAGGAAAAATCAAATGAAGGCTTAAAGAGGAAAAATATAATCAAATTAATTAAATTGACAAGGGAATTAAATTAATTATGAGCTACCCGTAGATGGTCGACCGAGGATGGATCCGGTCGACCGGTTACCATCGACCGGTCGACATCCGGTCAACGATATTCATAGCAAGTAGAAAGGGCAACAACCGGTCGACCGGTTATCATAGACCGGTCTATGACCGGTCAACGGCCGTACGATGATCGGTTGACTACCGGTCGAGGCTAAGTATGTGCTGCCAGGTCTCTGTCCATGAAATAAATACTGGGTGACTGGATATCGGTTTGCAGTCGTGAACTGCTCGCCGATTCTGGCAGAAACCAATATAACGCATCCATAAGCATTCTCTTCCCGGTTGAAGTGAACTGTTGGACTCTCAGAAGCCGAACGTGCTCCGATCGAGTACGGGTGAACTAAAATAATTAGTTAACAAATAATGTTGGTGAAACGGGTATGAAACTGGTCGACATTTCTATAGTACCGGCTGAGTCTGGCATTTATCTTTATTACTCTTTAATTAGTAACTGCTTTATTACATATTCATAATTAAAGTTTTGCAAACATATAGTACTACACAATATTGACTATAAAAATTATGTAATAAATATGAAGGTGTACATATAAAATGATATAGAGATATAAATAGTAAATAATTAATGAAATGAATTTAATATTAAAAATATGGGCTATGAAATTATCTTAACAAACATGATTAATGTATTTAATGACTTAATAAAATTATCAAGTAAAGAAATTCTTCAGCAAACTTGGAGAATGACATGAAATGAGAATGAATCATTATTTGTCCAACAACCAATATAAACGGAGGAAAAACAAAATTTAAAAACAAGAAACATGTGCTGACAAACTACGAAATAACCAAAATTTAAGTTCAATACATTGGAATTTTAATTGGAATGAAATGCATAATTACATGTCTCGAAACGTATATGATACTATTTGATGAAAATAGTTACAATCTAAAAACTTAAAAGAAGGTTGGTATCTTATTATCCAACTCTTAACATAGATTGGCTTCTTATAAAATAAACTATCTTGATCATCTAGACTTCTTTGTTTTTCTCTTCTCATCTTTCATTTGATGTTAAGCCTCTTATTTTGAAGTATTTGTATTAATCGTGACAAAGCTCCCACTTCAAGAATCAACCCACCTGCACACATAAAGGGAAAAACAATTAGTTCAAGGATAAAAGATCATTTATTTGCTTCATCTAAAAACGAAAAGGAAAAGGTGCAATTCGACACCCTCATGTACTCATTTGAGTTCTCCTATTATCCGTCACTCCATACTGTGCACATAATTTTCCATTGATGCAGAGTCATAAATCCGTCTTACAAACAAAAGAAGTGAACATACTTATAATTTAAGAATATTGGAAGGATGAAAATTAAGAGAAAATAAACCTCTAAAGCCATAGAATGTGAATTAACTATCTGATTTTGCATGAAGCTGTTGAATTAGATACCTCAAAGATATTTGTCCTCACATCAACATCAAATGAGAGTTTTTCATAAAGGCAACAAACTGGACTATTGAAATTATGTGTTGTTACCCAAGATAACAAGGCGAATAGAGGGAGACAGAAATTGTTTGTCATAACACTTACCAATAATAAGTAAACACCACCATCAACGAATTTTTTTCAAAAAAAATTGAAATCCTTCAATGTAGGTAGGGTTGTACACACTTGTACAGTTAACACTTTTGGATTGTACAGTTAGTGTAAATGGCTTGTACAGTTATGCAATCCACCAAAGGGATGACCGAACAAGTGCATATGGTTGGGGCAACAATGTTTCCATTATCGTGGATAAGGGAAAAGGAGGAAAAACTTAACCCTCATTTCGGTTCCTACGCCTAAGTAATGTGGGGGAACTAAAACAATGAACTAACATTGTACAAATAAAATAATATACGTGGAAAGAGTGTGTTGTCAACCGATATGTGTGAGGAATGTTCACGACGAGTGGAAAATGTTGATGACTAAGTTCTTCAAAATCACTTGAAATACCTTAAGATACACACCCTTGTACACCCTTGTACATTTAGTACATTGCCATTGTACACTTGGTGTAAAGGCCTTGTACAGTTGGAGCAATTCCACTTAAACACAACTGAAGGAGTGCATATAGGCGGGTTAACCACATTCCAAAGAAATGGTTGAGTGAAAAATGGGAAAATGAAACCCAATTTAGGTTCCTATGCAACATAAGTGTGCTACCACAAGGCATTTGAATGTGTACGAAGGGAAATGAGGAATGACTGTGAAGGATGTCCTCCTAGTAAAAAAAAGAAGGAAATGAGCAACGATTGTTTTCAAAAAAAGTTAAAATCCTTCAATATAGGTAGGGTTGTACACACTTATACAGTTAGCACATTTGGATTGTACAGTTAGTGTAAATGACTTGTACAGTTATGCAATCCACCAAAGGGACGATCGAACAAGTGCATATGGGTGGGGCAACAATGTTTCCATTCTCGTGGATGAGGGAAAATGAGGAAAAAATGAACCCTCATTTCCGTTCATACGCATAAGTAATGTAGGGGAGATAAAACAATGAATTAACATGGTAGATATCAAATAAAATGCATGCAATGAGTATGTTGTCAACCAATAAGTGTGAGGAATGTCCCCCACGATTGGAAAAAGTAAATGAGCAAGTTCTTAAAAATCACTCGAAATCCCTTAAGATACACACCCTTGTACACCCTTGTACATTTAATACATTACCATTGTACACTTAGTGTAAAGGCCTTGTACAGTTAGAGCAATTCCACTTAAATACAACTGAAGGAGTGCATATGGGCGGGTTAACCACATTCCAAAGAAATGGCTGAGTGAAAAATGGGAAAATGAAACCCAATTTAGGTTCCTATGCAACATAAGTGTGCTACCATAAGGCATTTGAATGTGTACGAAGAGAAATGAGGAATGACTGTGAGGGATGTCCCCCTAGTAAAAAAAAGAAGGAAATGAGCAACGATTGTTTTCAAAAAAAGTTGAAATCCTTCAATATAGGTAGGGTTGTACACACTTGTACAGTTAGCACATTTGGATTGTACAGTTAGTGTAAATGGCTTGTATAGTTATGCAATCCACCAAAGGGACGACCGAACAAGTGCATATGAGTGGGGCAACAATGTTTCCATCCTCGTGGATGAGGGAAAATGAGGAAAAAATGAACCCTCATTTCCGTTCATACGCATAAGTAATGTAGGGGAGATAAAACAATGAATTAACATGGTAGATATCAAATAAAATGCATGCAATGAGTATGTTGTCAACCAATAAGTGTGAGGAATGTCCCCCATGATTGGAAAAAGTAAATGAGTAAGTTCTTAAAAATCACTCGAAATCCCTTAAGAAACACACCCTTGTACACCCTTGTACAGTTGGTGTACATACCTTGTACAGTTGGTGTAAATGTCTTGTACAGTTGCAGGAATTCGACCTACCTACAACTTAAAGAGTGCATATAGCCGGGTTAACCACATCCCAATGTCATGGCTGACTGAAAAGGGGGAAAATGAAACCCAATTTACTTTCCTATTCATCATAAGTGTGCTAACTAATCCCCGCATCTCACCGTCTCCACCATACCCATTTATTGCCTACACTATACAGCCAACAACCAGATTATAAAGTGAAGAATTTTTAAACAGGTGAAATGTCATTTAATAGGAGATCTTTTCGAAAATATTCACTGTAAGTTTCTTCAATTTACTTACCTCATGCTTCATTCCTATGACCCAAGATGAATATGATCAAATCAAAATGTGAGAGAAAATAATTTACACCCACCGTCATTTGGATTTTGAAATGATGATGATGATAAAATAGATGCAAGGCTTTTCTGATTTCTGACTTGCTCACAACCCTCGCTCGCCGAAGAAATCGGTTGGGGGACATGCAGCAGCAACTCCCCACACCATATATCATGACAAAACCTAACTCTTCGCCAATCACCCAAAGAGAAGGAAATGAACCTCATGAACTCATCCCACCCTTGATTGATGCTCTTCCATGAATCTTTACCATTGAAAGCTCCTTACTAAGTCAATAATATGTACTTCATTGATAATATCCAACCATTACAGCCAACATCTAACGTAAACAGGTTTCACCATCTTTTGCAAGACACTTTGACTACATTTGGCTAACATGATAGGATAATATATACATATCCTAAAGATCATTGTCAATGTAGAATATGATGTTCTTGGATATTATATCGGATAGAAACGATATTCTAGTTCATTATATCCAATCAGAGATGTTATAATATGCTCATGTTTGATTTGTAGAAGAAATGAAAAATAAAAAGGAAAATATATTGCATATCCGTATTCGATATTTTTAAAAATAAAAAATATACCAAGTGCCATTAAAAAAATGAAGAAAATGGATGAGAGGAACGAATTTAGGATCCATGGGATGTATATTTTTTTTTTTTGATAGGCAGATCCATGGGATGTATATATCTCATGAGATTTAAAAAAAAAGTTGGATAAATTATCTCATCACTTATCATATCCTATTAGTTGAACATAAGATATGAGAAATGACGAGGTCTTTGATTATTATAACGAATAATCAAGAGGTTTACTTATCTTATCCTATTTCTTATCACCAATGAGAGTTTCTCTAAACCATTTTATCAGCCACCTTCATAAATATTTCTTTATGGCCAATCTCCCAAGCATGAAGCTAATCTTGTTTTGTAAATTCTTATCCCATATCTTAGCCTCAACTCAAACAGTAATTAAATCTTGCCATTAATGAAGCCTTAATAAATAAACTATTTTATCGGTCACCTTCATAAATTTTCTTTATGGCCAATCTCCCCAAGCATGAATCTTATCTGGTTTTGTAAATTCTTGACCCATATCTTAACCTATGGAGCTTTAACAAATCCATGGCATCTAATAACAATTTTATGTGAAAATTAAAATGGAAAAATCCATGCAAATGTCTTAGGTACCAAGTTCATTTTCATTCTCCACTAATCAAGCATATCATATTCAAATTTTGTGTATGCAATTTCCCAAGAAAAAAAAGTTCAATGATAATTTGTTTTCTAGAAGGAACAACCTTAATTTTCTGGAAATGGGGGTAAGTGAAAGACAATTTTGACGCTCCATTTTCAGAAATAGACAAAAATCAACATTAATACTAAAACATTTCTTGAAAAACAATAAAAACAACACTGCGAATATAAGCGGAAGAAAAGAATCATAATCGCTGAAACAACTTCTCGACGGCCTCGGTCTCTCTGGCTTGATACATTGCCTTCAACACTAAATTAAACGACGCCGTATTAGGAATGATGGCGTAGTCCTCCATCTGCGCCACCAGATCCAGCAGCTCCCCAGCCGAGGCGCCGATCATCAACTTCGCCCTCAAGTAATGGTTATACAAGTTCACATCCGGCTTATTCGGCTTCCCATTCTTATCAAGCGACCAAATCCAAAACTCGAACAGCTGATTCATATCCACCCACTGCTGCGACGTCATCCAGTCGGCGAACACGTTCATCAGGCTCGGCACATCCAGCGTCTGCGACAACGCCTACAGCCGCGACGAAGAGGACTGGTGTAGAAATCCTAGAGGAATGATGGACTGAGCCTGGGGGATGGGGCTCCGCCAGTTCTCGTTGTAGAGCGGGCTCCCTGAGGCGGGGTTGGGAGGAAGTGGAGTGGGAGATGGCGGGGGAAGGCTGGGCTCGGCGAGTTGGGGTTCCTGGGAGAGGAATGTGAAGGTGGAAATGGAAGCTTTAAAGGGATTGTTGTGGTGGTTTAGGGTTTTGAGGAGGGTTTTACGGGCTCTGGAGAGGATCGCCATTTGGGACGCCATTGATAAGCTCCGCTCAGTTCAGAGGTTTCATCGAGAGTACTGATAGAAGCGAAGGTGACATGACATTTCACATTTAACACAATTCTCCCTTTTAATTTACAGCAATCTGACTTGGAAATTTGAAGGGTATATAGGTCACTCAATATCTCATAGCCTTTCTATTAATTCTGTAACATATATGGACCATTTGTTAATTTTTGGGCCCAGCTGGGCCCAAAACACAATTCTCCCTATAAAAGAAATGGTACACCGTACTTGAATATTGGTTATAGTCGGCCGTGGCAGAACGCGCTGCTGAACTGCGCGTACAGTTTTCATTTCTGGGTGCAAGAGGCACTCGAAATTTGCATATTTGTCGCCTTGCTCCAGTCTCAGTATCCTAAACCACCATCAATGGCTGAAACTCAAACCCCAAAACCCTAGTTTCCCCGAAGTTTCAAGCAGTTTTCTGCAATTTCATGACGTCCGAAGCAAGTGGCCTTGAAAGATCCCATCTTTGAAGGCAGATCTACTCAGTTATTTGCAGTTGAGGTAATTTCTCTGCATTTTAGCTTTCCAATTTTTGCATGCATGTGGTACAAGGAGTCATCCGTTCAAGTGATCTCATTCTGAGTTGCATTTTTAATTTTTAATTTTTTATAATTTATTTATTTTTTGTTTTGTTTCGGCTTCAAATTATGGAGCTCAAGGTTGTTGTTTTTTTCTTTTTTTTGGGCTCCTTTTATTGATGTACTCATTTTCCCACTGATTTGTGGGTTTTTTAGGCTCTGAACATGCATTTCAGCTAAGGTATATGAGACTCGGACTGTATAGTTTTCGAATTTCTTTGATGTTTTAATTTATGCTGCTTGGTTGATGAGAAAACAAGAGAGCAAGGGAAGGAAAAGAAAGGAAATAGTATAGAACGGTGATCTGTAACCGCAGATATGCAATGTGGACTAAACCAGGGTCGAAAAGATTTGGGAAAAAAAAAGAAGTGAAATTAAGGTCTGATGGGTTTGACTTCCTACTTGTATTGGTTTCCTCCACAATTTCAATTTGTCTGCCTTTGGTGTTCTTTTCCTTGGAAAGGGAGAAAACCAACTCAAGCAATACTTCTAGTATTATTTGACTTTGTTGACTGTAGTGTTTTTGTTTCTTCAGGAACAAAGAATGTGTGGTTCCGCTTCTTTTTTTTACCTTCCCTTAGTTTCCCAGCAACCAAACAGAACATCTAGTGCCATATGTTGGTGAAAGAAAACCATGTAAAGTATTTATTTCAAATGCTAGATACTGCTTAAGTCCTTGCTAAGCTGAAAGGCAATTTATTTCCTATGTTTTTTAGTAGGTGGTTTACAGGAAACATCTCACAAACTACTCTTTTTTGTTGCAGTAAGTATCCATTTGTTTGAACACATCTTAGAATTCTGCATTTGATCACACATTTAGAATATTTTGTTTCCATGATTATTCAATAGTAAAAAGGTGATCACCATGTGTCTCTGTATGGGTTTTATTTCTCTATGCATATTTGTTTTCTTCTTAACCTGATACCCAGGTGCAGTACCATTTTCAATCTCAAAAATAGACTCTAAAATCCATCCTGTTATGGATGAATTGGTTTGAATTTATTTATCTTTTCATTTAATAATTTGTGATTTAAGACAATTGATATCTTCGATAAAGATAGTTATTTTATTTCTACTTTATTGTTATATGTTCTGGTTCTTCAGAATTCATTTCCCAATTGCAACATAAGTAATTATTTGTGCTAAAAAAGTATTTCTTTTTAATAGTTGGCTTTTGTTTTGATTTTTCTTGTAAAGGATTCCTTTCTGTGACAATGGGAAATTCGTCAGATGACAGTTTGGAAGAGGACATAAGTGAATCTGAAATAGAAGAGTATGAAGATAAATCCTACGAGGAATTGAAGAATGGAAATCACCATGTTAAAACCTCTGGTGAAAGTTTTTCTTGCCCTTATTGCTCGAAGAAGAAAAAGCGAGATTATTTATATAAGGAACTCCTCCAGCATGCGATTGGAGTGGGAAAGTCTAGTTCTGAAAAGAGAAGCATGAAAGATAAGGCAAATCATCTGGCATTGGCAAAATACTTGGAGAAGGATATTATGGATGTAGATGGCCCATCAGGTGGTCCATCAAAACCTAAGTCTGAGGCTCCTTTGGGTTGTGATCATGATGAAATGTTCGTGTGGCCTTGGACAGGAGTTGTGGTTAACATTCCAACTGAGTTGAGGGATGGGCGATATATAGGAGGAAGTGGTTCCAAGCTGAGAGATGAATTAACAGCTAGAGGGTTCAACCCCATAAGAGTTCATCCACTATGGAACTATCGAGGTCATTCTGGATGTGCTGCTGTGGAATTCAATAAAGATTGGCCTGGGTTACATAATGCAATGTCCTTTGAGAAGGAATATGAGGCAGATCATCATGGGAAGAAGGATTGGATTGCAAGTAATGGTCGAGGATCTGGTCTTTATGCTTGGGTTGCCCGCGCTGATGATTACAAAGCAGCAAGTATCATTGGAGAACACCTTCGCAAGATTGGAGATCTTAAGACCATTTCTGATATCATGGCTGAAGAAGCTCGGAAACAAAGTAAGCTTGTATCTAACCTGACAAATGTGATTGAAGTCAAGAACAAGCACTTAGAAGAGATGAAGCGTATAGTCAGTGAAGCTTCGGTCTCCCTTAATAATTTAATTGAGGAGAAAGATAAGCTTCATCAAGCTTATAACGAAGGTGTGCACTGAGCTTAAAGATTATTTTTCTTTACTTACCAGAACTGAATCAAGAAAATACAATCTTTGGCACTTGTTTTGTATGTCATGTGTCACATCATCCAGGCAATTCAGCTGCACTTCCATGATATTTGGTGAAGTTGAGCTTAAATTTATTTTTCTATAGGCAGATTTTTAGCTTAAATTTGATCAATTGAATTTTTTTATACTGTATTATCTTGTTCTGGTACATGCCATTCTAGAAAAAATGGTTTATGTTTCTTATTAACAAAAAAAGATATTAACTTAGGCTATGCTTGTTTACATTGTAGAATAATTTGTTTTATGCTAAGTACTTTCACATTTTCAGAGATAAGAAAGATACAGATGAGTGCAAGGGATCATTTCCAGAAGATTTTTAATGATCATGAAAAGCTTAAGTTACAACTGGAATCTCATAAGAGAGAGCTAGATTTGCGTGGGAGAGAGTTGGAAAAACGCGAGGCTCATAATGAAAATGAAAGGAAAAAGCTCTGTGAAGAGATTGAAAAGGTACTTATTCATTCTTCTTTATAACTTATTTGTCTTGAATTTCACCACATTCTTGCAACCTTATATGATTTTTTAAAAGGTAAAACCTCTTAAAAAGGGAACGGAAATTGTATAGATAGAAGGAAGATTCAGTATTCTGTATATTTCAACTTCTCAGTACTTTACTGAACCCCAAGGTGTATTCATGCTTATTTGGAGCTTGTTTTCCTTGAATTTTGCCACATTCAGGCAACCTGATATGAATTTTAAGACATAAAAACCTACCTAGTAAGAGTAAGATAATTGAACAGGAACTATATAGTTGGAATAATTCATTATTTTGAATGTTTAATATCTCAATTCTTTACTGAACCCCAAGTTGCATATCGCTAATGAGGGTCTCAGTATAACTGCTAAAAAGCTTTCAGGGATGAAGGCCATCAACTAACCAGATAAGACAAAAATTGTTGTCAATTACTAGAAACTTATCAGATCATATGTGATCAGAATCAATGCTTTCTTTCTTGATGATTAGCACCTTCCTTTTCCTTCTTCAGCAGACCAACTTCAAAACCTTTGTTGAAGTAAATGGCATGTTTCTCATGATCTAGGTTGTTTTGAGACATGATCAAGGAAAGCTATGCCTTCTCTTTTTTCTATCTGATTCCATAATAGGTGCCTCTCTCAGTTTCCTATATAATGCAGGGGAGGACGTCTTGTTTCCCATATGACTCAAATGAGCATAATTGTCCAAAGAGATTATGTATCTGATGCACTGCTATCATCAACAGTATGCTTCCATTCATACACACATTACACACATACACATGGACACACACAATCCTATCATATGCAGCCATGTTTGTTGGGTGTTGGTGTCAATAGCAATCTGGTCATAGGATATAATACATGATGCATGCCATCAAGACTGTTTAGGATGAGTTCCTAACCCATGTGATGATCATAGCCATCTGATCTTAACGTTTTTGATATCTGAATAAAAATTACTAAATAACTAGGGTAATCTGATTTTTTTTTTTTTTTTTTTTTTTGCTCTTTCAGATCTGTGTGAACTGTCAAGTGGTGACACTTCTGTTTTGTCTTCATGTAAGCATGTGCATGTCAGGGTGTGTTCCAACTAGCTTTTATTTCTTTCTTGAATGAATTTATTCTTGGGGAATTTGTCACATTCTTCTTCTCTAAAAAAATACTTTGTAAAACAACTCCTGGTGAAAACTGATTGGCTTTATTGCAGAAGTATTGCAGCTGCAGATAGAGTTTTTTTTTATGATCATATGAAATTTTTTAGTTAGTTTGTGATACTGATTTTTCTTTCTTTCAGAATGTTATGAAAAATAGTTCTCTTCAATTGGCAGCCGTGGAACAACAGAAAGCTGACGAAAAAGTATATAAACTAGCAGAAGATCAGAAGGTCTGTGAATTGTTCTCAGATGCTGAATGGTAACAAGAACATTGTGTTGACTTTAGAAATTTAATAATTCATCATGTGACCATGACAATTTCAGAAGCAAAAGGAGAATCTTCATAGAAGAATTATTCAACTAGAAAAACAGCTGGATGCAAAACAAGCATTGGAGTTGGAAATTGAGCGACTAAGGGGGACATTAAATGTCATGAAACACATGGGTGATGATGGTGATATGGAAATTCTGAAAAAGATGGACTCAATGCTTAAAGTTTTGAGAGAAAAGGAAGGAGAACTTGAAGATTTAGAAGCATTGAACCAGACTCTAATAGTGAAGGAACGTAAAAGCAATGATGAGCTGCAGGAAGCTCGTAAAGAATTAATAAGTGTAAGTGTTTCTTTTGTCTCTGTTATTACATATTACCTTATTCTTACTATTATTCTTTTTGAACAATTGCAAACATGGAAAACCAAGAGGTCATTTTCCACTTTAGATGGCCTTACAAGATCTGGGAAAAAATGTGCTTTGAGATGCAATGATCAAGTTGGGTTCTGCCATTTGCTGTGTTGCAAAGTTGTGTTGCTTACCATTTACCATTGAAAGTAGTTGTAAGGTTAATAAGGTAATTTATATGATGTAGATAATTGAGGTGTGATTTCTGATGGAATGGAATGACAAAAAATGTGTACATGATCCTTACTAATTAGGAGATCAATACATCAGAAATCATGTAGTTAATGAATCATCATTATGCATTCCTTGAGTGTAAGAACCCTTGAGATGATATCTGTGTTGAATTGTGAGTTATTTTGTTGCTACTTCATTTTTCATTTTATAACTTTAATTTATGTAGGTTACCTAAATTATGAAAGTTGAATTGGAAGAGTTTTGCTTGTCGCTTATAAGATATTTCCTTGAAGCTCTTTTCCCCTTACAACAGGGTTCTCTAGTTTGTGAGGCAGGACTAATATATTTTCTTTGTAGGGCTTGAAAGAAATGTCAGGTCGTGCTCACATCGGTGTTAAGAGAATGGGAGAGCTTGATAATAAACCATTCCATGAAGCATGCAAGAGAAAATATGGTGTGGCTGAACCAGAGGAGAGAGCTTTGGAGCTGTGCTCCTTGTGGGAGGAATTCCTTAGAGATTCTGAATGGCATCCTTTTAAAGTTGTTGAGATTGAAGGGAAACATCAGGTATCAATTTGGTAGATCTGGCTATGCTAACTATTTGTCTCATTTTGACTAAGATGTCTAATGTTTTATTTTAACAAATGCTTGTGCACTTGCATGGGTGCCATGTGCATTGCACTTGTTGGCCTGTTTTGCTTCAACCTGAGAGTTGCAATCATTGCAGAAATTCTCAATTACATGTATGGCAGGCATGATATTGTTCTTTTTACCTGAATATAAAGAGGAAATGTTCTTATATAAACATATCATGAGGAAAAATGTGTTAGCCCTGTTTTTGTTTGAGTTGCAATGATGTAGGACAACCCTAGGATGGTTGCCTACACTCAAGGGTAGGTGGGCTAGGGTTTTATTTTTAGGGTGTAAGGAGAGGAACAAGGAATAAACTTTATGGTAGAGAAAATTATAAGATAAGAAATAGAGAGAAAGAAGAAACAATGAAGAAAAGATGGAAAACCTTAGAGTCTCACTAAGGCCTTCTAGGAGTCTCACCTAGAAGAAAATCAATGGAGTCTCACCATTGAGGGTTGCAACCTTGCAATGAAAGAAAGTATAATATTATTCATCAAAATTCATTCCTTTGATTTACATTGATTAACTTATTTATAGGCTTCTCTAAGAAATCCAAAGTCTACTAGAACTCTAATAACCTATTTTACTAGGACTCTAATAACCTATCATGATTCAAATTCTAATTATATTATAACTCAACTAGCTAATCCTAATTAGACTCCAACAAATATTAATCCTAATTTAATTCCAAGTAATAATAATCCTACTTTAATTACAATTAATACTAATTCCCTTTCTTGATATATATCTTGAATATTCATCCTCATCAATTCCCCCTGACTTGAAAAAAACTCGACCTCAAGTTTTAGTGATTTTCCACGATCAATTGAAATTCCGAGCAATGCCTTCCACCCTTTCTTTCTTCGTCGTCTCTTTCCCATGGTAAGACAAGATCTCAAGATCTCTTGAACTTGTTCAATTTCATTCAAGACAAATATTGGACTTCGAAAAACTTTTTGATGTTGTACAACAAGTTGATAATTCTCGAAATAATTATGTGTCTTCAACAAATTTGTGAGAAGTTGTTTCCTACACTCTTCTTGTAAATTGTTTTGTGGAAGAATAAGATTCTTGAATTCCCTATATTCAAAAGAAATTTCAGCAGATTCTTCATGTTTGCCACCACTCACGATAATGTTTGGCCTTGGGAAGTCAAACATCGATTCTTCTGAAACTTCTTCAACTTCTTTGAGCTCTTCTATTAGTTGATCTAAGATTAGTTTCATCACCTCTTGCTTTCTGGATTCATCATTGATGATTTCTTCGTCCTTTCTAGTAACTTCGACTTGCTTTTTAATAAGAATATTTGATGGCTCTTTTAGTTTCAAGGGTGCTACTTTTTCCTCTGGTTGCTTATGTGGTGGAATTTCCTTCATTGGACGAAGGATCTTCTTTCGCCCATTGCGCACAAGTGTGTAAGTGTTCTCATAGCCATCATGTTGGACCCTTTCATCAAAAAGCCATGGTCTTCCAAGCATAATATGGGCAACTTTGATCGGCAAAACATCACACCATGTTGATAACTCAAAATTATTACTGAAATTAAACGTCACTAGACAACGAGAACTCACCAAAATAGATGCGTCATTTACCCATGCTATTTGATAGGGATTTGGATGATCTTCTGTCTTTAGATTAAGTTTCTCAACAAGCTCCTCTGAAGCTAGATTGGAACAACTATCTCCATCAATAATCAAAGTACATAGTCTCCCTTGACAAGCAACACGAGTTTGGAAGATGCTAGTACGTCGCCAATCCTCCTCTTCATTTAGCCTTGGTATGTTCACCAATGGCTGCATAAAAAAGTTGTAGCCTTCAACCATGTTTGCATACGTTGCTCTACTCCTCAATTACACATGTCTTCATGCCAAGAATTTTCGCTCTGATACCAAAATTGATGTAGGACAACCCTAGGATGGTTGCCTACACTCAAGGGTAGGTGGGCTAGGGTTTTGTTTTTAGGGTGTAAGGAGAGGAACAAGGAATAAACTTTATGGTAGAGAAAATTATAAGATAAGAAATAGAGAGAAAGAAGAAACAATGAAGAAAAGATGGAAAACCTTTTAGGAGTCTCACCTAGAAGAAAATCAATGGAGTCTCACCATTGAGAGTTGCAACCTTGCAATGAAAGAAAGTATAATATTATTCATCAAAATTCATTCCTTTGATTTACATTGATTAGCCTATTTATAGGCTTCTCTAAGAAATCCAAAGTCTACTACGACTCTAATAACCTATTCTACTAGGACTCTAATAACCTATCATGACTCAAATTCTAATTATATTATAACTCAACTAGCTAATCCTAATTAGACTCCAACAAATATTAATCCTAATTTAATTCCAAGTAATAATAATCCTACTTTAATTACAATTAATACTAATTCCCTTTCTTGATATATATCTTGAATATTCATCCTCATCATGCAAGGTTTCAATTCTTATACATGGTCCTCCCAACATACTTGTGCAAACATATTGCAGTATGTGAAATAAGTGTCTTTTGGGCTCAATGTCATGTTTCACAGGTTGCTTATTTTCTCTCATAAAGATTTGTTTAATTGTTTCACTTATGTCCAATTGGTTACTAAGGATACCTCAAACGTGCTGGTAGATGACAGGCAACTGGACATATGAGAATTTATGAACTTTAGAAGGCACTCAATGTTTCTTGACCCCATTTGTAGATATTGCTGCATCTAACTATTCAAAGTCAAAAGTATCAAATTCCAAGATATCCTTATGTCTCTTTCTTGTTTTGCTTGCTTTTTGTTTCCTTGCTTCCCTTTATGTCATCATTTTCTTAAAACTTCTCTAATTGCTGGTTCAGGGGGTGATAGATGATAATGATGAAAAGTTGAGAAGCGTAAGAGATGAGTTGGGTGATGAAGTGTACACGGCTGTGAGAACAGCTTTGATAGAAATAAATGAATACAATCCTAGTGGGAGGTATATAATCTCAGAGTTGTGGAACTATGGAGAAGGAAGGAAGGCCACATTGCAAGAGGGAGTTGCATTTATACTGAGGAAGTGGAAAACTTACAGAGACAAGAGAGGGATAAATTAAAGGTTGGTATGTAAGTTATATCTGTGTCTGTAGAGAGAATTCAGAGTTGTTGATGAATGCAAATTGAAGTATTGAGAAAAGAGTCTTTAAGTGATTGGACTGAAGTTGTTTAACTACAAGAATACACAATTGAACAATTTGGCATTGATCCTTGTGTGGTATTCAATCTTGTTTCAGAAGTTATCACTGCATGTTTTTTTTTTCTCTCTAAAAATGAATGTTCAACCTATACCTATGTTAGAGTCACAATCAAATGTAAGTTCCTAACTCCTCTTGATTTAAGTGAAAGAAGCCGGTATTTTTTTTTTGTTTCCGCAATTTTCTCATATGAAAATATTGATGTTGTTACAGGAACTTACTGAGTGAGTGCTGAGTTGAAGCAATGTACTCCACAACTGGAAGACGTGTCATGGGGTGGACAAATGAGCTTCAGTCTCATGACATCCTTGAACTTGTTTTAAGTATCTATCTTTGTAAATCATCAACTTTCAAATTGTAGGGCTTTCTCTCCCCATGAGACATAACCTGCTGGGAAAGAGACTGCATTCATGCTAACATTTAGTATGAAGCTACTCAGCAATGTGTATAAGAAATGTGGACATATCTGTTTGACCGTTCCATGTTTAATCCAGAACTTTGCATTAAATTAAAGTTGCAGACTTCCCAAAGTTTCACAGAAGTTTGTATTATGTTTATTAGTGAACAGATGGGAGACATGCAGTGTAGGTCTAGTTAGGTGCTGGTCATTCTTCTGCAGGTACAATAAACAGTGTATCTCACTGGGTTGGCAAAAGCCCCTGTTTTTGGTTCCGGTTCGGGCCAAAATCGGCATGAATTTGAGGCTTGTCAGGGTCTGTTCTTGTATCATCCTCTTCATTGTGGTTTGCTGCGTCTTGAATCCACTGAAGGAGGGGCTCTGCAGTCAGGTGCCCCTTTTCACCTTCTCAACCGTCTTTTCTGTGATATCTTATGATTTAGATTTCAAAATAAATTTTTATTTTACAAAATATCATAAATTTTTTTTAAAAAAATGATTTTAAAAAACAATTTTTTTATAATTATTTTTGAAAATAATTATCAAATAGATCCTTAATTTTTTTTTAAGACATTCAAGAATGAGATGGAGAAAAATGATAAAATCATTAAAAAAAATTTAAATATATGCTTGACCCATATGGATACTTTGTTTTTTATTTATTTATTATTATTATTTGTTTAAAAAAAATACTAAATTATTATATATATATATACTTATCTTATCTTTTTCAAAATTCCTTTAAAAAATTTTAAAATTTGAAGCAATAATTTATTTTAATATTTCCATTTCTTTTCAATAATTTTTAAATATCATTTTAAAATTTTGAGAAAGGGTAAAAATAGAAATGAGGACTGGATAGAAAATGAGATAAAAGCATAAATAAGAAAGAGGCATCCCAAAATCCAGATGGGGCCCTTATACTATTTTCAGTCTTCCCCCTGACACATGGCATGCTCTACTTGTGCCATTTGAGCCTCGGGGGTTTCTTTCCTGATATGCAGCACCCACCATCATTTTCTCCATCGAATTCTTTGAAATCTGCAAGAAGTCAAGCAGAAATGAGTTCAAACAACTCACATTGCGGTGAGCCGGGGTATAATTTCTTTTCCTTTTGATGAAAGTCATTTTTTTTTCCATTTGGAAATTGGGGTGTCGATTTTGTGTTTCAATTGTTGGGAGTTTCAGAATTTGTGGGGTTTTGGATATTTTGAAGGTTTTAGATAAACTTCTGAAGCGAAATTGCGATGCTTCATATATATATATATTGGGAGTCAAATGTAGGGTTTGAAATGTGGGGGATTTTGATTGTGAATGATATGAAGTTCTGCAAGCGGAATTGTGGTGCTTGATCTCTAGAAAACATTTTATGAAGTATATAGGATTTTGATTGTGAATGGTTTGGTTTCATTCAGAAGTGGGTTTTGGGGTTCCCTGCTTGATCATGTTTATACTTTCAAGTTGGTGTTTTGAGAAAAGGGTGAGTTGGGTCTTTAAATTTGCTTGCTTGTTGCTTAAATCTAGTCCCGCTGTCATAGTTTTAACTGTAAATCACTGCTATATAATCACTAGGTCTTGCCATTTAAAGAGAAGGTGGAATAAATATGTTGGTAAAAAGATACTTATTTGATCTTGAAAGTGTTTCAAGTGGTTAGTGAGTAGAACACCGGCAATGAACACTAGTTACCTCTGACAAATTGATGAACACTTGACAGCAGTTTTTTTCTCCCCAGATTTCCTTCTTTCTTTCTTTTAAAGAAAAATAAAACAAAATAAATCAGCTTTATGTGAGCATTGAAAACCCTGATCAGTCAGTCACTTGTGGCACTCTTCAGTTTGAGCTCTTTCCAATCCTATAGGATCCCATGTGGATATATTGTTCCATTTTTCAAATCATTTCTATGGGAAGGGCAAGGGTAGTATTTCAAATAAAAATGAATGGCAGCAGCAGGGAGATGGGAAAAGAACTCTTCAATTGACAGTGGTGCAGCTCCTTCTTTTATAGAAAATTAATAGATAACCAACAAAGTTTTTGTTCTTTGTTTCTTAGTCATTCAAAATTTTTTGATCATTTAATATTTATGTTTTCACTTATGCAGGAGATACCTCAATGAACCCATGAGGAAATGCATCCACAAAGAGGAGCTAAAGAAGCAACATGAACTTGTTATGTTCTTTTCAAAGGAGATAGATTACAAAAATCAAAGGTTGTTGGAAATGGAGCACAAGTATAATAAAACTGCTGCAACTCTTCAGAGGCTTTTTGTGAATCTCTCTGAAGACATCAATTCCAGAAACCAAAGGCTGCTAGAAATGGAGCATCTATATGATCAGGCCTCTGCAAATGTCAAAAGTGTGGTGGAGGAGAAACGTTTGCTGCATGATGCATATACTAAAGGTATGTGTGAAAAGAGAGAAAATGGAAAATCCTTAATTTTTGTTATTAAAAACTATTAAGAATACACATTAGACTTGGGTATATATATACATGCTAGTGGGACCCACAATACAATAAGGAAAAAAAAGGAAAAGTAAATAACTGTACACTATCTAACACTCCTCCTCAAGCTGGAGCATATATGTCATATGCACCAAGCTTGTTACAAATGTATTTAATTCTAGGACCTCTGAGAGATTTAGTAAAAATATCTGTTAGTTGATCATTTGAATTGACAAAACTAGTCGCCACACATCCTAATGCGATCTTCTTTCTAATGAAGTGACAGTCAACTTCAATGTTTTTGGTCCTTTCATGGAAGATTGGATTGGATGTAATATGCAAAGCGGCTTGGTTGTCACAGATGAGCTTCATCTATTCATCATTTCCAAATCTCAACTCCCGAAGAAAATGTTTCAGCCATATGAGTTCACATGTTGCCAGAGCCATAACTCGATACTCGGCTTCAGCACTAGATCTGACCACTAGATCTGACCACTACATCTTGCTTCTTACTCTTTTAGGATATTAGGTTACCTCCAATAAAAACACAATACCCGAAAGTGGAACGTCTATCTGGGTGAGCCAGCCCAATCTGCATCTGTGTAACCAACAACCTGGGTATGACCTCTGTTCTCGTACAACACACCTTGGCTTGGTGTGCTTTTGATATATCGAAGAATGCGGATTACAACATCCCAATGGCTATCACATGGTGACTGTAGGAATTGACTAACAACACTTACAGGAAAAGAAATGTCTGGACGAGTAATGGTGAGGTAGTTCAGTTTACCTACAAGTCGCCGATATCTCCCAGGATCTTCTAAAGGCTCCCCTTGTCCTGGTATAAGTTTGACATTTGGATCCATAGGAGTGTCTACCGGTTTACAGTCTAACATACCGGTTTCTTCCAAGATGCCTAAAACATACTTCATTTGGGAAAGAACCACACCGGAATTGGATTGAGCTATTTCAATCCCTAAGAAATACTTGAGTTTCCCCAAGTCTTTAGTCTGAAAGTGGGTGAAAAGGTGTTGCTTTAATTTCTGAATACCATTCTGATCACTGCCTGTAATGACGATGTCGTCCACATAAACTACCAGATAAATACACTGTCTTGAAGAGTTATGATGATAGAAAACGGAATGGTTTGCTGTACTGCGAAACATGCCAAACTCCTAAACAACAGAACTAAAACGGCTAAACCATGCTCGAGGAGATTGTTTCAAGCCATATAGAGAACGGCGTAACCTGCACACTAAACTAGACTCCCCCTGAGCAACAAAACCCGGTGGTTGCTCCATATAAACTTCCTCAGCAAGATCCCCATGAAGGAAAGCATTTTTGATATCTAATTAATAAAAAAGCCAAGAACGCATAGCAGCCATGGAGAGCAATAGACGAACAGAAGCTATCTTGGCAACAGGAGAGAAAGTGTCACTATAATCAGAATCATAAACCTGAGTATAGCCTTTAGCAACTAAGCGGGCCTTAAGGCGATCAACCTAACCATCAAGGTCAACCTTAACTGTGTAGACCCAATGACAACCAACTGTAAATTTACCAGAGGGTAAAACAACAAGATCCCAAGTGTCATTGGAGTGTAAAGCAGTCATTTCATCTACCATTGTCTGTCGCAAACCTGGATGGGAAAAAGCCTCAGGGGTGCTCTTGGGAAGAGAAACATAAGATATAGCAGAAACAAATGCCAGAATAGGGTGAAGATAATTGATGGTAACTTAAAAAATTGTAAATGGGATGAGGATTACGAGTAAATCGATTACCTTTCTGAAGAGCAATGGGAAAGTCAGCAGAAGGAGGCAAAGCCGGGGCAGGAGAAGCCAAAGGGATAGGAAGTGAGTCAGCAGGTGCCTCGGCCAAAGAAGGAGGAACAACGACATGATGACGACAATGATAAACATGAAGTGGGCGAGAAGGCACTGCATCAGGTGGGAAGATAATAGAAAGGAGTAAGACTTCAGAAACAGAAAGAGACTCAAAGGTGGAGAAGAATGGTGAGTCCTCAAAGAAGGTGACATCAGCGGAGAGAAAGTAGCGATGAGTCTCAGAGGAATAACAACGATAACCTTTTTGAAGTCTGGAGTATCCCAAGAAGATGCATTTTGTGGCTTTGGCAGAAAGTTTGTCTTGTCCAGGAGTGAGAATATGAACAAAGCAAGTACTACCAAAAACACAAGGAGGAAGGAAATAAAGTGGTTGGTCAGGGAAAAGAAGGAATGAGGAATATGATCGTGTAATACAGATGAGGGCATACGATTAATTAAATAACATGCTGTAAGAACAGCGTCCCCCCAAAAGCGAAAAGGAATATTACTATGGAGAAGGAGAGTACGGACTGTCTCAACAAGATGTCGATTCTTACGTTCAACTACCCCATTTTGTTGAGGAGTATGAACACATAAAGACTGATGAAGGATCTCATGTTGGGACATAAATGAAGTAAATGGTGCAGAAAAATATTCCCTGGCATTGTCACTACGTAACACACGAATAGAAATATTGAATTGAGTTTGGATTTCAGCATAAAATTTCTGAAAAATAGAGAATAACTTAGCTCGATTTTTCATTAAAAATAACCAAGTACATCGAGAATAGTCATCAATGAAAGTGACAAATTACTGAAATCCTAAAGTAGACGCGGTCCGACAAGGACCCTAACATCAGTGTGGACAAGTTCAAAAGGAGACTTTGCCCGATTATTCAAACGCTTTGGGAACGAGACATGAGTATGTTTCCCAAGCTGACAAGACTCACATGCAAGCGACGACAAAGATGAAAAACGAGGGACCATTTTCTGGAACTTGGATAGACTAGGGTGGCCTAAGTGATTGTGAATGAGGAGGGGAGCATCAGTGGAAATGCAAACTGCAGGAGTTGAAGGCGAGGTGAGGTGATAGAGGCCTTGAGACTCACGTCCTATGCCAATCGTCTTCCCTGTACTCCGGTCCTGTAAGGTCATAAATTTGTCAGAAAAAGTAATAGAGCAGTTAAGAGTACGAGTGATTTTGCTGATGGAGATAAGATTAAAGGAACACTCAGGAGTATAAAGGACAGAAGTGAGAGGTAGAGAAGGGAGAGGATGTGCCAAACCAATGTCTTTAGCCACAGTTTGAGAACCATTAGCTAAGGTAACAGTAGGTAAGGCAGAGATAGTAGTAAGAGAAGAGAAAAGATCCTTATTACTAGATATGTGATCAGAAGCGCCAGAATCTAGAATCCAAGGTCCAAGAAAAGATGTGTGGGTAAGACAAGCAGAAGCATTACCAGTCTGGGCAATAGAAATAACAGAAGCTGACTTGGTGGCCTGATAGAGGAGATAATCATCATACTCACTGTCAGTGAGGGAAATACCCTGAGATGTAGAGGAGCTCGGAGGCTGAGGCGGTTGAGGATCAGATGACTGGGCCATGTGGGCAGTGCGGGGAGGCCACCCATGTAACTGATAACATTGATCACAAGTGTGGCCAAACTTATTGCAATAGGTGTAATGAGGACATTGACCTCGGTTATTACTGCGTCCTCCTCGAGAGTTAGTTTGAGAAACTAATAGAGAAAAATCTGAAGTGTTATCAGATGACAAAGTTTGAGTGGAGGAGATACGAAGGAGGCGAGCAAACACATCATCTAAGGATGAAATGGAGGAACTATCAAGAATCTGATTGTGGATGGTCTCAAGATCTGGACGGAGGCCAATAAGCATAAGAACCATGAAGAACTTGTCAATCTGTGTTTGTTGATCCCCAACATCAGTAGTAAGAGGCATCACGGTCAAGAGTTCTTCCTTAAGAGAGACAATCTGGCCAAAATAAGTAGATAAATCCATGTCTTGTTGTCTGACATTGACAATAGAAGAAGCCACCTTATAAAGGGGTTGGATATCATTCGTGTATAGCCCTTTCGCCTGATTCCAAAATTTAAAGCATGTTTTGTAGGCCCGAAGATGAAGCAGAATCTTAGGATCAATTGATTTCTATAACACACTACATAACTGTGCATCTATCTTCCTCCATTGTACTCTGTCAACCTCAAGGATATCCGCCTCCTGCGTAACAAGGTGATCCTCATAACCTTGACCCATAAACCAAAGCTCCACAAAGGCAGATCAGGACAAATAATTTTCACTGTCAACCAATTTCTCCGAAGTAATCATAGGAAATTAAGATATAACAGAGGAAAAAATGGAACTTTTAGTAGCTATATCTACTTATTTGGAGAACGAAATATGTTTGGATCGAAGAGAACCCTAATACGGCTTCAGATCGTGGCTGAAAGAAGAAAAACCGAGGATCCGCGGCTGTGAGAGATCAAATAGTAAAGAAAAACAAATGTGGCTCTATTGGAAGGGTAGAAGAACACTTCCTAAGACACGTGCAGGGCTTGGGGTGGAGAGGAAGTCACCGGAGGTCGCCGGAAAGGCTGTTTAGAGGGCTGACGGAGACAAAAAACCCAAAAAATGCACTTGTAGGGCTCGGATGGCACAAACACAGATGGAGAGTGGTTAGACGGCGTCAGGCGAGGCTAGAGGTGGAAGCGCGTTGCCGGAAAGTGCTCCACGAGCCCTCACGCGCAGGCGCGTGAGGTTTGGGCCACTGGAGAAGAAACGCGCGTGGCCGGTGTGTGACTGAGATTCTCCCTCCGGCGCTTTAACAAAACTTGAAGATCTCCTCCTTGCGTACCTGATGGTATGGTCGATGTCGGAAAAGGACTTCGTCGGAAAAAGTCGCCGGCGGTGAGGGTTTTCTGATGGCAATACGGTTGACCGGAAAGCCTTAGGAGATGAGGAAGGTGACCGGAATGAAACACGGTCATTGAAAGGTTTCCCAGAATTGATTCACGGATAAACTAGAAATAATTAGATTTTTTCTCCCTATGCTCTGATACCATGTGAAAAGAGAGAAAAGGGAAAATCCCTAATTTTTGTTATTAAAAACTATTAATAATACACATTGGACTTGGGTATATATATACATGCTAGTGGGACCCACAGTATAATAAGGAAAAAGAAAAGAAAAGTAAATAACTAAAATAACTGTACACTATCTAATAGTATGCTTCTGTATTTATATCTCTAGCACAAGTACCTGAAATGAGCCAACCTTATGAAGTTGCTCCTCTCCCAGAATCGAGCTGCTTTAGGATGTCAGATTCTGTTTCTGAAACTTTGTTTTTGAATAAAACATGCTTCATGAACATGTTTGTGAAACAGGTCTCTTATCTTTGCTTCATGTTATGTGTTTCACTCCTCTTAATCTATGTAGTTGATTTCTGAAAATCTAGTGTCTTAATTAGCACAGAGTTGCACAGCATTTGGACTTTCCTAGTTTTTGTTCCACAAATTCTTGTCTGATAATTAATAATGTCCCTAGAAATGGAGAAGTTGCAGTTAGAAAATGCAAAGCTTAAGCATGAGATGGAACATCAAAACAGAGTGTTCCAGCAACAGGCAGAAGAGTTGGACCAGGAGTGGAGAACTTTTATGGCTGAGAAAAAAAAGGTAATTTTACTTGTCTATTATTGAAATATGCTTGAGATATATGTTGAAAGTGGAAAACCCTATTTCCTTGAGCTTCATCTCAAACTGTAAGTTCCAAAAAGCATTCAGAATTATGCCTCAATATGTAAATCTAATGTAGAATCTTTGTCTACTTATTCCTATGACCATAAATTCATTTTCAATATTTAGCATTTGAATACAATAGAGTCCCCATAATATAATATGATCCATAAAATTCCATGGATATACCTTCTTCAAAACCCATTCAATGCTTTGAGAAAGTCTTTTGCAGGATGTAGAATGAATTTTAGGAATGTTCAAAGCGCCAAGCAAAGCTTAAGCTACTTCCATACCCATATGAAACTAGCTCAAATATATGCTTGATATTCTCCTCCTATCTGGCTCTACCGGTGATGTATGATAAAATGTCAAGAAATGAAAAATTAGTTTCTCCTCTCCAAGTGTATTGATGAGTCAACCAGGTCTAATCTCCCCTAAACTGCATGAGAGAATGTCACTTTAAAGGTCTAAAGCTAGTTTGTTGTACGCTTTGCTGAATCCTTTTCTCGTGTTCTATAACATTGCTGGTTAATTCATTGATAATGGTTTTGAGGATTGTGTTTTATATTGGAGTGGATCTTTTGCCCTCTACATTACTGATTCTTGTTTTTGTACAAGTGCTAGAAAAACTATTTGTCCCTTGTGTTTTTTGCATGTGTCCACTCATAAAGAACATTGGCTTCCTTGGTTGCTTAGAAGTGAAGCAATCATTACATGTCTGAGTACAAATTGTGCAATTTTTTTTTTCACCTGATCCTATGTTTTTCCCTACTTTCATTCCTTAGCTTTGCTCTATTGCAAATTTCAGATTGGGATCTTGATTGATCTTTTCCTATGTTCATTTGGTCATAATCTTCTGTTAGAAGTTAACATCACAATTTGGTGGAGTATGACTGATGCAGTTGACAGATCAAAACCCAATGATGAGTGAATTGAAGGATCAGTGCATTGCTCTTAGGAAAGAATTGGAGGAAAAGACAGATGACCTACAACACATGCAAAGCATTAATGAGGCTTTGATAGTTAAAGAGCAGATGAGTAACCGGGAATTGCAAAATGCCCGTAAAGAATTGATAAGTGTATGAGTTTACCTTCCTGATCTCTTTTCCTGCAAATATTTTTCTTTAATAATTGCAAATGGATTCAAATTGATACACTACTACCTTTTTGTTTTTCTAAAATTCATTTTTCAAAGTATGCTGATGAATGGAAGGTGCAAGTCAAGGTGCTAAATGGAATGGTCTCCTGGTCTGCCTTGCAGGGTTTGTACGATATGCAAAATAGCAGATCGTTGCTCGGAGTTAAAAAAATGGGGGAGGTTGATATGAAACCTTTTCACGATGCATGCTCAAAGAAGTTCCCCAACAGAGATTTGCCCATTATATATACTACAATGTGCTCAACATGGCAGCATAGAGTAAAGGATTCTTCCTGGCATCCTTTTAAGATCATCAATGGAAGTCTACAGGCATGTTTATGCACCTACACTAGACATATCATTGTACTTTTTTCAAATTGATGAAAACATTAACAAATATGTGAATACTGTCAACAGCTAGATAGGAATATTTATTATTCTTCCTTCCATGGATTTGACCAATGGGGGTAGGCAAATATTTTACTTCTATGGAGCATGCAGTTGCCTTTAAATACTGTTTTTCTGTGTGGCAGCATTTAAATAAAACTAACAGATTCATTTTGAATGGTACAATAAATTAAGGACAAGTTCACCCGTCAGGGTGCCTAGTTGGTGAGGGTGAATGCTGGGATGTGTGGTAGAGGTACATGGTCATAGGTTCGATTCCTACTGCTGTGAACTCTAGGATTACTCGATACTGATTGTGGTGGGTGTGCTCAGCACATGAGGTTTGGGTCCAGTTATCAAAATAAATAAATAAATGAAGGGCAAGTTCTCTGGAAATCCAGTGTTAAATCTGATAGATACCTTGCAGCACTGCTTGGGATTTGAATTTATAAATTCATTCTCCAGAATGTGCTACATACATGGTACTTGAATATGTTGCCATTCTAATGTTACCATTGATTGTGGTGATGGCTTTATGTTTTTTATCAGAATTATATTTTTGTTAAATGGTATGAAAACAATCTAAAATGTTTCATGAACATGGGGGTATCCAATGCCCTGTTAAGTTCTACATTCACCATCATGTTGTGTTGATTATAATGACCAAGGAATGCAGATCGATGAAGATGATGGTGAGCTGAAAGAGTTGAGAAACGATTTAGGTGAAGCAGCATACAAGGCGGTTACCAAAGCACTGTTGGAATTGGAAGAGTACAATCCAAGTGGGAGATACGAAGTTCCTGAACTTTGGAACTACAAGGAGGGAAAGAAAGCTAGTTTGGTAGAGACCATTGAGTACGTAATCAAGCAATGGAAGACTCAAAAGGGTAAAAGAAAGCGTTAACTTCAGCATCTCCGATGTAAGTACTACAAATTTTATTTTTTATTTTTGAACCGTTTGATAAGAACCGTATTCATACAATGCAATTATAATTAAAACTCAAACTTCACCAAATGATAAGAGTCCTATTGTTTCACTCTTGTGGGGAATGTGATGGTGAGACTATTTGGTAGTTGATGAATATGAATTTTACAAAATCTAGCTTAGATGTTGTCTTAACAATTCTTTTTGATCTTGCAGTGGTTACATTTATATGTTTTCAGACTAAAATGATGCATGGATAACAATGATGAAGAGAGCTACGCAGAGATTTGGGTTCTTTTGATGATGGTTTTTATTTTATTTTGTCTGTGAATACCTTGTTGGTCTATTGGGATGTTCTAACCTTTTGCTTTTAGTAGTAAAAGAAATAGAGAAGTGAAAAACTTGTTAAAAAAGGTTGTACAGTCCTTTTTTTTTTTTTAACTTCTAAGAAGTTATTTGAATAGGGGTTATACTTTAAGAATTAGTTAGTTGATTAGTAATGTCATGATCTTGTTTTTCATATTTGAGTTGATTATAAATATGAGTGAGTGATTTTTGTTTCAAATTTAATTGCCGGGAAAAGTGTGTTTTCATATAGTCATATGGAAAAAAAAAGGATAAAATAGGAACCCAAGTTTATAAAATACAAATTTTAAGCAGTTATCTAAAAATAATTACCATTTCATGTACTTTTTGATCAAATGTAGTATTTTTTACTATTCAAGTACTATCTTTTAATGATATAAGTACGACATTTGATTATTTTATGTACTATTGATAAGTGCATGAAACTTGAATTATTTTTAGAGAGTTTCTGGTTTATAATTATTTTTACGTAAACGTGTGGAAACACATTTTAGAGTATTTTGAGAAATTATCCTAAAAGGAGGTTATTTTTTTAAATAAATTATAAGGTTGTATTATGAGAAACAATAGAAATAAGTAGAATATTTTGAAAAACCTTTTCTTTTTCATCACATGTAAGTGCATATGGACTTTAGGGAGAGAATAAATGGAAATAGCCTTTTTCTAAATTTTGGTTTTAAAGTAGAATTTCTATTTTTCTAAATAATTATTTTTAAGAACTATTTTCAATAATTATTTTTTAAAAGTTTTCAAAAACATCATCAAACATGCTTATGACTTTTAAGGGTTTCATTAAAAATAGTTATTTCATTTGTCGTATTTATCAAATGATTTTCCACTCACATTATTACAAGTGTTTTGACCTAAACTCCCATATGGTAATATCAACTTGATCCCTTATATAAGATCAACACTAGATTGCTCTCTCGCAAAGTGGTATTGACTTCGCCACTCGTAAGGGTGGTGTCAACGCATACGTCTTTGATTTTGTGAAGGGCGGGAGGGAAGAGGTGAGGTATGGGTGCGGATGTGGGGGGTTCTTTAAGTATGTATCACCATATGACCTCTCCAGTTGGTTTCCACACTCCTCGGAGATGTCCTACATGATGTTATTATGTTTGTTGGAGCATATAAAGCAAGGTTCCCGAGATCCTACATGGCCCTAGTGCACCATCATAATTTGCCCTCCTACTGAAGAGTTCTTGAGACATTAAGGGCTTTGGCTTGAAAGATGGAGTCGGAGGCTCATCGAGGTGGGATAGATTGTGCATGTATCAAACCCATTTCGACTAAATCATGAGAAGGGGAGCGTATTGGCGCTAAAGGATCCACCACCATCCACTGCCGTATGACATTATGAGCATAAGAATATTAGTATAAAAATAGTTGATAAGTGCTTGGAAACTTCCCATTAATTGGACCTCATCAACCAATGAGGTTTAACCTATGGCCTTTCTATAGTGTTTAAAGGTTCATTTGTAAATGACACAAAAAGATAATCACTAAGGTGGTGTTTGTTTTTTTGGCTTTTTGCTGAAAATCATTTAGTTTTAAAATTTAGGTTGTTTGTTTTTTTATTTTTTCATGACTTATTATAAACTTTTTACTAAATAGAAAAAATAACATAATGATTTTTTTACTTTTTAATACTTAATAGAAATAAAATACTACAAAAACAAACAACCTAATATTTAATACTATTAAGTATTAAAGTTCTATTTAAAATTAAGTAAAAAAACAAACACCACCTAAGACTATTCTTGGTTTAAAGGCGCTCTCTAATGTGCTATGTCCTCTATAAGGGATCACTGCCACTCATACCCCACAATTTTCTTTCGATATGCCTTATTTTATTAGAGAGCATGATATAAATTGTGAACTCAAATCTTATAAGTTAGTAGTTTAATATGATAATAATATCTCATTTGACGGAAGGTCGTGTATTTAGAGGGTGATTGTGATTATTTGCGAAGATGCTAAAAAATATGCTATACATTGTGTATCCAATTAATAATTTAAAATAAATCAAATTGAAGTTTAAGATTTGATTTTTCCATGATAAATCATTATATTAAATTTAGAGTATGTTGAATAATGATTTTAAAAAGCCTTTTTATTTTTTATTTTTTTAACTTAAAAATTTTCATCTTTTTAATTCTTAAGAATAATAAAAATACTTTTTACCATTACTATTAAACACACTTTTAGTCGAGTGAATTTTTCTTTTAAAAGTGGACCAACTCACTTTTTTACACTTCTACCCTCCATGTATTCCACGTCCAAACCTTTTTTGTTTTCAAAATTTATTAATTTAAATTTAATTTTTATAATTTTTGTGCTGTTAAAGCTTGAAATTTTTTTAAATTTAAATTTTATCACTTTTTTTATGGCATTATTATTAATTTTTGGAAATTATCTCTTTTATCTCTGAAAAAAAAAACACGCAGAGCCCAAACAACGCCCTAAAGTCCCAATATTTTAGTATAAATACATACTTTCATCACCTCTTCCTCAGCCTGCGACAGCAAAACCCTAACCCTAAACCCAATCTGCCGCATCTCTCTCTCCTTCCTTTCTCAATAGTCTGTTTTTTTATTTTGCAGTTTTGTAGTTGTTTTTTTCTCTTGAGTGTAGGGTATGGGCTGTGATTACAAAGAGAGAGGGCTAGAGTGGGGTTTCAGCTCGATCCGATTTGCAGGAAAGATGGAAATGACGCGAAAATGAAGATGAAGATGCCGCCTTCGTATGAAGGATTTGGCGTCTCTCTGAAATCATCGTTGTCGTCTTTATCTTTCTTCGTTGGACTTAGGGTTTGCCCACAATGACAGAATCATTCCCAAAAATACACTTGATATGAGCCCAGATTTACAAGCTCATATTAATTGTTGTTCGCGATGACGATGATGCGTATGATTATGTTAATTCTTTGTTTGTTTTTATTTTCTTTTTTAATGAATTTGCACTTGTTGCGTGGATTGAGAGAAGCCCTGTTCATGGATTCTCATAATGAAGCAACGGTGCATAGAGAGAAAGTCCGATTACTATTTCAAAGTAGTAATTTGGGCAGCGGCCAGACAACCGTAGAGATGCTTTCCACAGATGACGGGTCATTCGTCCCGCTTTTGTCTACTGATTCCATCTCACATTTCTGTTTTTTTTTTTCTTCTGATTTTCGACTTCGATTTTTCTATTCAATGAACTTTTTCTTTGCTGAGATTCTTGTTCTCAGAAATTTGGAATTACCTCGGACTTTATTTATTTATTTATATAATTTTTTCGATTTTTACTTGATGAAAGCTGTTTGGTTGAGGTTGGTAGTTGAAAGTGGAGATTAATGAACCCACTACAAGCCCCATTCTTCCCCTGTTTATTTGATTAATCCTCAGTTTGAAAATCTAATTCTCCATTATAAATTTGGGATTATTTGATCTTTTAAATCAATTAATTCTTCTTGGTTATTATCATTTCTATGTATCTAAGAATCTTAGTAGCAAATTCCTAAGAAATTAACCAAATAAGTTGAAGATTTTCTTGGATTGAATATGCCTTTTGTGGGGAGCCAAACAGAAACTCATCATATCCATTATTTCATCAACACAGGAGTTGATGATAGTAGCGGTATAAGCTTGATGTATGTTGAAGCAGTATAGAGGGATGGAGAGCCAACAGTCAAAAAGGTCTGTGTCTCCTCATTATCTGAAGCCACTATCATAAAAAGTATGTACTGGTGTCATCAAAAATGAAAATGCAAAATCGTTTAATCATCTTCATTATTATTTTTGGATAAAAATGTTTTTTTAACAATTTTTTAATTCATATCTTATAACATTTTTCAATAAAAAATTGAAGGATAAAATAAAAACTTAAGGATTTTTTAAATATAGTTATTATCTTATCCTTTTTAATCAGAATGTTTTTATAATTTCTTGGGTATGGTTTCTCTCTGCACATCCAACATGACCTTAAGATAGCAATTTGGATGGTAATTTCATATTTGTATATCATATAAACTTTCAATCTTGTAAATGATATGAAAAATCAGCATCTCAATTTTTTTGAAGTGAAAAATTGTTTTAAAATAGAAAAACATAATAAGGATGAGAAGTCCTTCATAATATGTACAAACCTAATAAAAAAAAACCGAGTAAATCTCCTCTAAATAAGGAGGGCTATACAAAAAAAATAAAATAAGGCTTATACATGTATAATGAATCTAGAGACCTTATAGCCTCAACCTTAAGGTGTGCAAATCTACACCAATTAAGTTGAATTACATTCAAAGGAAGGAGTTTAAAAATGTCTGCATAGTAAACCCAAAAAAAAATATAGGAAGCCAATCATATATCAATTCCAATGTCCTCCAAGTATCCTTAAAAAACTTAGTGTTCCTTTCTCTTCATATAATCCACAGCAAAGAGAGACACGTAATTCTTTAGAGAGTTTTATTTTTATTAGAATTCCCAAAACACTTGAAGGAAATCATCATTATATCGTGAATACTGTTTAGTTGAACCCAATCCATCATTGTCTATGAAAAAATCAAACCCAATTTATCCTCGGTCAAAAACCCACGGCCAAAAACCCAAAGTGATTGGACACATAAGAAGAGATGATTAATAGTCTCACTACTCCCCTTGTAGATGATACACCAATTAGGGTTAACGGTTTTGAAAGACCTTATCAATTGGAACATATCATTGATATTTATCTTTTTATGTGTCACTAATCAAGTAAAGATCCTGATTTAGAAAGAAATTTGACTTCCACAAAAAATTAGTATGATAGAAAGGGATAGAATTTGACAAATTGGATAAAGTTGAAAAATGCAAATTTTCTAAGAAAGCTCTTAAAGATGACGAAATCCAAGCTTTCACATATGGAATGGAGGACGGAACTCAAATTTTCGCATTTGGAATATAAGGAGATAAATGAACACTAGAAAGTAGAGACAATAGTTTTTTAAGATCCACAATTTCCGCATTAGATGGATTGGAAGCATTATTAGCTAGGATAGCTAAAATAGAAAGGCTTTTTGTTGTGGTGACTCTTAACCGTTCTAAAAATTATAAGCAAAAAGGTTGATCTCTCACCACAAATGTGAAATAAAAAATAAAAATGAAAAATGGTTTCCATTTCCTTTTTTTTATAATGTAAGATGTTTTTAACAAATGAAAATAAAAAATTATTTTAAAGTGTATGTAGGGATATTATTGTCATTTCATTTTCATTCTTATTCTCATTATTATCTAACATTAAAATTGAAACAACTGATGCCGTACATGCAATCAAATATAAAAATTAGAATCACTAAATTTGTTTCTATTCAAGAAGACATCAATAAAAAGTAAATATTTATTCTTATCCCTCATTCTCATATATCAAATATAGTCTAAGATTAATTTTATAAGGAGTTGTGATGTCTCAAATTTCGTTGAATTAATTTATTCTATTTATAAATTTTATTTTTTGGGAAGATTTTAGGGAGGAGGTATTTAACAAATCTCTTAAAAAAAAATTTATACACCAAGTATTGGGATACAAAATGGTAAAATTAGAATTTGAAACCTGAGGTGTGAGTGAAATGAAATCAACTAGTAAAGTAATTACAATTCAAACCATCAAATACGGTCAAAATATTTTGATGCAGTTCGCTTACCTAATATAAGTTTACTAATTTTATATTAAAATATAAAAATTTCTAATTATGAATATATACATATATTTCAATTTACAAATAAATAAATAACTAAAGTAAAATTTTATATGTTTCAAAAATTCATAATATTTTTAATTAATAAATAAAATTATAAACAAGTCCAATATTAAAAAATTAATTTAAATTTTATATACTGCATATATTATAATTTAAAATTAATTAACATTTTAAAAATAAAATTTAAATTTAAAAATAATAGAGGGGTTATGCGAGAACCTTTTAAAATAATTATTTAAAACTTCATTGTCCATCCAAGTAATTTCTGCTATGGTATGCGTGCCCATAGCACTATGCTTGTTAACCAGGGCTGGGCCTCCTCTTTGCTTTTGCACTCGCTAAGAAAGGAAAGAGTAGTGAAGACAAATAGGTAAATAAGGTAAAATATATTAAAGAAAGGCAGCTGCGGGCTATATAACTTTGCAGCCGCTTCAGCTCCCCAAGTTTTCACTTTTCGCTTCCTCCCTCCTTTTTTCCATTTCACCATCAAAACCAGACAAAAGAAAAAAGTTACACCAAATCCCGACTCTCCCTCTCATTTTTCCCACTCTTTTACCTCTTCACTCTCCACTTTCAAAATTTCAACAAAAACACAAAAAAAAAAAAAAAAACAAAATAGATAGAAAAAGAAAAGGCATAGTCTAGGGATTTTGGTCTTGTAGAAGCGTGGGAAATTTGAATCAGACCCTGAAATTTTTTCCCGAGAAAGTTTGGCCGAATTGCCAATTGGAGGGCACGATGTTCCATGAGGTGGAGGTGCGGTGGTCACTCCCTGTGACCCTGAAGGAGAGTGACTGACCAACCAAAACTGCATTAGATTGCCAGTTCTGACCCCAGTTGCGGCTCAAGCTCATCCACCCGGTTTTAGATCCTTTCACGCTAGCCTTCACTATATCACCTGCACCCGCCACGTTGGTGATCAGAACCAAGTTGAAGTAACGGAAGCCGTTGATAGTGAATCTGATTCCTCCTTGCTTTCGGCACGGCACCCTACAAAAAAACACATCAATCACACGAGGGCTATTTAGTAATTTACTCAATATTGAGTTAGGCTGCTACGCGGTTTCTTTAATTGTAGATCAGATGATCGTGTAAATACGCGGGAACTGTGGGTTTGGGCCCACTTGTTGAAATGGAGTTGACATGCCTGATGATTCTCTGATTATAGATATGGACGGATCTGATTCTCTTGAAAAAACCAAGTACTCTTGTTTTTTCATCAGAAAAGTGTACAGAACAAAAGATTAATAGTCAGAAGATCAATAATATTTTCCTTACAAGCGAGTCAGCCGATCAGACTGCTGTATTCAATTACCTACAAGTTATGTTACTAATGGACGGCCATGATTCACTTGGAAAAACAAGGTACTGCGTCACATCATAATAATGTACGGATATATGAGAAATCAGAGACCAATCATATTGTCCATACAAGAAAGTCAGACAATCTGACCGCTGTGTTTAATCCCAAGTATACGTTTACGACATATATTTTCATTGCTCAATCAGCGGCTGGAACGGCACCGTTTTAGAAACAGTGCCGTTTTCACACCCTAGAAGTGTGTTAGTGGACTATGGCGATAGTCCGAAGGACAAATGGGAAAGGTGGTGGAAAAGAAGCTCACCGGCGGAAAGAGACTGGGACGATGCCGGCGCGGTACTCGGCGATCTTGAGGAACATAGGCATGGCGAGGTCGAAGTGGGGGCGAGGAGGGTTGCACCAGCCACCATTGTCGCTGGGAAGAGCGTAGTTCGGTGGGCAGAAGTTGGTGGCGGTGATTAAGATGGAGGGACTCCCGGAATGGCACCATTCTGGGTCGTTGGCACACTTGAGCTCGAAGCATGCCCCACAACTCAGCCCATTGTTGAACAGCGCCGTGCTCAGCGCCGCCGTGTTCACACCGTAACCTTGGCTGTACAAGTTTCCGTACCCACAAGCCCCACCTGTAAAAGCAACCAACACACAAACGCATTGACTACATTAAAAACCTGGTGGATTTAGGCATGCAAATGGGTCGAACAGAAGCCTTGGTCTGTGTTGGTACAGTACCCATAGTTCCAGAGGCGTCACTGCCGCCATAGAAAGTAGCATGAGCGCTCTGCCACCCCCCGCCAGTGTAAACCCCGGGGATTCTAGCTTCACCCAGCTTCAAAACCGAAGCCATAGCCACGAAGCATACAACAGCCACAAGACCCATCTCTCTACTCCCACGGAAAAAGCAAGAACACAGAGGAAGACAGATGGTTTTTAGGGTAGTGTGTGTGCAGAGAAGGTCTAGGATGAGCTACTACTTATGGGGGAGAGAGGGAGAGAGCGGTTAATGTCAAAAAGAGAGAGCAAACCAAATCATCGCTCCTCAATTAATGCAGTTTGGTCAGACCTTAATTAAAGCACTCTCATTACCTCAAACCCCATTCAAGTCCATAACGCTTTTGCCCCACATTCTTGACCCAATTGCCCTCCATGATCTTCCATCTTTCTCACTCTACCATTTCTCTGGGGTTTTGGGAAATGGTGGGGTCATGAAGCGGCAAACTCGATTTTCCCTTCAAAGGAGGGAAAACCAGAAAAGTGGGGTGTGCCCATAAGGCACAAAACAAAGCCTGGTATGAATCCGCTTTGCTTCAATCTCAAGTTGTGCCTCTGCTATCAAATACATTATTCTATACTCAATATATATATATTTCCTTCAATTTACTTAATTTACAAGGATAGTTGAAATTATTTCAAATACATTATTCCATAATATGACAGTTGGGTTTGTATTTTTGATTAAGTTTAGTATATGTTAATTTCCAAGGTATGAATGGGAATGGATGTGCCTTGTCAGCATCAAATTTCCGTACCGTATGATAAAGACTAAACAGAGTTGTCTAATTATATTTACAAAATTAAAATAATATTGGATTATCCGGGTCTGAAAAACTTCAAGGGATTGAGGAGGCGCGAGTAGGAGAATATAGTAGTCGAGGAAGTAGTTGTGAGAAAAGGGCAGTGGCGCCGCTGAGGGAATTAACTGGGAAAAGGAAAGATTTTTAGGAGACGGACCGGACCATACATGGATGTGTGTGGGCCCCCGAAGCCCGCATTTATCGGTCCACGTATTGCGGCGTTCATCAGCCGTACGATTTGGTATGGGATGGTCTTCACTCTTACATTTATTTTACTCACTTTGCTTTTGCAGTCAAGTGTGAAACAAAGCCTCTGCATCCTTTTTGTTTTTTTGTTGCTTTTTTTGGGTAGGTGGTTTTCATATTTGTTTTTATCCATATTTCAAGCCTAATCCGTTCTTCATGATTTCACACTTCTCATCCATTTTCAAATACATTAAGATGATGCTTTTTTTTTTTTTTTTCTTTTAATCGGAAATAAGCAAAAAAATAAAAATAATTAAAATCGATCAAATTTTATATATTTTTAAATTATTTAGTTTGAAAAATAAATATAGTTTTTAAGTTTGTAATTTATTTTTCATAAAAAAATGAACTTCTCTCATTTTTCTTAAAACATAAATAAATTACATTAATGTGTGCGCTAGAATTTTAAAAATTTGTGAAGAAAATCTTATTCATATAAAATTATTTTTTAGGTTATTTATTTATTTATTTTATGAGAAATGTATTTTTTTCTCGTTCAAAATAAAAAAGATATATGATAAAATTTTAAATATATGAAAACTAAAAATGCATTTAACAGTAATTCTGAAAAGTGTTTTTAATTTATTTAATATTTAAAATTTTTTATAAACACTTATAAAATCGTTATAAAACCACTCTAAATAATATATAATGAAAAGAAATACGGGGGGAAATTGTGGCAACATGCCGTCATTTCAATTTCATTTTCAATCTTTATCTTTAGCATTAGTAACCATGAAAAAGAGAAACAGAAGGAAGGATTCGGGGGTGGATGATATAAGGGACGTTGGAAAGTGTGGCCTCCATTTAAACAGAAGCATATGTATGAGATCCAGATGAGCATCCCATGATTCAACCAAAGATTGAAGGGCCCATGGATGATGTAACATACATGATACATCCCCCCCAATTCATGTGGACTTGTCTTCAACATTTCCCCATTCCTCCAACATTTCCCACTTGAATCGGAATTTTATTTTTTAACTTAACATTAATTCATCTTAATTTTATAACCGTATTTTAAAGTTGTACGAGTTCTTTCGAATTCAAAAAAGAGCGCAATGTTTAATTCCCAAAAAATAAAAAAATAAAATGTATAAATTTATAATAAATTTTAATTATATCTCTTATAAAGAAACCAAACATGAGAAAATTAGTTTTTTGAATTTTTTTTTCTTTTTTTTGGTACTTTCCATACCCAAACAGGGCCTAAGCAGAGATCCCAACAAAAACTTTGATTTAATCCACTAAAGTAATATAAAAATATAAAAATCACAAAAGGAGAGTAGTAGTTGACAGTTGCTAAAGAAACTCCCCTTACCCTTGCTTTTTAAACCCTAAACCAAACAGGACATAATTAATTTTAATTACAAGAGAAGCATGGTGTAATTAACATGCATGACAAATTAATTATTATCTAATGTGCATGCGATCATAAAAAACTTTGTCTCATCTTTAATGGACCATTGGTTAGGCGTAGGGACCATGCGTCCTCTTTTGATGACCCCATGAATCTCTACATACCTCCATTTGGCTTTACGCAATCCCTATAAAATTCTAAGGTTCCAAGTTTCTCGACCAAGCAATTACAGAATCATTTTTTTTTTTTCATCTTCTCTTCTTTTTTAAGGCCCTTATAGCTTGAAGCTTCTTTGCATGATTCCTAGGAGGGCTCGGGGCTCCCTCCACTTTATATTGGATGATTTACAACTACCATTTTAACTAACTTAACTGCCTATTTTCATGGCCAAAATTGAAGGGAAAGTCATCTTCTTGCTGGGACAGGGATAATCAGTTGTGTCCCTGGGAGGGTGTGGCCTTAATCATTGGTGCCATCTTAATAAACCCGTAATGAAAATCGTTAATCGCGCTCGAAAAATTTAAATCCTTGGCTACACCATTGATGAAAGTGTGTGGTTTGGAGGTGGGATGTTAGTAAAAACAAAGTGAATAATGTGTTTTGAGAATCCTGATGATCATCCTCCATTATACCAAGTAATCATGGAGAAGGTCTTGCATTTTCCTTTTGGAGAAAGCATGCATGTTGCTAGTTAATTCAGTTATGGTACCTAATTTGTTTTGTTTTGTTTTGTTTTTTGGTCTGTTTGGCTTTGTAGAAAATAATTGTGCCATCTGCAGTCCAAGTAGCTTTTTGAATCTTTGATGATGGATTAGTATTGGGGTTTTTGGTTTTTGGTTTTTGGCTTTTATTGTGTCTTCTGCAAGTTTGACGTTGAGAAAATCAAGTGCAATAATGATGAGGGATGATGAACAGTTTAGGTTTAAAAATTTGAATTTGACTTTGTCTATTTCGCAAAGTTGTTTTCCAATTTTGGGATGATTTTTTTTTTTTTTAGCAATTTAAAAATCACTTTCCCTTGCTTCCCTCTTTTTTTGTTCTAACATGTAATAAGTAAAATCAAATAAAGTTAACATGGTGTCCTAATTTTTCCGTTATTTTATATTAAAGAAAAAAAAACAAAGAATAGATAAAATAAAAACAATTAAAAAGACACAAAATCAAACAAAAAAAAAATAATAATAATTAAAGAGACAAAGAGAATAAAATGAATATTAATAATGAAAATTATTAGGATGTAACAATAAGACTTTTAAGCTTAGGAATGACTCACCCAAATAATGACTCTTAAAAGAAGTCTATAGAGTGTGATGTTGAATGTCATAAAATGTTTGACCTATCATCAGTGACTATCAATTGATTTTCAGATGAGATGGTTAAAACTTGATTCAAGAATTAATATCAAAGTTAGGATTATGGGTTTGAGTCACAAAAGTGTGGTGTAATAATGTCGCATGTGCTCTCAAGTCCGAAATGAATCACCCAAATGATGACTCTTAGAACAATCTTGTGGGATTTGACGTCACATCTTTCAATTAATAATTTCATAAATGAAGAAAAATTGAATATCAATAATATTTGATTTTCTTAATTTTAGAAATTTTCTAATATTCTTATATAATTTTATACAAATAATGGCATGGAAGGTAAGACTTTTATTACCCAAATTATTAAGCTTTTCATTATAAACCATCAAAAGTAAATTTAAATTATTTTAAATATATTATAACTACTTGACACTCTCACCCATTATAAATATATTTTAAATTACTACTATAATTCTTTTGATAGCAACCACCTTCATTCTTTATGGTTTAATGCCGTTACTAGCAAGTAACAATGGATTTATATCAATTATGAATTATGATGATTAAAAATAATATTAAATTTTAATAACAAAATATAATATGGAGTATAACTTAAATTATTTATTTAAGTATATAGTTATAGTCAAACGGTATATATTATTATTTTATATATGTAGTTTGAAATTTAAATCTCGTTTAAATTTTTTAATAGGACAAGGATAGAATTGTTTTAAAGAAACGGGACGGGATTGGGATGGGATGACCCATCCAAACTTCCTCCATTGCCATCGAGATTTGGAGTTGCTGTATCTATTTATCTCCCATTAGGCAAGTCGAGGATGACTTACCAAGAAGCCCATAACACAGTGATGGTCTATAGACCTGTTGATTAGGGCCAACTGGCAGTTGGCTCACATTGAACAATTTGGGTTGGGTCCCGCGTACCCAAGTTGGGTTTTGAATGATTCGCAAATGTCAGTTCAAAGTCCGAACCAGTGAACACAAGCATAAAATGGGCCGGGCCCAGCACACTCAACTCCAAGACCTCTCTCCCAGGTCCTAACCCATGAACCCATCCCAAAAGCAAAACCAGAGGCCCAACAAAAAATACCAAAAATTCTTTTATTCACTGAAACCAATAACAAAAACCATAAATACAAAATTTAAAATTGGATAAAAATTTGGTCATCTACTGGGAATTAGAGGGGGACCATGAAATTCAATGAGTGGAGGAAACCGACACGTGGAAGAAGAAAGGCCAACTTGACCGAACAATTAGGAAGTGTCTCTCTCTTCTTTTGTAATCGGATAATCTTGAAGGATTTTGGGCCTCTCGTTTTTATTCCTTCTTTTGGGCCTTTATGTGCCCTGGCCCACTCCCCATTCCCCATGGGCCCATGCCTTCTAACAGACAAACCTATTAAAAATTGAAAGGCCACACACAAAGGAGTCTCTGACCCAATCTTAACGCCGTCAAATCCATAGCTGACTGGACCAGTACCGTCAACATCAATTCTTTCATTTTCCACGTGTCACACTCTGAATTCTAATTTTAGGAAGCAAAAGTAAAAATGCTACCGAGAAAGGGGTGTAATATTGACACTTGAATTTTATGAAAATATTAGAAAAACATTAAATATATATATATAAAATGGATCAAATTCTTAAAAATAATAAAATATTCCAATTTTTTTTTTTAAGAAATAATAAAGGAAGTAATAATACACATATTTAAATTATATATATATATATATATTTTTTTTTTTTAAAAAAAATAATATATTTGATAAAATTTATGATATTAATATTCCAAATTTAAATTTTTTTAAGAAATAATAAATTAAGTAATAATACACATATTTAAATAATATATTTTAAAAAAAATAATATATTTGATAAAATTTCTATATTAAACAATTATGTAATATGTGGTCAATAAAAAATATGAATTTTAAAAATATAAACTAATATAATATGATGGTAAATATTTAATTCCATTAAATGTCATTACTTTAGGCAAATTGCATTTTAATAGTTTCGATTAATATCGAAATAAGAATCGATGTGATTCCAAGGCATTTAAAGATGAAGAAAAACCATCTTGATGTAGGCAATATTAATGTCATAACAAAAAGCTTTGTATAACAGATATTGCAATTACATACATGTCATACATAGGTTTTTTGACTTATTCTCTGAGCCTTATCATGAGATGGAAACTTCAAATTTATCCATGTTTGTTTGAAAACCTCTTTACATCTAATATAGAACTTTGAATTAATAATATTTGTGTAAAAAGGATAAAGTTAGTCTCATTTAATGAACGATTATCTTAAGTTCTTGTACATATGGACTCAAAACTAAGGGAAACCAACTTCTCAACAAATGTTACCATTATTTGTTATTTCATTTCTTTATATAACCTTCTGATAGCTCCTATGCTTTGACTAACTCTTGTAGAGTAATGATCATTATCTTTTGCGTTTATCTAAAATTGGCTTCATAGGTGAAACGGATGTTGATTTTTATGATATTATCTAACATCACCTCTATCATTGTCATTATTTTCATCACTATCATTTTCTTCTCTTGAGGAAACATAATCAAAATTAGAAGCATCGACACCCCTGCCTTAGCTAGCACTCATAACATGAGTAAGTTGTTCTAGTGGTTATATTTGTCTACTCAAATGAATTTATTCTACCTCTATAGTGATTGTCACTTTAAACTTCTTCAAACAAAATCTTTCAACATTAACATCAAGTTTACAAAAATGTGTGGTAATTTGTGAATCAAGAGTTTCATGTTGTAATAATAAAAAAACTAATTATTACTGGCTCAAGTAGGTGAGACGATTCTATCATTCATGTGGAGTAGAGCAAATGTGCTCTTATTCCTCTCATATTCTAAAGATGATGCAATTTGTGATTAAATTTTGATGGTTAACCTCCTTAGCATAGGAGCTTGGTTTTTAGACATAAATGACATAAATATATACATGAATATTTGGATGATAATCAAAGTGTTATGATTTTAGATTTTACTTTTATTATTTGCGTTGGAGTTGAGTGAGGGTGTCTAAGTGAACTAACCGACCCTACCCAATAAATGAGAGAAATAAGGGGAGTGGTTTTTGAAAAATTTTAAACTATCCAAAAACTGACACTATTAAAAAAAAAAGAAAAAAAAATATCTTTGTGTAAAAATAGTTTCTCCTTGAAAAACTAGAAAGAGAAAAATATGTTTTCTTCTCTTTCCTTGAAACCAAATAAAACAAAAATTTTTCTACTTTCTCAATGAAAACAATGGTCAAGGCTCTATGATTTTTGTATTCATAGTTCCATTTATGGCTTGAGACGAGAAAATTAATTGGTGAAACAATCAATTGGGATTCTTGGGCATCTCAGAAGGTAAACCGAAAATCTTATTTTACATCAATTTCCAACAAATACTTTTTAAAAACAACTTCTATTGAGAATACTTATTTCACTACAATAGCAACTCATGCAATCACATCCTTAATAAAATGCATTTTGACATCAATATGTTTAACAAATATAGGAAGATTGGAATGGTTATTCTTAGATAAACATGTTAAGATTTATTTATTTATTGTTCTTGGGAATAATAATTTTTTTCTTAAAGTTTTCTTGATTCGATCTTGAAGTAAAAAAAGTTGCACTTGTGTTGTAATTGATATTTTTCTATACACTTGTTAAAGAATACCTTGAAGTTTGGTTTGGTCTTATGAATAATATATATTTTTTTGAGCACTTATACTAAAGGAGAATTGCATTTATAAGTAAAGTTGGGACATATAATTTAATATCCTAGGATTTATATCCTTAATTTAAGGAATTTGGCTTCCTAATTTCATTAATTTGTCTTCTTTATGGATTTGTGCCAATAAGAGAATAATAATCATTTTATTTTATTTTAATTAGCAAGACTTAATTTTATTGTCTAATAACCTTTTACGACATGTTACTATAGAACTCTTAATATTTGAGTCTGCGAAAGTTTCCTCAAAGAAAGCAAACAAACCCCTTGACAAGAAGATTGCCTTCCATGCCAATGTTATCCTAGGTTGTGACAATGCAAGCAACATGATGTTTCAAATTCACCGTCTGTTAAATCATGAAATTTGGGAGGTTAATAACTTGTAAGTTTGCATAGGTTATCAATCTTTTTGGGTGTAGCCGTGTAGGGTTTAGAATTGGCAAACATGGTGGCCTACCAGATCCAGCTTTGATTGGACTAGACAGATAATGAGCTCATTGTAATGAGGTTTAGCATTTTGACTCTTAACTTGCACCAATATGGATGTGCAGTGTGCATTCTTTTAAGGTGTAAGCCATGAAAGTTGAGTAATTGGGCATTTGATAAAATTTAATATTTATTACTTAATAATTTAAGTTAATTTTTAGTTAAATTATTCTTAAGTTGTTAACTTTAAATATATTATTTATTTTTTTTACTTTTAAATATTAAAGTTGTATGGTAAAATTAACTTAAAATTTATTTAAAGTTATTAAATTGACATATTTATCTTTATTAGTTGTAATTAATGTTTATTATTAACAATTTTAACTAATATTTATTTTCATAAAAAATGAATCATGAATTTGGAATTATGATTATTAAATATATTTTCATTAGATGTGAGCAAGGTACATAAGACAAAAAAAAAAAAAAAAAAAACCAAAAATGGGATTAAGAATAAGTTAACTATTTTGATTTAATACTTAAAGTCATTTTTAATTTTAAGTTATAATATTAAGTTATTTTTATAAAATATGTTTAATTTATTTATTAACTTAAATTAAGTTATTAAGTTACTTCATACTTGGTCATGCAAGAGATGATTCAAGTCTTTTTCTTCTTTAATTTTTGTGAGTTAAGTAAAAGCGAAATCCATTTTACCCAATTGCTCTTCCATTGAAGCAATGTTGGTAATCATAACTAGTATAATCATTGAGTATAAAGAAGTGGAAAAGATAGAGTGCTTTAGTAAGGTTTTTTTCCCTTGACTTTCTAATTAGTGTTCAAGAGTTGTATTAGGTACAAAGTGGGAAGGCTTATTTGTTGAATTATTTGAAGTTGATGATGTCTTTCCTTATCACAAGTAACTCGAGTCTTTGCCATATTTAGGAAGCAAATTCTTAGTCTACACCACTCTGATTTTGACATACTAAAAAGGTCATGGACACGCATCAATGAAGACATATACAGAAAAGACATGTGAGCAATAGAGACGTGTATTTTTAGGAGATGGAAGATTAACTTGATGAAATTTGAGTCAAGGCATAAGGTATCACAAAATGCCTCAGACTCTTATTATATATATATATATATATATAGAGAGAGAGAGAGAGAGAGAGAGAATTCATTGTAAAAATAAATATTCTTATTAAATAATGAAAATGATTAAAAATACCTTTATAAATATTCTAAAACACGAGAAAGGAAAAGTTAAGAGTTAAGGATAAATATGTAAATTCTATATTGAGTTGATAAAGATGTAAAAGAAAATGAGGGACAGTTGGCGGAATAGGGGCTCGCAATTCAAAGTATAGTTATAAAAAGTAATAAAAGATTAAATGTTTTAAGGTTCAATAGTTATATTTATTTTTTCTATCATACATGATATTTCCTATGATACAGTGGAATAATTCTCTTTTATCTACAAACATACATATAATTAGTTAAATTATATTAAAACTTTATTTGTCTTTTTGTATGATTTGATTTTATCTGTATGTTTTGTATTGACTTATGATACTGAAGTTTTCATCAACACAACACGTAATCTTAGAGATTTCCAACATAATAATAAGCTTACAAAATTTTTCTATGCATCGCTTGTATAACTCATGCGATTTTGATGAGTTGGATATTATGGTAGAATGTGTAAGACTTTAATATTTGCCAAACTCAAATTTGTTCATTGTCAAATTTGATGACAATTAGGTGATCAAACGAGCCTACCAAATTTTTAGTATTACATATATGTTCTATATTTTAAATTTATAGTTAAACATATAAAAGAAAATAAGATTTAATTAGGTATCCGTTTGGATGCACTTCATTTTTTTTTTTTTGTAAAATCATATAAAAACAGAATATTTTGTAAAATTATATAGATTTATCTCATGTATTTGAAAACCGCATTTAGAAAATTTAAAATTCTGATACCTCTATTTTTTAAAATAGTTTAACCATTATTTTCTCATTGGAAGTTTCTAATTTTTTTTTATATGTTTTTTTAAAAAGTTTATCTTTATTTTATGATTTAAAAGAGAAAAAAAAAAAAATAGAAAGTGGATCCAAATGAATTAAATTAATATTCATATTTGGCTATATTTTCTAGTAGATTTGCATAAATTAATGAATTATAGAGTCCATAACTTTATAAAATTGTATGAACTTGTCCTTACAATCTTTCCCTTTTTCTTTTGATAAAAATTATGTAATTATTATTAATATTTAAGGAGAAAAAATAAGTTGGAAAACAATTTCATGCAACTTTTTCTTCATAAAGAACTTGACCATCTACAATAAACTATTTTAATATCTACCACCAACCTTTTCCTTTTCGGATAAAATTTATGTAATTATTATTAATATATAAGGAGAAAAAATAAGTAATAAAACAATTTTACACAACTTTTTCTTCAAAAAGAAATTGCCCATCTACAGTCAACTATTCTAATATTTGCCACCTATGGTTTCCTTTTATGATAAAATTATGTAATTATTATTAAAGAACCATTTGGCAATGATTTCGAAAGCACTTTTACCTTAAAAAGTGTTTTTGAAAAAAGAAATTAGACATTTAACAAAATTTAGGAAACTTTTTTAAAGATTTAAAAAATTATTTGTAGTGTTGCAGGATCACTTGTAATGTTTTTTAGAGAAACATTGTGTAAGTGATTTTCTTAAAAATATTTTCATTAAAAACACTTCGGATAGAAACACAACAAAATGCAGTCAAATATATATAAGAAAAAAAAGGTTGAAAACGATTTCATGTAATTTTAATTTTAGATAATAAAATAATTGCACTCACTGAGACCTTAGAAGTCTTCCTTATCATTAGGCTATAAACAATAATTTAAGGCTGAGTTTCCTCTTCACATCCCAATAATTGAATTAATTATTTTAGACATTAAATATTATAATCATAGGCATGAAAATATTCAATTTTACAAGTGTTACTTGTGATGTCCGCCACAAACCACTAGTCAATTGCATGTCTTATTAGGATGATCACATGCCTAATTCTATTATGTTTCCCACTTTTCACTTCATTAATAATTTAATAATTATTTTTAAAATTGGTAATTATTTAAATTTTTTTTTTTTGCATAAAAGGGCATTTTCCAAATTTTGGGAATTACCCAAATTTCAGAAAAAAAAAAAGAAAAAAAAAAGAAAGAAAAAGAAGAGGGAATGATGAGTCATTGATGCAATTACAAGTATGATGATAGGTTAATATTATTTGAACAATCTTCTTTTACCATGAAGGACAAGGAAATCAGACAGAGCTTCGGGACGACTGGTGGGGGTTCCACGTGGCAAAAGTTAACTGCCAATGGTAATAAGGGGTTAGGAAGTGGGGGGTTTAGGTGACCGGCAATGGCCGGGACCAATGCCCTTTTACTGGCTGGTCCGGTTGTGTGGTGAAAAAACTTATAAGAATGGGTTTAAGCCACAGTTTCCGGTGGTTTTGATGGAACGGAGGTTGTCATTTTCCGTGAGGGGGATGAGAGGTTTTTAATTTAATTTTTTTTTTTTTGTGCTGAATTTAAATTCACATCCATCTTCTGAACAAGTTCCGATCTTGAGAATCTGGAAATTGATGACAATTCTCGGGAAAATGGAATTTGGACAAATTTGACTCGGTTTAAGAGGTGAGCTGATCAAATTCCGTTGTTTGTTTGAAGGATTTGAGTTTGGTGTTTGATCTTGTTGTTTGGGATTTGATTTCCGGGAATTTGTTGAAAATTTGTTTGTTTTGTGTTAAATTTGCGTGTGTGGAGTATTGAATGTGAGTTTCCGGTGGATGTGCTGAAATCCGGTTGAAAAGGAAGTGTTTTCTCGTAACGTTAAAGTAGATAGTTGAGATCTGATTGGATTCTGTGAAATTTTAAGGTTACGTTTGTTCTTTCGGTATTGGATTTGATGGGAATTTCATTTCCGTGGAATTCTTGAATCTTTATTTTGGTTCTGGAAATCCATTTTATGTGGATTTTGATTTGGATTTGAAGATCAAATCGCAAGGCCTTAATTGCGTTTGATTGCAGGTTTGGATTTGATTCAGAATTGCAATTCTCTGGATTTTGAAAATTTTGACGCTTTGAATTCCATACCCAAATCCTTTTTTTATAGACCAAACCGTGACATGGGAATTGGACCCCGGACTTCATCAATCAAAGGCAGTCATGGTTTGATTGCCTGGAATTTACTGACTGATATCTGCTGAGGTTTTGGGATCTGAATTTTGATTAGGATACGTTTTATGAAAATTAACTTCCTTTTTTGGGAATAGCTGAGACTTAGGATCTTATTTCCTATCAAAGTTTTTCTTGGTGTTTGCCATTCTCTTGGTTCTGATCCAGTTGGTTGCTGAGAAAATCCAAGAAAAGGGAAAGTAGGTAAAATTTTGAATCTTAGATGCTTTTGTTATTTGGGAACTGAGAAAATAAAAACCATCTTTTGACTGAGGCTAAATTGAGTAAATGAATTTCTTGAGCTGGCTTTCTCATTTCTGAAGCCAAAATACATTCCAAAATTTGCGATTTTTTTCCTTAGATTTTCTTTAATTTATTAGCAACCAATGGGAGGTTATACTTAGAGAAAACATCTCTATGTTGGGATTTATATCAAATTTAGAGGAGAGATCAATGGGATTTAATAAGCAGAAACTATTCTCATGACAAAATGAAATTGCATTCTGTAGAGTTGTTTCATATATTACCCTTTGATCTGATTGTCTTTGTTAAGCTTTCACTATTATGCAAGGTGTCAGTGAGGCCTGATAATCGTGTGATCTTTTTCATACACGCACATATCCACCTATTTTATATCCATTTTCATCTTTGCTGGAATAGGCTTTTCTTTTCTCATTGTTTTAAAGATCATATCTAGGACAAGTAACTGAAAATGAGTTTCTTTATCCTGAAATTTGACTGATGACTTCATTCAGTAGAAAGAAGAAAAAAGGAGTTTGACTAACTGATATATGTTAATGGTCAATATATTGTTTTTAACCGTTTCAATGTAAATGTTTATAATTTGATGGTTTACAATCTGGATCTGATTGATCTAATATTCCTTTGATGAATTTTATATTGTTTCCTGCATTTTAGGAGCCAGATTTACTGATTTGTGATATGTCATAGGATTGGGTGGGGTTGCTACAAAAACTGGAACTGTGCTCTGTTCGTTTGCCTTCCATTGAAAACATGTCTTGAAACAATCATTCATTCTGAATTTACAAATGGGTTTTCCCCCCCCTCTTGTGGAGTAAATGATGCTATCTTATATGTTACAAGAAACACTGGTATATGCATATTTCTTTTTCAATAGCTTCTTAAGTTATGCCACTTCTCAACTGCTTTGAAAAAATCAGAGAGTTCAATAAGAAATTTTGTGATTGCTGTCAACTTTGCCACCTTTTCTGATAGGATTTCTATGATCTTACTGATTTGCAAATTAATGACCTTTTTCTGTAGATAGTATACTCGAACTGGGATGATGATTCTTTGTGTTTGAGGAGTTCTTATTGGCATGTGTACCTGAGATATGGTGTTGAAGAAGAAGCAAGATTACGGATTCAATGGATTCCATGTCTCCACTATACCTAGAGCCCCCAGATCAATTAGGGTAAGCATCCACTGCAATTCCAGGGTTCCTTAATGATTGCCGTCATGCTGAAACATTGCTCTAACTTGTAACTCTTGGCTACGGTTTCAGAGGAGGGGCTCAATTAAGAAGCCAGTTGAGGACAGCCAAATCTGTGCAATTGATTTGCTAGCCACTTTAGCTGGCAAGTTATTGCAGGAGAGTGAAAGTTCTTCTGCTTCTAGCAATGTGGCAGCTGGAAAAGATCGGCTTAACATCAGTAAAGATGGAATTAAACAGGAATTACAAGATGATGATAAACCATTGAAAGGAGAGTGCCTTGATCAGGGAAGCTGTGAAGGGATTGTCTTTGTCTCTAAGCTTGCCTCTCAAGACCTCAGTCCAAAGTATACTGTGAAGCAATTTCCACATGCTGTGCATGATGCTGTTTTGGATTGCACCTCAACAGTTGCAAGTCCTGATTACTTAGACAAAGTTGGTTGTGATGTGATGGTAACTTGCAAAAGCAAGAATATATTTGGAAAAGTTCCTTGTAAAGTTGAGAGAGGCTCCCCTGATTGTGGGGAAACTTGTGGTGATTTAGAGAACGGAGCAGAAATAAGACAAGACGCTGAAGGGGAGGAGAGTGGAGGTTTGACCATGGCCAATAGATGCAGTTCAAAAGATTCAGTTGAACTTTGTATGAAAAATCCTGCACAAATCAATTCAGACAGTAATGTCAAGTTGTCCTTGAACAGGGACTCCATTCCTAATGCTTCTTTTCCGAAGCATAGGAATGATGTAAAGATAGGTATTATAGATGATGACGAAAACTCTTATAGGTGCAATCAACATGGCACCAAAATAAAGGCCTTTAGGTCATCTCCGTGTATCGGAGACCAAAGAATAAGGAAATTACTTACATCTAGATACTGGAAAGTAGCTCCAAAATTGAAGGATTGTGAACTATCAAACACTGGTAAGCATTTTTTTGTTTGAACAAAAGCCTCAAATATTTCATGTTAATCTTTTTAAAATTCATGTGATCTTTTATTGAATCCATAATTTTGCAATTTTAGATGGGGGAATAAAGCCTGTTTTCCGCAAAAGGAAATTTTGTGGCACCCGAAAAAGATATCAGCGTGAAACTACTTTTAAGAGGAGGAAATTGTTTGAACGCCACATGGTAGTGGCGTCTGATGGAGGGATCAGCAGTGAAAGTGTTACCAATTCGCCTGAAAAGAACATGAACACAGAGATGGGTGGCTCTGCTGCAATGTTGCATGGAGGTGATTTTGAGCTCATGCCTTGTATTATCTTTATCTTGATTTAAGGTTCATGATGTTCTGTAGTTCTGGCTCAATTAATTATTGTTTTCCTATGCAGTAAGTGGGTTATCATCTTCAGTTATAAGTCATCAAGCATCATTCAATTCAGGGGATTCTCATGGTATAGAACCTTTGGTGGATTGATGTACATTTAATCTTTTGACTTGAGATCCACAAGGTTCTTACATGCGCTATGTTTCTTTATTCAGTGAAGTTTAGCATTAAGTCCTTCAGGGTACCGGAGCTTTTTATTGAGGTTCCTGAAACTGAAACTATTGGTGCATTGAAGGTGTGTAATTCTGTAGATACCTCCAACACACACGCACAAAAAAAAAAAAAAAAAGGAATAAAATAAAACACTATGATGTTTCAAATTTAGTATCTCCTTTTATTTTGCATGAACCTAAAATTGGACAGGTCTGCTATGTTAAAGTTCTTCACTTGCTGATTCTACAAAAATCTGTTTCCAGTTTAATCTTACATTTTACATTGGAGCTGTTATTTTTTGGCCTTTTGTTCTTCTCATTATATCCTTTGACTCCTTTCAAGTGATAATGAATATTGCGCTTAGCATTTACCGTATTGGCATTAAATTTCAATTGGCAACTTGTTTCTTGAGGCTTTATTGTTGCTGAGTATCTAATTGTGCATTATTGGTGTTTTATGATTTTTCCATAGAGGACAGTTATGGAGGCAGTGAATTCTATATTTGGAGGTGGATTACATGTGGGGATGTTTCTTCAAGGGAAGAAGGTTAGAGATGACTACAAAACTCTACGGCAGACTGGTATATCTCACAATGACAATCTGGACACCTTGGGATTTGCATTGGAGCCAAGTCCTATCCACCCATCTCCACCTTTGCATACTGAAGATCCACCTTTCTTGTTACCATCTGACACATCTCAGCTTTTAACCAGGTAATGCAAATGCATGATAGACTTTTTCTTTGACTAATTCGTAACATCAAAAACTCACAGAGATTATAAAATTTGTCCTTTTTTCTGCTATGCATGATCATTTCTTGTTTAATTGGTCTTTCTGATTATTCCCTTATTTTTATTTTTTATCTTCCCTTTCAAGCCAATTCTCTAAATTTTAGTTGGTTAGACATTTAAAGATGAAAAGACATTTCTTTGGGCATCAAAATTTGAGTTCTCTATCCTTTAGTAGCATTAAAAGGCCTGAAAGATCACAGATCTGGCTATTTCTCATAGTGCACAAAATTAATGCAGACCAGGTTGGTGACATTCTATGGTCATCACATTGTTATTAATATTTTGAAGAAGTGGTATGACATTGTTTTGGGTAGGATGAAAATGGTGTCTCTGTGTAAAATGGCTATGTCGAGTGTGTTGTCACTTTAACTAATATCATATGGCTTTATCTCCAGGTCCCCAGATCCTCCCACTTTTGATTCAGGGTTTTCTGATGCCACACCTGATCCTTCTCCACTGACCAATTTGGGCAATCAAGTTGAAAAAATTCATGATTCAGTTCCCTCTCCTACTGACATACTGACAGACAAAACAATGCCGGATTCCAGAGCACTGGTTGCTGTTCCTGCAATGAGCTTGGAGGCACTAGCTGTGGTTCCAATGAACATGAAAACTAATCGAGCTGACCTTGTACAGCGTCGTACTAGGAGACCTTTCTCTGTATCAGAAGTTGAAGCACTGGTTCATGCAGTTGAGGAACTTGGAACTGGAAGGTTTGATGATTGCCTCCATCACATCTTTCATTGTTATATCTCTGACTCGTTTCCCCCACCTCACACACAACATTACTTTGGGTTCAATGAAGAGGATTTTATTTTTTGTTGGTTGGCATTTGGAGTTCCCACAATCTTTCTGCTCTGCAGGTGGCGTGATGTTAAACTGCGTGCTTTTGATAATGCAAAACATCGAACTTATGTAGATTTGAAGGTGAGGAATCTATTTTGCTATTTCACAGTACACAACTGGACAAAACCTCTTGTCTCATAGTGGCTGCAGAATTCAAGTTGCTCCTATTATTTTATGCTAGAAGTGTTCATTCTTTTGATTTGGTTCTCATAAACTGTGATTATTGCCTAGGTGAGAATTTTTTCCCTCCTGTTAAGAAAATGAATTCTTTGCCTTGGTATTGACCAACAAATATTTCATGGGCTCTGGATTCTAGTATGTGAAAGCAAATGAACCACATGGGTTGTTTTTATATAAATAGATAACCTAGCTTATGGATGTCTATGTGCATAGATAAATTTATGGTTGATGCCACATGATGTGCATTTGCATTTGTGTGCAGGATAAATGGAAAACACTGGTTCACACGGCAAGAATCTCCCCTCAGCAAAGAAGGGGAGAACCCGTGCCCCAGGAGGTCTTGGACAGAGTCCTGTCTGCCCATGCTTACTGGTCTGAACATCAAGCTAAGCAACATGGTAAACATCAGGTTGGAACTCTGAGGATCACAGGTCCTCTGGCTGAAAGAGATGGAATTGGACAAGATATCTAATTGTTATGATGTACAAAAAAAACTGACAGGAATAGAGAAGAAAACTGTAAAAATGAATGAAATTGATGTAACATTCAGAGTCACCATCATTCATTGCCGGGTTTTCCCTTGTGGAGAGGTTGGCCCCTTGTAAATCATTTGCTGAAATAAAAACATTCTAACGGAATCTTTGGTTCTTTGGATTCATTTCTTCTCTACTTAATTGTTGTCGCTGAAAAAACTGATGAACAGAAACAAATCAATGGAGTTTAGAAGATTTTTATTTTCTTTCGTGTAATTATATTTTTCTTCTGCAATTCCTTATTTGGTTCTTGGGCTGTGAGTCTAATGTATTCATTGTTGTCATGATAGGCATGTCATTCAGAGCGTTTTGTGAAGCTAGGGTGCGTTTGGCAAGGGGAATAAAAATACGAATATGAAATGAGAATAAAAGTAAAAATCATAATACCATATTGAAGAGAAATCAAATTTTTGAGAAGTGAATTTTAGTTTTTAGGAGAGCAAATTTTCCAAACCTAATAATGATTATAAATAAGAAAATGAACTGAACTTTTCATTTTCTTTCTTTATTTCCAACCATTTTACTAGTGGCTTTTTTGTTTTTTTGTTTGTTAAGGTTGTATATCATAGACTTATAGCATGTTGAAAAAACCACGATAAATAATAATAATGGGGAGAAGAGAATGAGAGAGTGAAAATAGAAAACACAAGACGCATGATGATTTATATGGTTCGATGTAAAGTTTTCATCCACGGGCGAAAATGAAGAAGAACTTCTATTATTGTTGAAAGAGATTACAAACTATAGCTCTCAAATCCCAAGTCCTAATTACATTAAAAAAAAAAGTATCAAACATTTTATACCATTGCCTATGATATTGCTTCAAACCATAGAGAGATTTTTTTTAACAAACAAACATAGTCTTCCTTTCCCGAAATAATGGATCCTTAGGTTGATACATATAAATTTATTCTTTCAACTCACCAAGTAGAAAAACGGTCTTGACATCGAGTTGCTCTAATTCTAAATCAAATAAAACAACCATAACAAGTAACACCTTGATTGAACTATGTTTCACAACTAGAGAAAACACTTCGTTGAAGTCTACACTCTTCTTTTGTATGTAACCCTTTGTCACTAAGCGTCCTTTGAACCTAACATCCTCCACTCCTAGAGTTCCTTTCTTTCTTTTGAAGACCAATTTGCAACCAATAATCTTTTGATTTTTAGGTTTCTCAACTATTTGCCAAGTATGGTTCTTTTGAAGACATTTATAGCAACAACCAATAAGTACAAGGTTCCTAATTTTCAATGTTTTTTGCCACACTAAGTACATAAACAACTAAATTTGCTTAAGTATATTTTTGAGATGATTTAATTTTATTCTCATTCTATCTTTGGCCAAACTATATTGTTGTTCTTGTGGTGTATTTTCTTTATCATTAAGATGTCGTACTTTTTTTTTCCTTTGACTTTATTGAAATATTTCCTTCTATGATTCTTAAAGCTTTAGACACAAACTCCACATTTTCTCTTACATTGGAGTTATTTTCTACATTAAATTGCTCTTTTCTAAGATTCAATATTGCAGACTCATTAAAAGTTACATCCTTACTAATAAGAAATTTGGAGAATTTTGAATAAGGGCACCATAACCTCTACCCTTTCATTCCATCAGCATATCCTAAAAATATGCATTATTTTCTTGTCCTTGGTTTCAACTTATCTTCATTCACATAAGTATAAGTAGGACAACAAAAAATTCTTAAATTAACATAACTAGCTAAAGGAGGAACCAAACCATACATTTTCAAGAATCTTACAATTAATACGAATGGAATAAAATTTATTCACAAGATAATGAGCTAAATTTATTGTTTTGGACAATCCTTTTTGAACCAATAAGACACACATCTTAAAGTATCATAAACTGAAATAGTTTTTTCCATTAAACTTCTCAACCTCAAACTTTCCTGCCATTCTATGTCTAATAATCTGTGCTCTAATGTCAATTTGTTATGAAAAACCTTGATAAAGAATAATAATAGGAGAAGATAATAAGAGAACAAAAACATAGAACACTAACAAAGTATACAACGATTTATGTGGTTCATCTTAAAACCTACAGCCATAGGTAAAGACGAAGAAAAACTTCTATTATTGTTGAAGGAGATTACAACTTATAGGTTCTAAATCCCAAAGGCCTAATTACACCCAAAAAAAGATACTCTATCTCTAAGTCAAAATTTCTTCCTATACATTTCCCTAATTACATAGAAAGATTTCATATATAAAACTAATTGTATAATAGGAAGTTCTCTTATATGAATATACTCTATTAGAAAACTATTAATAACTTTCCAATTGACTTAAAATAGAATCTAAAACGCTTTTCAATACATAAAATGAAGTGAATGGAATGACAGAGGATGTTCTTTTTTTCTTTTAGCTAGACTCAAAACCTCTTTCTATAAATTTATTTCTAAAGACATTTTAACTTTAAATTTTTAAGTTTTGTTTATTATCGTGTTCATTGACTTAAGTAAACTTTTTAGGTTAAAATTTTTAGCCAAAAGAACAGTCCTTGTTCCAATGCAAAAAGTTCATAGCCCCACCCGGTACTTTGAACACTTGGAAATTGTTGGTATATGGATTTTTGATGTGGATAAATAGTTGGGTGAGTTTAATATTACCTCATCTTATTGATTGGTGATTGAGTAAACCAATTGACTCGATCGGAACAAGCTTTTGCAATTAAGGGTAACTGAGAGATCCTTGATTATGACCCTTCGATGATTAAATTAGCTTGAAATTGTTCAACGAAACTTGCATGAAATGATTGGTTCTAAGCTAGGAGCTCAACCTCTCCACCATATGAGGAGTGTGAAGTTAGAGGAGTATGCAATTGAGAATGAGAGGTAGATTGGGTTATAGAGGATAAGAACAAGATTGCCTTTGCTTGAGACGAGGTTGATCTTATGCAATTGTTATTAACCTAAGCATAGTCAGTTGCTTGTAGTCAAGTCGATTAATGCTTGGCTAGTGTAAGGGAGTAGAGCTAGGTTGCCATTGGGTAGGGACGCGTGGGACAACCATTACATGCAAAGCCTCCTAAGTTTTAACCAGCCAAACCACTAGACTGGACCATAAAACGCCACCCTAAGGAGAAAAAAGAGGGTGTGTCAAATAGGCCCAAAACTCGGTCAAACTGAGTCCTGAAATTCATCGGATACTCCAACATCCGGGTCATCCTTCAAAAAGGTAGAAAACAGAGAACATAATGTCTCGTGATTGAGAGTTTCCCCACGTTTGGGGTGAACTAATTGGATTGATCACTCCGATTTTGTGGCTTTGTCTCTGTTCCTTCCGTGTCAGCCACCGCTACTTGGTCCTTGTCACTTGCTCCTAAATCCCATCAGCTTGAGCCATGTGGCATCCACAATATTCCGGGTCCAAAATCAATACAAGACTCTGTCTCCAAAGGTGGCTGTCTAGACTATTAAGGTTCCGTGCCACTTTGGGCTTCAACATCATGGGCATGCATGCTGTACAAGTAATGAATAAGAATAGGCACATTCACAACGTGCCAGTTGAAAGGTTGATGATATTTGAAGGCACGGGAGACACTTGATACTAAAAACATCCAAGTGGAGAAGCTAGTGTCGGTAAGTGCCTAGCTTTTTGGAATAGGGTCTCAGAATTCAATGTCGTGTGTGGCTTGGTCATGACTCCATCTCTTATTATCTCAGTTAAAGGATCCAAATGCAATTTTTTCTTGATTCACCTGCCTGCCTTTCTTTATTATTGTGGTTGGGCCCAAGGCCAAGGTCAGTAATGTCATCAATTTGAATTAGGCTACCAGCTGACTTGAATTTGAGACTAATCAAAGTCGAACTCTTACCTAATTTTGCATTGGGGTTTGGGATTGGGATTGATAAGCTGGCTTGGGGTCAGGTGGGAAATTAATTGGCTTTTAGGTTTATTTTTGGGTAATGATTCAATCATATTTTTAATTGATTAGGTATTAAGAATTTTGAAAAGTTGAGTTGTACATCATATTTTTCACCTGCCACCCTCATGTCAACTTTTAATCATCTACCTTCTCTTTCATTTTAGTTTTTATGTCCATGCTAGCTCCTTAGAAGACTTGTGGTATGGTGTCAATTGATGAAGAGTGTCCTTGCCTTTAGTTGGGTTGAAGTATATATGAGGTTTTGAGCTTGTGGTTGCTTGCGCATTGGGAATTCTATTCCACAAGTTTAATTTTTTCTCCAAATTTATTCAACACATATTTTATATCAAAATATCCATACATGTAAAATCGAGTTATTGATATATTTATCGAAACTGATATTATATGTATATATATAATAAAAAAATACTTTTCATAAAAGTAAATTATAAAAAATTGTAACATTTATTTATTTATAAATATAATATTTTAAATTATTTTACCTATCCTACCTTGCCCATCGTATTTAAAATCGTTCCAAATAAGAATAAAAATGAATATAAATAATTAAAATAGGGTATGAATAGAGGTCAGCCATCCCAAAGCCCTGCATTTTAAGAGATTGAAATGTAATCCTTGTTTGCAAATTGTTTTTTGTTCTTCATAAGAAAAGAATACAAAAAATATATTTTATAATTATTTTTTTTCTTCTTAAAAACAAAAAACATGAGGTTTTCAGAGAATATCTTTTAATTATTTTCTATTATTCTCACTTATTTTTTTAGGGTTGTTTTAAGAAATAATTATACAAATATCTAGAATGATTAAAAATAAAACATTAGAAATTTTAAATTATTTTAAAAATATATTTAATAATATTAAAAATAGTTTAAAAACATTTTAGGTTTCTAGATAAATTTTTATTATACAAAAATAAAAAATAATATTTAAAATTTATTCTCGAAAACTATTTTTGAAAATTATTTTCGAAAACAGTTACCAAACAAATCCGTATTTACTATTTCTTATTTTTCCTTCATATTTTTGCATCTATTTTCATAAATTGTTCTTCCAAAATATAAATACATATTTGGGACAATTGTCTTTTGGACCTAGTTGGACCCAAAAATTAAATTTTGTTTCATATAAGTTTACTATTTAAGCCCAAGACTTAGAGGAAGTGTGAAAATTGAGAAGAATGATATGAATTTTTTATCTTTCCAAAAATAACATTTATTGACTATGAAAAAAAGAGAGTAAAAAAACATTAATTTAAATTTTATTCCTTTTTCAAACCTCGATAAAATTTAATATAATTTAGTAATTTGGAAAAAAAATACTCCATTTTCCAAAAAAATAAAAATAAATTATTATTATTTAAAAATCAAACATCTTAGAAAATAAATATTTTTAAAATTATGTATATTAAAAAAAAAAAATATGTCAAATTTATTTTTTTAAAATGGTATATTTTTATAATATATATATTTTTTAAAATTAGTTTTCTAAAAATAATAAATTTTCAGAATAATTATTAAAAAAAAATTTTAAGATAAAAAAATTTCTCAAATATGGTGGAAAATAGTTTTAAAGAGTATATTGGTCTCTTTATATTTTATATCATTCTCATCAATTATGCAATTTTTATGAGATAAATCTTAATTTTTGGGCCCAACTGGGTCCAAAAGACTCCCTACATATTTTCAATATATTTTATTATGAAAAAATGATAACAATTTTTATAAGCAATTATAAAAATAGAAGCCATATTTCTCTCCCAATTAATAAAATAATAGTTGAACGTCAGTCAGATGTAGGCATGAAATTAAGAAATTGCAACGTTGGTAAAGAGAGTGACACTTAGGAAAAAAAAAAAAAGGGGCTACTTCCAAAAGCTTTGTCCTCTTCTGTCAAGTGGATAGAAGGAAGAATAAAGTATGCTTTGGTGCGGAGGCAAAGCATGAATTCTTCGAATCTATTGAGACTCAAATATCTATTCTCTTAATCAAACGGATATGGAATTTTCTTTTTATATTATGAGTCTTTTAACATTATGAATAATTTACAATTTGCATATGATCAGCATATTTTTGGTTTTTTTTATAAATTTAATTATGATCAATTAGTTTTAAAAACATTGATTTTTTCATTTTATTTTATCAAATTGTCACAATTTCTTTTATTAGATAAATTTTAAAATTTCACAAATTAATTTTCACTTACTAAAAGGAAATTATCAGCATCATAGCAGCCTTAGAATTTTTTTCTTGGTGACTTTAGAAAACAATTATAGGTTTTTTTTTTTTTTTTTCTAAATTAGGTGTTTGATAAATTTAAGAAACACTTTTAAAAATCACTTATAGTGTTGAAAAATCATCCGTATTGTTTTCTCGAAAAATATTGTAATTATCCTAAAAACACTTTTATTAAAAACCCCTTGAGTATAAATAGTTTCAAATGCAATCTGATAATAAATCTTTGAACCCTCGAATTTGGATAACAAATATCTTTGACATGTGTTAGATGTGAGCAGTTCAATGCTTGAGTTTATTAGGAACAATAAGAGCTTATTTGATAGTGATTGTAAGAAACGTTTTTAACTCTTCTAATACTTAAAGATAAAATTTTTTAAGTGTTAAAAATGTTAGAAATACTTTTATTTCCTTTTTTTTGAAGCGTTTTTTTTAAATTTAATTATGATTAATTAGTTTTAAAAAGATTGATTTTTTCATTTTATTTTATCAAATTGTCACAATTTTTTTTATTTGATAAATTTTAAAATTTCACAAATTAATTTTATCTTACTAAAAAGAAATTACTAGCATCATATCAACCTTTAGAGTATGTTATAGTGACTTTAGAAAAAAAAAATTTAGGTTAATTTTTTATTTATTTTAAAATAGGTGTTTGATAAATTTAAGAAACACTTTTAAAAATATGAAAAATTACCTATAGTGTTGAAAAATCATCTATATTGTTTTCTCAAAAAATATTATAATTATCCTAAAAACACTTTTATTAAAACCCCCTTGAGTTGAAACATTGCCAAATACAGTCTTAATCTGATAATAAGTTTTTGAACCATTGGATTTGGATAACAAATATCTTTGACATATGTTGGATATGAACAATCCGATGCTAGAGTTTATCGGAAACAATAAGAGTTTGTTTGACAGTGATTATAGGAAGTGTTTTTAACCCTTTTAACACTTGAAAGATAAAAATTTTCAAGTGTTAAAAGTGATAGAAACGTTTCTTATAATCACTACCAAACGCACTTTAAATATTGTACTGGAATAAGAGTTATGATATTTATAAAAAAAATTAGACTTAATTATACACTACTTATCCTTATTTATAAAGAAGTTATGGCTTTCTATGCAAGAGTGATCGTAATTTTCAAACGTGAGATAGTTGAGATGAACATGGAAGAATCTCGTACTTTGGGATGCACAATAAAATAGTTAATAAAGTTTGAGCCTTGTGCTGTCAATAAAGCAAAAACAGCCATACATATAATATTATTAGTTGCATATATATAGAATGTATACGGCTACGATTCTCGCCCCACCTTCCTTTGTCTAGAACATGTTCGGGTTTTTACATCCTCTATTCGATTTTTTTTTTTTTAATATTGAATTCTTTTTCAATATTTGAGCGTGCAGTCAAATAATGTTAGGAATTGGGTGGAGCATGTAAGAAAAAGTTATGGTTTTCCAAGGAATAGAGATTGTGATTTTCAAACGTGAGCTAGTTGAGATGAACATGGTAGAATTTCATATTTTGGGATGCACAATAACATAGTTAGCAAAGTTTGAGCTTTGTGCTTTCAATAAAGTTAAAACAACCAAACATATAATATTATTGGTTTTACATAGAATATATACGGTTACTATTTGCCCCACATTCCTTTGTCTAGAGCGTGTTTAGGTTTTTACAATCTCTATTCAAATTTTCTTTTAATATTTAGTTTCTATCACAAATTTGAAAATTTTATAATCTTTTATTGTTGAGTTGGTTTTTTCATTGTTCTTTCATTCTTGAATTGTTTTGAGATATGATTCTAGAAGATTATTTTAATCATCTTTTCTGCAAACACAATTATAATGAGGAGGTCAGATGGTCGACCCTTTCTGATAGTCAAGTTAGCTATGAATGATTAGAATATTTATTAGATAGACTATAAATTTTACTAATTACCTCTGGAGGACGTTTGCTTTAGGTTTAATAGCACTAACTTTGCATGTGATCATGCCACTTGTATTGTTGTTACAGGTGATAAGGTTATTTTTGCGTTTAATGATAGCTTGAATAGGGAGCCATTAGTTATATAATTAATATATAGTTTGACTTGTAAGAGAATTAATGTAATGGATATTTGTTATGGTGTTAATGCATAATAAATCTACTACATATTCATGATTGACGATAGGTGAATTGTGTAATGAGAATTCTTTAGCCATTGTAATTATAGGAGAAATCATCCTAAGTTGAATACATCATACCAAGGATGACTCTTTTTTATGGTTACATGATAGAGGTCTTCTAGGTAATGAATTAATGTCATCTCTAATTTATTTTTTGTTTAGTTAACTCATGTCTTTACTACGATCAATTGCTTTCAAAGACCATACATCTTCCCCCTTCATTATTTTCTTGTGAAATTAAATTATGACATGAGTGTTAGTTTAAGGCGATCTATTATTTAGTTGTGAAATGACCCTTTGAATTCTTTGGATATCCCACAAGTTACTCAAGAGTTACTAGATATAGGGTTGCTTTTTTCATTGTTTCTTGTTATTCTTCTATTGTTTATATTTTATTTTTGCTTAGGCTTCTTTAAAGGTAATATGTTTGACTTACAATTGTTTGTTCATTGTTTCCATATTCCTTCTAATGTGAAAGTCTAGGCATTCATTCAAAAGGATGAGGTTCGTGCTTTGTGTTGGAAATGTTTTGTTGTGGTGGAACACTTGAAGACAAGGCTTCATTCGTCTTTGTTGTCATTGTTGCTACATTTTTCTTTTATGTTAAGGTGCCATTGCATCATTTTAATCCTAACATCATCAAAGATGAAGGTAGTATTTCCTCTTTGTCTCTTTCTTCTCCTTGTTGAGTTTCTTTCTAATCAACAAATTCTCTTAACTTTTTGTCTTTGATTAACTCTTCGACATACCATTTTAACTTATAACATTCGTTAATCCAATACCCTTGTTTTTCATGGTAATCACATAATCTATTAGGATGTTGTTTAACAAATCTTGCTGTTAATGTTATTGATGGGCTAAATCCATCTAAGATTTTGTTTGCTTGTAGAATGCATATGAATGACACCTTTAATGACATGTAAGGGGTCATAGACAACCTTATTGACATAGATTGAGGCTTTCTTTGGTGATTTTTTTTTTTTTTTTTTTTTTTTGCTTTTCACCCTTTTGTGTGAGTTTCCTTTCCTTTCTCTAGTCACTAGTCAAATCTAAAGATTCTCAAGCTAAGTGGGCCACCATTGGTTTTTTATTTTTATTTCTTTTATATTCCAGATTTATGATCTTCCTCGAGCATCTCGTATTTTCTTACCTTAGAGTGGGTAATGGCGATTTGGAGAAGGATTTGAAAAAGTCGAACCCTTTGACAGTCCCTATTGCTTGTGGTTTGCATCCTTGGACCTAAGAAAATTTGATGCTAAATCATTAGATGTACATGCATATTGATTCTCTAGAGGTTTTTTTAGACCTAACAATGCTTCCAAACTTCTTTTTGTTATTGGATGGGTTGTATATATTAGATTAGAAGGTAGCACCTAGTTCTTCAACTTAATCTCGAATTTCTTTTTTCCTATCTGTTCACGTATAGAGAGAGTTCAAATCTCTTTTGTCTTATTTGTTCACATATAGTGAGAGATGTTGTTTTTTACATTAATGACTCATTTTCAAAAGTAAATATTTTATAGTTATTTTATATGTCTATACTACTTTTAACATGAATATTTAACAAACCAATGTGTTGCTTAAAATAAATGAAGGTGAATATTAGTTAAAATTAATAAGGATAAACATTAATTAAAAGTAATAGATATAAATATGTTAATTTAATAATTTAGAAAAAAAAAATTAAACCAACATTACGATCAACCTAGGTTGATTCTTAAAAGTAAAAATCAAATTACACGTTTTTAAGTCAACAATTTAAAAATCATTTAATTTAAAATCAACTTAAGTTATTAAATAATATTTGACTTATTACAAATTTTTGACTAAATTATAAAAACGAAAATATTTAACGTTTTTTAAATGAAAAAAAATAATATATTGATTTTTTTTTTACTTTTTAATACTTAATAAAAATAAAATATTATAAACACAAACAATTTAATATTTAATACCATTAAACACCTTTTAGTTTTAAGTTATATTTAGAATTTAAATTAAAAAGAAAAATACAATCTAATTTGGAAGGTTTATATAATGAATGGATAAAATAGATGAATCATCCTTTATTACAAATTTTACAAAATGGTGGTGGTGGTGAAAAAACGAAAAAAAAATCATAAAAGATGTATTGTATAAAAAAAAAATTATAGATATTTATATTTATTAAATAAAAGAAATGTCTGTAAATAGTTGATTTTGCAAGTTTTTCTATGTCCAATCATTAGTGCCCACGTTAGCAAGTTAAAAAATAGATTTTGCGGTGAAAAATATCCGCCAAACAAGCCCGCGCTCCTATTCCGTGAATTGGGGAATCTGCCTTTAAAAAACCACTGCACCTTCTTGAAAAAGAGAGGCACCACTACCTCGTACCAACTTCATCTCTCCCTGTCATCACCACTTCCACTTCCTTTCTCGTCTTCTTCAAACGTTTCTGAACCCAAATCTTAAGCACAGATTGGCTGCTTCTCAAGGTAAAAACTAAAAGCTCTCTTCTCTGCCTTGAATATTTTTTGGTCAACTCTTTCTGTTTCTTTTTTCTTTTTTTCCATCCCATCATATAAATTACACTTCTGTTGCTTCAAGATCTCATTTTTTTTTTTTTTTTGGTCTTCTACAGTGTAATTTCCCCTTGTTTTCCATACATAATTAGAGCTACATCTTGAGATTATTAGGTGTTTAAGCAAAATATTTCATGATATTGTATGTTTGAGAGAGAACCCGTAATCGGAAATTTGCTTTTTTGGGTTTCAGGGTAGTATTGTTTATGATTTCTTGCAAAGTAGGTGGCCATGGATGAACATTTGAGCGGATTATACCCGTCCGTGAATGGAATCAAGTTTAGTGAAGTCTACGGTTCAATTTTGTCGGGTGAGAATCCCAGTAGTGGGTTGGGATTGCAGGTGCCTTTTTTAGAGCAAAACAATGTATTCATTCCGCCATTTCAGCCCGATCCCAGCGGTGGTAATGTGGCCTCATGGTCGAGTGTGGGCGTGGAGGAAGATCCTCAGGAGGACTGTGATTTTAGTGATGTGGTTATTAGGTACGTAAGCCAATTGCTTATGGAGGAAGACGTGGAAGAGAAGACCCGCATGTTTCAGGAATCTTTGGCTCTTGAAGCCACTGAGAAATCGTTCTATGAAGTTATTGGGAAGGAGTATCCTGCTTCAAAGGATCACCACCTGTCTCCTAGCGCGGAGGAAAATCATGAAAACCCCACTGCAAATTATGGTGTTTATTCTAGTAGTACTACTAGTTATGGTAAATCGGTGGAAACTGGGTGGAATTTTGATTATGAGCAGTACAAATCCGGTCAGATTGATTTTCAGTCCACTTCTCAGTCTTCTTTCAGCTCTTCAATTAGCCCCAGCAATATTGCTTTCCAGTGCACTTCTCACTCTTCTTTCAGCTCATCAAACAGCCCCAATACTACCATAGATGGTTTTGGGGATCGTCCAATGAGTATCTTTAAGGTCCCCGATATATTTAATGATAGCGAGTCGGTTTTGCATTTCAAAAGGGGGCTTGAGGAAGCAAGTAGATTCCTTCCAAATGGTAATGGTTTGTTTGATCACATGGCGAAGGACAATTCGGGGCTGCTAGTTCATGGGATGAACAAAGGCCCCAATGAAGCGGTAGTTGAGATGGAGAAGCATGCTAATGGGTATTTCATGGGTGAGTCGAGGGGTAAGAAGAATTCTCATTTGGGGCATTTGGATTCTGAGGAAGAAAGGAGTAACAAACAGTCTGCAGTTTGTGATGAAGTGACAGTAACATCAGAAATGTTCGATCGGGTGTTGCTATGTGATGCAGATAAAGGTGAAGCTGCTCTCCGTGAATCCTTGCAAAATGAGGCAAGTAAGACTGTGCAGCAGGAGGGTGGATTGAAAGGATCTAATGGTGGAAGGTCTCGTGGATGGAAAAAGGGTGGTAAAAAGGATTTGGTGGATTTGAGAACTCTCTTGACTCTTTGCGCACAAGCTGTTGCAGCTGATGATCGGAGGAGCGCAAATGAGCAACTGAAGCAGATCAGACAACATGCTTGTCCTATGGGTGATGGGGTGCAGAGAATGGCTTACTATTTTGCCAATGGCCTTGAGGCTCGCTTGGCTGGTTCTGGTACTCAGATTTACAAAGGCATCCTTACCAAGCCATCCGCTGCCAATGTCTTGAAGGCTTACCATCTACTTCTTGCTGTTTCCCCATTTAAGAAGGTCACTAATTTTGTCTTAAATAAGACAATTACAAAGGTAGCAGAGAAAGCAGCCCGACTCCATATTATTGATTTTGGTATTTTCTATGGTTTCCAATGGCCTTCCTTCATACAGCGCCTCTCATCTAGGCCTGGGGGACCTCCCAAGCTTCGGATTACTGGAATTGATCTTCCACAACCAGGCTTCCGACCTGTAGAAAGAGTTGAAGAGACAGGGCGTCGGTTAGCAAATTACGCCAGGAGTTTTAATGTTCCATTTGAGTTCAATGCCATAGCGCAAAAATGGGAAACAATTCAAATTGAGGATCTCAAAATCAACACTGGGGAGCTGGTTGTCGTGAACTGTCGATATAGATTTAGAAGCCTACTTGATGAAAGTGTGGTAGTGGAGAGTCCAAGGAATATTGTTCTGAATCTGATTAGGAAGATGAATCCAGATATTTTCATACAGGGGATTGTGAATGGAGCCTATGGCGTCCCATTCTTTATGACACGATTCCGAGAGGCTCTCTTCCACTTTTCTGCTTTATATGATATGCTTGAGACTAATGTCCCCCGCCAGAGTTATGAGAGGAGACTGATTGAGAAAGAATTGTTTGGGTGGGAGGCTATGAATGCTATTGCATGTGAAGGCTCCGAGAGAATTGAGAGACCAGAGACATACAAGCAGTGGCAGGTTCGTAATGAGAGGGCTGGGTTCAGGCAGCTCCCTTTGGACCAGGAGATTGTTAAGATAGCGAAAAAGAGGGTGAAATCATGCTACCACAAAGATTTTATGATGGATGAAGATGGGCAATGGTTGCTACAGGGGTGGAAGGGACGCATCATTTATGCAATCTCTTCTTGGAAGCCTGCTCATTAAATGCATATTCTATCACTTATGAATGTATGCATTATGGGATTCTCCTTGTGGTAGAATTCCAGCCTTTTGTTCTATGTGAATTTGTGACTGATATTTGATATCTGAATCTATGGTTTTGAATTTTCTCTGGTTAAAGCTCAAATCTATCTCTCTTGCTCTCACACACTGCCTCTTTGTTTTTCTTTTGTATATAATCTGATACATGAGCTTTTCTTGAGTGATACTCATATAAAGGAGATGATATTTCAGCCATTTGCATCAAGCTCAAAACATCCTTCTTTGTGGCATATTGGATCGGAGGGGTGGTGTTCTCACCCACTAGGGTCCCATACTATATCCTCCATAAACTGAAATCCCATATCACCAATTGCTTGGGGAACACCCTTTAGTTGACCTTACCCTGTTTGAAAATCAATATGATCTTTGAGAGCAGAATTTCAGTGGCTGCTTTCTCATCCTGATGTTACAGAAAATGATTTCAGATACAGTTAGCAGTAGCAATAGTTAGTTTGTAGAAGACAGAATATACAAATATTGGAACATGTGCCATATTGAGTAGACACTTCCCTTGTCACATGAGATAATGATGCCACCAACTCTACGAACGGCTGAACAAAGAAATCAAAAATTAGATCATGACAAAAGTTCTAAGTTTATAACCAGTGATCTAGTTTAGTTCTGTCCTAGCAATTTGTTTGTTTGTAATATCTCAAGGATTGGTTTCTGGTGGTTGCTGCTTCTATAGCTAATTTGGATTGTCAATAAAGCTCCTAGTGCTCAGATCAGATTGGCTGAGAAATGCATTGTTAGGTCTGGATACTAGTGCAAGAAAGCAAAAGAACCACATGAGTTGTTTTGGGGCATTCTTTACTTTATATAAGAAGGCACCAAAGCTTACAGGTGTTTATTTTTAAATATATGTGGGTAAATTTTTAGCTGTCTCCACATGATGTGCATTTGCATTTGTGAGCAGCAGAAATGAGGAAAAGGCCAAAAAAAAAAAAAAGTTGGTTCAGAGGGCAAGAATCTCCTTTCAGCAAAGGGGGGATAGGCCCATGCCTCAGGAGCTCTTGGGACTAATCTGAACATCAAGCAATGCAAGATGGTAAGCATCAGATTGGAACTCTGACAATCACAGCGACCAAGCTGAAAGAGGTGGAATTTGGAAACGTTATTTAATTGCTACCGTATGCATTAACAAAGAGGAAAATTGAGAACAGAGAACAGGAAATTTGTGGGAACAAATAAAATTCATGACTAGTTGCTGGGTTTCCCCTGTGGAGAGGTTGGCCCCTTGTGAAGTGAATCCAATTCTTCATACATTACACCAGAAATAAACAACTGATGACCAGAAATAAACTAATGGAGGCAGCACATTTATTGTTTCTCTAGTTCTTTTTTTTTTCTTTTGATGCTTGTTCAGGTCTTTCGGCTATGAAACTCTTCTTTAATGCTTTATTATTATTTTTATTATCAGTATGATTATTATTATCATCATGACGGCAATGGAGATCTCATTTGGGATTTTTTTCCTTTAAAAATATGAACCCAGTGAATGACATGAACAGAGTTGACTGTATAGTAACCTGGAGTACACTTTAATTTCAAGGGTCCATTAGAAGAGTTTCCTCTCATATTTTGAGGCTTGAGACTTCTAGAGAACTCTCTCTTTATTTTTGAAGCCTCTGTTTTCCACTTAAATATTTTAGTAATTTAATGCACAACATTATGAAATATACTACTTCATGTTTGAAATCTCCTGAGTGAAGGACCCCATATGGTCACAAATATTTAGAGGGAGAATCTCTCTTACTTTGGGATTTGCCCTTGTCCCCAGCTCCAAGTCTCATCACGTTAAGCCATGAGGTATGAATAATTTTCTGGGTACAAAGTCAAATACGATACCTTTCTATAAAGATGGCTGCATTGCTAAGTCTTCCGTATGGTATATGTGAATGGCTGCTTTGTTGTGAATTGTCTGGCCTGGTCAGGATTCAAGGCACCACTCTCCCATCTAATGAAGCCTCCATGCATCTTGGCTAAAGGATTCAGATGTCGTGATGTCTTACTTGTCTTCTTGCCTTCCTAATTTTGGAGAAACAAAGATGTGGTTGGGGACCACGGCCAATGGATTGCCATTTTGATTCAAGCCATGTTACCCCACCCACCCACTAAAAAATCTCATCCCTTTTCCTTGAACTTTTCCTCATTGCTATTAAGACCGATCTATCTCCAATTCTTCAAAAGAAAGTCAGCGCCTCCTGATTGAAACTTTATCTTTTTTTTTTCCTCTGGGCTTTCAGGTACTTCACTTTCATCTCGAAAATCTTCTGAATTCAAGATGCAAATTAATTGGTTTTTTTTTTTTTTTTTTTTAACATGAAAATCTCTTTCTGTTCTATACATATATGCTTTAGATCACTTCTGTTTCATTGAATTCCACCTGCCCAGCATACAATTTTTGTTTCTAATATATTCTGGTGCTGGGATGTTTCATTTTTGGTGGGGGTTTAGAGTTTAATTTGTTCTTGTTTTTCTTATATAAAACCGTTGGTTTGTTTAGTAAAGTTTAGGGCTTAGTATTGTATGTTTCAGAGGTGAAAATTTTGCTTCATTGTGGTCCAGATATTATTGCTGTGACTTCTTGCAAAATAGATGGTCATGGATCAACCTTTGCGCAGATTATATCAGTCAATGAATGGAATCAAACTCGATAAAGCCTCCTCTACAATTTTATTGGGTCAGAATTTTACGGATGGGTTCAAATTGCAGGGGCCATATTTAGATAAAAATGATGTAGATGTTCCACCATGGCTGCCTGATACGAGCTCTGGTAATTTACCCTCATGGTCAAGTGCGGGTGTGGAGGAAAACCTACATGAGGACTGTGATTTTAACGATGTGGCTCTTAAGTACATAAGCCAGATACTTATGGAGGAAGACATGGAAGAGAAGACTTGCATGCTTCAGGAGTCTTTGGCGCTTGAAGCTACTGAGAAATCGTTCTACAACGTTATTGGAGAGAATTACCCTCCTTCAATTGATCATCATCGCGCCTCTTCCATTGATGAAATTCATGAAGACCAATATGAAAATAATTGTAGTAGTTTTGGTGGTGATAATTTGGTGGAACCTGGGTGGAATTGGGATGTTGGAGAGTATAGATACCCTCATATGGCTTCTCAATCTACTTCTTCTTCTTTCAGATCTTCAAATAGTGCCGATAGTAAAGTAGATGGTTTTGTGGATGAGCCTAAGAGTATCCTAGAGATTCCCAATATATTCAGTGGTAGTGAGTCTAGTTCACAGTTCAGGAGGGGGGCTGAGGAAGCTAGGAAATTCCTCCCAAATGGTAATGGCTTGTTTGTCGGTGTGGTAAATAACCTTTCTGGGTTGTTAGTTGGTGAAGTGAAGCAAGGTCATGAGGATATGGGATTCAAGGTGGAGAAGAAGCATCCAAATGAGCACTTTGCAGAGGGGTCAAGGGGAAAAAGGAATTCTCATCCTGAGGATTTGGATGCAGAGGAGGATAGGAACACCAAGCTGTCTGCCATTTTTGATGAATTGACAGTCAGATCAGAAATGTTGGATCAGGTTTTGCTATGTGATGCAGTGAAAAGTGAAGCCGCTCTTCGCGAATCCTTGAAAAATGAAGCAAGCAAGACTCTGCAGCAGCAGGAGTGTCAATCAAAAAGATCCAATTTGGGAAAATCCCGTGGTAGGAAAAAGGGTGGAAAAAAGGATGTGGTGGATTTGAGCAATCTGTTGACTCTATGTGCACAAGCTGTTGTTGCTGGTAATCAGAGGAGTGCCAATGATCAATTGAAGCTGATCAGACAGCATGCTTCTCCTATGGGTGATGGGATGCAGAGAATGGCATATTATTTTGTCAATGGCCTTGAGGCACGCTTGAGAGGCTCTGGAACTGAGATTTACAAAGGTGTCTTAACTAGGGGAACATCAGCTGCCAATATCTTGAAAGCTTACCACCTATTTCTTGCCATATGCCCCTTTAAGAAGCTTCTTAATTTCTTCTCAAATACCACCATTAGAAAATTAGCTGAGAAAGCAGAGAGTCTCCATATCATAGATTTTGGTATTCTCTATGGTTTCCAATGGCCTTCCCTCATACAATGTCTCTCATCTAGGCCTGGTGGACCTCCCAAGCTTCGAATTACTGGGATTGATCTTCCAAAACCAGGTTTCCGACCAGCAGAAAGGGTTCAAGAGACAGGCCGTCGGTTGGCAAACTATGCAAAGAGTTTCAATGTTCCATTTGAGTTCAATGCCATAGCCCAAAAGTGGGAAACAATTCAGGTTGAGGATCTCAAGATTGATACTGAGGATGTGCTTGTTGTGAACTGTCATTGTAGATTTAGAAACCTATTGGATGAAACCGTGACGGTGGAGAGCCCAAGGGATACTGTCCTGAATCTGATCAGGAAGCTGAATCCAGTTGTTTTCATACAAGGGATTGTGAATGGGGGCTATGGCGCCCCCTTCTTCAGGACACGATTCCGCGAAGCTCTCTTCCACTATTCTGCCTTGTTTGATATGCTTGAGCATATCGTGCCCCGCGAGAGATTGGAGAGGACAGTGATTGAGAGAGAGTTCTTTGGGTGGGAGGCAATGAATGTCATCGCATGCGAGGGCTCAGAAAGGATCGAGAGGCCAGAGAGTTACAGGCAGTGTCAGTTTCGCAACATGAGAGCTGGGTTTATGCAGCTTCCTCTGGACGAGGAGATTGTCAACAAAGCAAAGGAGAAGCTGAAGTTGTGCTATCACAAGGACTTTATACTTTACGAAGACGGCCCGTGGTTGCTACAAGGGTGGAAGGGAAGAATGCTTTTTGCAATCTCTTCTTGGAAGCCTGCTTAATCATTTCCATATTCAATATTCCTGATGAATGGTCAAGTTCAGGGGGCCAAGGTATTGACTTCTCTCCATTTACAACATTAACTCTCCCTCACAAACAAATTTTGGCATCTACTATATTGAGAAAGCACTTCCGGCATCTCATGAGATAAGGAGACCAACTGATCTTGTGTACAACTGCAACTGGGAGTCTGAGAATAGAGCAAGGTAAGAGCTTTACCTTGTCCTTGTCTATAGCCACTTATCTAGTCTAGTCCTGTCTTAGCAATTTGAATGTACGTGTTTATATACATGGGTGAAGTTTAGTTATTGCCTTCTAATGTGCTTTTCATGATTCCATTCCATGCAGGATAGTTAATGAAAATTGTTGGTTCACACAGCAAGAGTCTTCCCTCGGCAAATAAGGAGACAGCCCAGGGCCAAGGAATCGGAACGCCACAATCACAGGGCCTCCCTAAAAGATATGCAATTTGAATAGTTATCTAATTGTTATGATGTATGCAAATAAGGAGACAGCCTATGTTGCACATGAAGGTGCATAGAGGTGATGCTGCTTTCACAATTTCATTTTTTATTCTAATATTATGTGCAGTAATTTTTTTTTTTTTTTTATAGTTATTTAAACTTTTAGTTTTTTACTAATTACCATAACTTTAGAGATAATGTTATTGATTTAATATTTAAAATTTTTTTTTTCCACTTTTGAATAATATATTTGTTGTTATTATGTTGGATAAAAGTTGAAATTAATACATATATTTGTTTTTTTTGAGTTATAAATATTTTAGTTTTATTGATCATTACTTCAAATAAAAATCGAAATATATTATAATAAATTATTTTTTAAAATATAAATTTAATTGTTAGCAAGTAAAGCCACATGTTTGAAAGCAATAATAGTGCTTTTTTTTTAAAAATATGAATTTAAGGTAGCACAGAAAAAGTCTGTTTGGTCGGAAAAAATAATTTTTAAAAAATAATTAACAATGATGAAGATTTGATTTTATTAATTTAAATACACAAAACTTTTATGGACTATTTATTAGATTGATATTCATTTGATTTCTAATGCATTCTTGTTCTAATCAATACTAAAATAATTAAATAAGAATAAAGAAATTGTTGATTAATATTTTAGAATAAATTTAAAATTTAATAATATGAGTCATTAAATCCAATACAATTCTCAAGAATGAATATAATTCCATATCAATCCCTCCACAAAATCACATTCCAAGATAAAAGAATATTGATCTCTTGGATTGAAACTCGTTACTTTATGAGAGCAAAAAGAGAGAAGGCTTAAGAGGCATGAAAGCGAGAAAAGAAAATATCAAGAAGGAAACAATCATAGTACAGATAGAGGCACGAAGAACCATCATCTAACCAGAGAGGTATCCTACACCGAGACTAGCAGCCAGAAGTATGCAATTACGGTTGCGAAAATGTTATATAGAGGGTGGGTGTATGTGAACATATTACTTAAAAGATATAAGTGAATATCATTAAGTTGGTAAAGTCATTTAAACAAAAAAGTCTACAAGCATTTCAGACTTTTATATAGCATAGATAATTTGGAACAACATGTGGATTATTATTATTGGACCCTGGTCGGTTTGTGCCTCCACTCCACAATAATTTTGAAATACCATATATTTGATATGAACGTATAGTAATGTAGTGTATAAAATCTCAAATTTTGGATGACACGAGCATGTAACACATACAAAAACTTCAAGACAAAAGAGTCTCTGACTCTGCGTGTGCTTCAATTCCTTGAACCTTGCTTCTGTAATATTAAAATCACGCCATCTTGAGACCTGGAAAGAGAGGCAGCACCATCTCAGACCAACTTCATCTCTCACCTCTCTGGGTTTTAGGTATAATCTGTGTTGTAGTATGCGGCTCATATTGAGTGAAAGAGATATACGAAGAAAAAGAGGCAAATGTCAGAGAATATAAGTACCATTGTCATGCCCCAAGACCCACTCCAAGGGCGTGATGGTCATTTTACACCTCAAACCCGAAGGCTTAAAGTATAATCTGACCCAAACAATCATATTGTAACTGGATGTAACCAATTACCAAATACCTACTCAGAGTAGCGGAACAAAATTCTAAAATCTTCAGACATAACTTTAGAACTAAACATCCATCAACCAAAAATCCATTATCCAAATAGATTGCAACTCAACAAATCAAGTACTAACAAATTTTTATAATCTCCAAATCTCAACTTCAAACTATCATAAAAAATATATTTAAAAGCTCAATATCTAAATAGCTTCCAAAAACTAAATAATCCAAATGAACATAAACTTATAACTAACAATGTTAAAAAATAACATCCTAAGAAAAATCCTAATGATGACCATTTCCTGACCTAGCCATCACTTCTCGCCTGAACTAAGGGTACCTGAAAAATTTTCAACAATTGGGAATGAGCTCACAGCCCAATAAGGAATATTAATGCAGTTCATGGATCAAATATTTTCATTTCAAATAGGAGATATCATTTTTTTTTCATCAAATATCAGAGTTTCAAAAATACCAATATATTCAAAATTCAACCAACCATTTTCATATCAAATTCAAACATTTTCACATAAGATTCAATCAAATCCATTCAATTTTCATTACTTTGGTTATCAAATATCAAATGCCCAGTTAGGTGAGACTTTTCAAATGGGTGGCTAACCTCAAATTGTTCCTGGTGGACGGAACCAAACACTACTAGTACTAGTAACCTCTAACCAAACCCCTAGAGGCTGGGGTCCAAATCAATTACATTCCCACCATGAAATGTAAAAGTCAACTATTATATCCCGTTGACAGTGCCAAATAGTCAACTATTATATCCCGTTGACAAGAGCCAAATAAACCAGAGTGATGTTTTTGTTCAAGTATTTAAATTTACACAACATAATATCTCCATATTTTATGTCATAAATAAAACAAAATATTCCAACATAATATTTAGTGCAAAACAATTTGATCCATGCATGGTAACAAAATATCATTTTCTTTTCCACAATTCAAAATAACATATAAAATAATTTAAATTTTATAAATATTGCATTAACTTCCCTTACCTCAAAATATGCAAAGACCTTGAAGGAAAAATAACCCTGAAAAGTCTACTCCTCACCTAACACAATAAAAAGACAACTATTACTATTTACCTCAAAATATAAATATGATAATCCTAAAATTTCTAAGTGTTAAGATTAATATTTCTTATTAACAAAGTAATAATTTAATTACTCTATTCCTTATTTAATTATGATTTTTTTTCTAATTTAAGTCAAAGAACACCTCATAACTTAACTATTTACTATTTATTTTACTAATTAAATTTTATTTTATTTATTAGCTTAATTTTACCAACTAATCTTGTACTTCACTTTATTTACATAAACCTGTATATATAAATATTATTATTATTGCACTTCCTAATTCTCTGATTTGCTACCTCATTTCTTAATAAAAAAAAATTTGGTTTATTATTACTTAACCATTACTAGCAAGAACCTGTACCTCATCAAAAGTTCCAACACCTAGTTCTATATTATACTAATTTTCATACTCAGCATTACTACCCATTCCTAACACCTATACCTCACTTTTTTTTTTCTTTTCTTTTCTACCCATTACTACTTTATTAATATAATATACATATGAAAAACATTCTTTTTACACTCTCTGCTACTCACTCCAGCACACGAGAATTTATTTTTTTATTAGTAAAATATTATTTTCTCACTCTCTCATTCCCATTGCACACGGCATAACCAACAAGTCTTTTTTTTTTTTATTATTATTATTCTCTGGCTATCACTTGCCGCCACAACACGCCTAGAAATTTCCTTCATTTTTTTTTTTTACTTAGATTTATTCTTCTAAATTTCAAAGTTTCTCAATTTCCAACAATAAACTGCCCCATGTTCATAATTTAATTTTTTTTTCTAAACATTTAGGAAATTCCTAATTTCTAAAATTTCCATTTTTTTTATTTTTTTATTTTTTTACCAATGAAATAATTCATGTTCATGAATTTTCAATGTTTTGATTTAAAAACTAAATAGACAAACCCTAATCTAGATTTGATTTTTTTTTTTTTTTCAAAAACATCTAATGATTTCAAACTAATTCGTTAATCTAAACTAATGATCCAAAAGTTAAAAACTTACCTGAAAAAAAAAGTCTGATATTTCAATCCCTAAAGTCCAAAATCTCCAGCCTTCCGTTCTCTGTGAAATTTTTTTTTTTTTTTTTTATTCAAAGAACAAAAGAAAGTCACTATTTATACTTAGGGCTTTCTAAAACACGAAAAGACCTATTTACCCTCATCAATTAATTAATTAATTAACCTAGTTTTACTAATTTACCCTAAAAAATAGCTGGGGTGTTACATCCTCTCCCCCTTAATAAAAGTTTAGTCCTCTAAACTTGACATACCTGAATCTTGAAAAAGATATGGATGTTTTTCTCTCATCTCCTCCTCTAACTCCCAAGTAGCTTCACGAACACTATGGTTGCTCCATTGAACCTTTACCAATTTGACAACAGCATGTCGTAGTACTTTATCCATTACATCTACAATTTGAACGGACACTTCTTCATATGTCAAGTCCTCAGAAATTTGAATAGGCTTTAACTCCACAACATGAGAGGGGTCAAAAACATATTTCCTTAGAGTCGAAACATGAAACACATTATGAACCTTAGACAGGCTTGGGGACAAGTCTACCTTATATGCCAAAGTGCCTATTTTTTCTAATATTTCAAACGGACCCACAAAACGAGGACTAAGTTTTCCTTTTCTCCCAAATCTCATCACAGACTTCATAGGTGAAACTTTAAAAAACACATGATCACCCACCTCAAACTCCAAATCTCGCCTATGATTATCAGCATAACTCTTATGTCTACTTTGAGCTGCTTTTAATCTTTCTTTAATCAAAGCAACTTTTTCAACAGTAAACTACACAAGTTCAGGCCCCAAAAGTTTCCTTTCTCCAACATCATTCCAACAAATAGGAGATCGACATTTCCTACCATACAATGCCTCAAAAGGTGTCATCCCAATGCTAGCTTGAAAACTATTGTTATAGGCAAACTCTACTAAAGGTAAATGATCATCCCAATTACCTTGCAGGTCCAAAATACAAGCTCTTAACAAGTCTTCCAAAACCTGAATTACCCTTTCTGATTGGCCATCAGTTTGAGGATGGAAAGCAGTACTAAAACTCAACTTAGTGCCCAAAGCTTTTTGTAGACTATGCCAGAATCTAGAAGTGAAACGAGGATCTCTGTCAGACACTATAGAAACTGGTACTCCATGCATTCTCACAATTTCCTTCACATAAAGAGAAGCTAAACGATCTAAAGAAAAGTTGACTTTCATAGGCAAAAAGTGAGCAGACTTTGTCAACCAATCAACAATCACCCAAATAGCATTATTACCCCTTAAGGTTCTTGGCAATCCTATCACAAAATCCATGGTAATATGCTCCCACTTCCACTCAGGAATAGCAAGTGGCTGCAAAGACCCTGCTAATCGCTGATGTTCAGCCTTCACCTGTTGACACACTAAACACTGAGCCACAAATTGTGCAATATCTCGCTTCATACCTGACCACCAATAATTCTGTCTCAAATCTTTGTACATCTTTGTCCCTCCTGGGTGGATCGCAAGCCTAGAACAATGAGCTTCTTCCAAAAGCTCCCTCCTTAAGTCTCCATCATTTGGGACACAAAGTCTAGTCATAAACCTCAAAATCCCATCATCTGATAGAACAAAGTCAGGCTTACTGCCCTTTTTAACCTCTTCCATAAGTTGCACTAAATTCAAATCGTTCTTTTGTAGGGCCTTAATTCTCCCAACTAAGTCTGGTTGTACTATGAAGTTAGCCACAAGAGCTCCCGAGTCCAAAACTCTCATATGGACTTGTAAACTTCTCAAATCTTCCAATAATTGTCTCTGACAACCTTTAATAGCTGCTAAGGAACCAACAGATTTCCTATTCAAGGCGTCAGCCACAACATTCACCTTCCTTGAGTGATACTGAATAATGCAATCATAGTCTTTAAGTAGTTCAATCCACCTCCTCTGTCTCATGTTCAATTCCTTTTGGGAAAATAAATACTTCAAACTCTTATGATCTGTGAATATCTCACAAGTTTCACCAAAAAGAAAATGTCTCCAGATCTTAAGTGCAAAAACCATTGCAGCTAACTCCAAATCATGAGTAGGATAATTTCGTTCATAGGGCTTTAACTGTCTAGAAGCATAAGCTACAACTTTCCCATGTTGCATAAGAACACAACCCAAACCCTGATGAGAGGCATCACTATACACCACAAACCCTCTTGAGCCTGAAGGGATAGTCAAAATAGGAGCTGTCACTAATTTGTTCTTTAACTCTTGGAAACTACGTTCACAATCATTAGACTACTCAAACTTAACCCCTTTTTGAGTCAACCTGGTTAAAGGTAGGGCGATCTTAGAGAACCCCTCAATAAACTGCCTATAATAACTAGCTAGTCCTAAGAAACTTCGAATCTCAGTCACAGTATTAGGTCTCCTCCAATTTGATATGGCATCTACCTTTCCAGGGTTAACAGAGATGCCATCCTTGGTTACCACACACCCAAGGAAAGAGACTTTATCTAACCAGAACTCACACTTCTTTAGTTTGGCATATAATTGCTTATCTCTGAGAGTTTGCAATACAATACTCAAATGGCGCTCATGCTCCTCCCTACTATTTGAGTACACCAAAATATCATCTATAAAAACCACCACAAACTGATCTAAATAGGGCTTGAATACCCTATTCATTAAGTCCATAAAAGCAGCAGGTGCATTAGTCAAACCAAAATGCATAACCAAAAACTCATAATGCTTGTATTTAGTTCGAAAAGCAATCTTGGGTACATCTTCACTTCTAACTCTTAACTGATGATAACTAGACTGAAGATCAATCTTAAAGAACACACATGCACCTTGAAGTTGATCAAATAAATCATCAATCCGAGGAAGAGGATACTTGTTTCTCACCGTCACCTTATTCGACTCTCTATAATCAATGCAGAGTCTCATAGATCCATCTTTTTTCTTTACAAATAAAACAAGGGTTCCCCAAGGTGAAACACTACGCCTAATGAAGCCCTTATCTAACAACTCCTGAAGTTGAATCTTCAACTCCTTAAGCTCTAAAGGTGCCATCCTGTAAGGGGCCTTAGAGATAGAAGCTGTCCCTAGTGTCACATCAATGGTGAACTCCACCTCTCTCTCTAATGGCAAGCCAGGTAGATCCTCTGGAAAGACATCAGGATAGTCTCTTACAATGGGTATGTCTTCCAACTTTAAATCATTTTCCTCATTCACAACATAAGCCAAAAAACCTTGACAACCTTTCTTGAGCAAAGAACTAGCTCGCAAGGCTGAGATCATACGCAATGGTTTGTCCACATGCTTCCCCTCAAAACTAAAATCAGGCTGACCAGGAATGCTAAACGTCACTCTTTTCCCAAAACAATCAACAAATGCATGGTATGAAGCTAACCAATCCATCCCCAAAATCACATCAAAATCTTGGAGGTCAAGAAGTACTAAGTCAACTGTCATCTCTCTATACCCAATCATCACACAACAGTCTCTAAGTATTTTATTAACCACAACAAAATCTCCCAAAGGAGTAGCAACAAACAAATCAAAGTCCATGTTATCAATTGACATACCCAACAAACTAGCAAAAGATGCGGAAACAAAAGAGTGCGTTGAACCAGGATCAATTAAGGCTCTAGCAAATAAGGTGTGGATTCGAATAGTACCTGTCACTACATCAGAAGTAACCTGAGCATCTCCATGAGTCATAGCAAATACCCGCCCTTGAGCCCTGGGCTTCTGTCTATCCTCTTTATTCTCCTCATTAGGCTTCCCAAATACAAACTTCTTACTCTCTGGACAATCCCGAACCATATGTCCTTGCTTTCCACAACCAAAGCAAGCTCCTGTCTCTCTATAGCATGGCCTACCCCCATGCTTCTTGCCACAAGTAGGACAAATCCCATCTAAATTTTGTGCTGCTTTTCCTTTACTCTGATTTCTACTTGGAGCATACCTTTTCTGTGCTTGGTTACCATGAGCACCCTCATTCCTATTCATCTTCCTTTGTTGTTCCCTATACTAGTGAAACTCTTCATTATCTTTCTCTGCAATAAGGGCTCTATCTACCATCTCTGAATAAACACTAAGCTTCAGAATTGATATTTTATTCTTCAGATAAGGCTTCAATCCATCTTGAAACTTTACTGCTTTTTCCTCCTCTGTAGCAATCAACTGTGGGGCAAAACGTGATAGTTCGGTAAACTTAGCCTCATACTGGGCCACAGTCAAATTCCCCTATTCCAAACAGACAAACTCTCCCACCTTTTGTCACCGCACACTGTCAGGAAAGTACTTCTTATAAAAAGCCTCTCTAAACTGACTCCAAACAATAGGCCTTTGATCCTCCAAAAGCCTTTTAGTCATGCGCCACCAATGGTCTGCCTCTTTGTCTAACATAAATGCTGCATAAGAGGCTTTTTGTTCCTCAGAACAATCAATGACATCAAAGAATTTCTCTATTTTCATAATCCAAGCCTCTACCTCTATTGGATCTGAAGTACCAAAAAAGTAAGGAGGACCCAATTTCTTGAAGTCATCAAAAGAGCTACCTTTAGAAGATGAAGACTGTCCCTGAACATTAGTCCCAGCAGCTCGAGCTGGGCATTCAACTAAACCAGCTAGTGTCCCAAGATACCTATAGATCCCTTCTGTACTCACGGGAGGCAAACCCTCAACTGGAGGTACATCATCATTAGCCTGACTGTTTTGTGAAGAAGCTGCTCTTCTTGGTGGCATGATGTCCTAAAATAATAAGGCATAACTAAATTAGTCACTAAGGAACCAATTAGAAAATTTACAAATAAAGAAAGAATTGGAATTTATACTAAATGAAACTAAAACTTAAACGAATGCGTCACTCATCTATCCCCAATCTAAACCAATTCAAGTTCCTATCAAGATCAAAACCTAGTGCTCTGATACCACTCTGTCACCCCCCAAGACCCACTCCAAGGGCGTGACGGTCATTTTACACCTCAAACCCGAATGCTTAAAGTATAATCTGACCTAAACAATCATATTGTAATTGGATGTAACCAATTACCAAATACCTGTTCAGAGTAGCGGAACAAAATTCTAAAATCTTCAAACATAACTTTAGAACTAAGCATCCATCAACCAAAAATCCATTATCCAAATAGATTGCAACTCAACAAATCAAGTACTAACAAATTTTTATAATCTCCAAATCTCAACTTCAAACTATCATAAAAAAAATATTTAAATGCTCAATATCTAAATAGCTTCCAAAAACTAAATAATCCAAATGAACATAAACTTATAAGCTAACAATGTTCAAAAATAACATCCTAAGAAAAATCCTAATGATGACCATTTCCCGACCTAGCCATCACTCCTCGCCCGAACTAAGGGTACTTGAAAAATTTTCAACAATTGGGAATGAGCTCACAGCCCAATAAGGAATATTAATGCAGTTTATGAATCAAATATTTTCATTTCAAATAGGAGATATCATTTTTTTTTTCATCAAATATCAAAGTTTCAAAAATACCAATATATTCAAAATTCAACCAACCATTTTCATATCAAATTCAAACACTTTCACATAAGATTCAATCAAATCCATTCAATTTTCATTACTCTGGTTATCAAATATCAAATGCCCAGTTAGGTGGGACTTTTCAAATGGGTGACTAACCTCAAATTGTTCCTGGTGGACGGAACCAAATACTACTAGTACTAGTAACCTCTAACCAAACCCCTAGAGGCTAGAGTCCAAATCAATTACATTCCCACCATGAAATGTAAAGGTCAACTATTATATCCTGTTGACAGGGTCGAATAGTCAACTATTATATCCCGTTGATAAGGGCCAAATAAACCAGAGTGATGTTTTTGTTCAAGTATTCAAATTTACACAACATAATATCTCCATATTTTGTGTCATAAATAAAACAAAATATTCCAACATAATATTTAGTGCAAAACAATTTGATCCATGCATGGTAACAAAATATCATTTTCTTTTCCACAATTCAAAATAACATATAAAATAATTTAAATTTTATAAATATTGCATTAACTTCCCTTACCTCAAAATATGCAAAGACCTTGAAGGAAAAATAACCCTGAAAAGTCTACTCCTCACCTAACACAATAAAAATACAACTATTACTATTTACCTCAAAATATAAATATGATAATCCTAAAATTTCTAAGTGTTAATATTAATATTTTTTATTAACAAAGTAATAATTTAATTACTCTATTCCTTATTTAATTATAATTTTTTTTTTCTAATTTAAGTCAAAGAACACCTCATAACTTAACTATTTACTATTTATTTTACTAATTAAATTTTATTCTATTTATTAGCTTAATTTTACCAACTAATCTTGTACTTCACTTTATTTACATAAACCTGTATATATAAATATTATTATTATTGCACTTCCTAATTATCTGATTTGCTACCTCATTTCTTAATAATAAAAAAAATCTGGTTTATTATTACTTAACAATTACTAGCAAGAACCTGTATCTCATCAAAAGTTCCAACACCTAGTTCCATATTATACTAGTCTTCATACTCAGCATTACTATCCATTCCTAACACCTGTACCTCATTTTTTTTTTTTTTCTTTTCTACCCATTACTACTTTATTAATATAATATACATATGAAAAACATTCTTTTTACACTCTCTACCACTCCGGCACATGAGAATTTATTTTTTTATTAGTAAAATATTATTTTCTCACTCTCTCATTCCCACTGCACACGACATAACCAACAAGTCTTTTTTTTATTTTTTTATTTTATTTTTTATTATTCTCTAACTATCACCTGCCGCCACAACACGCCCAGAAATTTCCTTCATTTTTTTTTTTACTTAGATTTATTCTTCTAAATTTCAAAGTATCTCAATTTCCAACAATAAACTGTCCCATGTTCATAATTTAATTTATTTTTTTTTCTAAACATTTAGGAAATTCCTAAGTTCTAAAATTTCCAATTTTTTTTTTTTTTTACCAATGAAATAATTTATGTTCATGAATTTTCAATGTTTTGATTTAAAAACTAAATAGACAAACCCTAATCTAGATTTGATTTTTTTTTTTTTTTCAAAAACATCTAATGATTTCAAACTAATTCGTTAATCTAAACTAATGATCCAAAAGTTAAAAACTTACCTGAAAAAAAAAGTCTGATATTTCAATCCCTAAAGTCCAAAATCTCCAGCCCTCCGTTCTCTGTGAAAAATAATTTTTTTTTTTTTATTCAGAGAACAAAAGAAAGTCACTATTTATACTTAAGGCTTTTTAAAACACGAAAAGACCTATTTACCCTCATTAATTAATTAATTAATTAACCTAGTTTTACTAATTTACCCTAAAAAACAGCTGGGGTGTTACAACCATCATATTGCCACCCTGCCCTCTTCTTTCAGTTCTTCAAGTAGCGCCAATATGGTTCCTAATATATTCAATGACAGTGAGTCTGTTTTGCAGTTCAGGAGGGGGTTTGAGGAAGCTAGTAAATTCCTCCCAAATGGTAATGGTTTGTTGCTTGATTTGGCAAACCACCATACTGGGCTGTTATCTCCTGAGGTGAAAGGAAGGCCCTAATAATGTGGTAGATAAGGTGGAGAAGAAGCATGCAGATGAGTATTTTAGAGATGGGTGGAGGGGAAAGAAGAATTCTCATCCAGGGGATTTGGAGCCAGAAGAAGAGAGGAGTAACAAGAAGGCTGCTGTTTGTAATGAAATGAGTCAAATGACAGTGACATCAGAAATGTTTGATCAAGTGTTGCTAAGTGATGCAGGGAAACGTGAAGCTGCTCAACGTGAATCCTGGCAAAATGAAACAAGCATGACTCTGCAGCGGGATGGTCAATCAAAAGGATCTGGAAAGTCCCATGGTAGGAAAAAGGGTGGGAAAATGAAATTGGTGGATCTGAGAAGTCTATTGACTCTTTGTGCACAAGCAGTTGCAGCTGCTGATCGGATGAGCGCAAATAGGCAACTGAAGCAGATCAGACAGCATGCTTCTCCTATGGGTGATGGAATGCAGAGACTGGCTCACAATTTTGCCAAAGCCCTTGAGGCCCACTTGGCTGGCCCGGGATCCCAGATGTACAAAGCTATAAGTACCAAGCCCTCAGCTGCCAATTTCTTGAAACTACACCACCTGCTTTTTGCAGTTAGCCCCTTTATGAAGGTCATTAATTTCTTCTCAAACAAGACAATTGCAAAAGCAGCTGAGAAATCAGGGAAGCTCCATGTTATCGACTTTGGTATTCTCTATGGTTTTGCATGGCCTTCACTCATACAACCTCTCTCATCTAGACCTGGTGGACCTCCCAAGATTCGAATTACTGGGATTGATCTTCCACAGCCTGATTTCCAGCCTGCAGAAAGACTTGAAGAGACAGGGCGTCTGTGAGCAAATTATGCCAACAGCTTCAATGTTCCATTTGAGTTCAACGCCCTAGCACAAAAGTTCAAAACGGTTCAAATTGAGGATCTCAAGCTAGACAATGACGAGGTTCTTGCGGTGAGATCCCGGCATGGATTTAGAAACCTACCTGATGAAACCGTGGTGCGGAGAGTCCAAGAGATAGTGTTCTGACCCTGATCAGGAAATGGAAGCCAAACATTTTTATACATGCCATTGTGAATGCGGCCTGCGATTCCCCCTTCTTTATGACACGATTCCGAAAGGCTCTCTTCCACTATTCTGCTTTGTTCGATATGCTTGAGGAGAATGTGCCCCGCAACATTTTGGAGGGGATGCTGCTGGAGAGAAAAGTGTATGGCCAAGAGATAATGAACATCATTGCATGTGAGGGTTTGGTTTAGAGAGGATTGAGAGGCCAGAGACATACAAGCAGTGGCAGGTTCGTAATGAGAGGGCTGGGTTCAGGCAGCTCCCTTTGGACCAGGAGCATGTTAAGGTAGCAGAGGAGAGGGTGAAATCATGCTACCACAAGGATTTTATGATCGATGATGAAGATGGTCAGTGGTTGCGACAAGGGAGGAAGGGACGTGTTACTTATGCCATGTCTTCTTGGAAGCCAGCTTATTAAATACACATTCATTTCTACTTATGAATGGTTAAGGTCATTGGATTCACCTTGTAGAGTGACAGCCTTTTGTTGTATATGAATTTGCTTGGGATCTTTGATATCTTAAGCTATGGTACCAACTTCCCTCTCATTAAAGTTAGCACAAGTCTGTATTTCACAAACTCTTAACCCTCTTGTTTCTTGTAAATTCATACATCAAATTGATTTTGATAAGCATTGAAGAAGTTTCTTCCTATCATCTATAAACTTTGAATTGTTGGGTAAGTTAACTAAAGACTTGTAGAAATTTTGCTTCGTTTTCCTCCCACTTGAGCACTAACTTGATCATCAGAGGGGATCTCCAAGGGCTCCTAAGATATTCCTGGAATTGCAGGTCACCCTCGATAAGGAGGTGAAGAAGCACATGCTCGGTCTCAGTGGTTCTCATCGTGTTTGGGCAAATAGATCTATGTTCGAAGCTTTCAAATAGAAGACTTGATCCTACAAAGAGTTGATGAAAACACTCAAGAAGCCCAGATCATAGTTAAGTTATTGTTAAAAGCTTAATGCCCAAGGCTCCTAGACAACCCTTACGTCAAGAAAGAATAAGAAACTCCTCGGCAAACTTAATGCCTAAGGCCCGTAGACGGCCCATACATCGGACAAGAGTCTAAGAAACTCCTTAACAAGATTAAAGCCCTAGGCCCTTAGACGACCCATATGTTAAGGAAAAGTTTAAAAGACTCCTTGGCCTGCCAAGCTCCAAAAGGACTCAGTGCAAATCGTAAGGCTATAGTCCAACTAGATAGGTTCGCTTAACAAATTAATGAAGAGACATTCATCCTTGGGCGGAGCTTAGCCCCCTGTAAGAAGAGAACAGACACAAAACCACGTGAAGTTCACCAGCCCCTGACCCCTGTCTTTGTTTTCATTATATATAATATGATCAGTATCATTTTGGAATATAATAGGCTGGCGGACGAGATATGGCAAACATAGTAGTTTGACCAATATAACATTTATTTGCTTTCTTGACGTTGCATAAAAACCTAATCACACCTTGTTTTTTGTCCAAGAAAATTGCTGTCCAACTAAGCTGCCCAAATTATCATTATTTTAGTACATATAAACGACAATTGTCGAAAATTAACTTGTCGGGATGATATTTTTTATGTTATAGTACTAATGGTAGGATATATGACCCGCCTTTGGTCATAACCTATTTCGTTCTCTTCTATGATTTTCAACATCCAAGAAGGCAATCAACCAGGTTATCGTCCAAAGTTGTACTGTAAAGAATATAGAACTTACACACAGGGGTTTCAACTTTCAAATCAAATAGGCAGGTTTAAATGGGTAATTCTGAATCAGCTCAAACAGGCTATCAACCACTAATGAGCTTAAAGGCCTTTAAACTTTTGAATGAAGAATTTAGAGAAACATATGCATAATTATTCCTTGAACCCTTCTTCTGTAATATTAAAACAACGCTATCTAGAGGCCTGGAAAGAGAGGCAGCACCATCTCACACCAACTGTATCTCTCAGTCCTCTGGCTCTGGGGTTTCAGGTATACCATTTGCATTCTCAGCTTCCTCACTACCCAAATCTTTATATTTAAATTGACTGCTTCTGAATGAGAAAGTCTTTTTATGCCTACTTGAATTGAACGCTTTTTTCTGTTCAATTCCTACCGCCCATCATATGAACGGACCTATATTATTTTCCTTGCTTGAAAATATCAGTTCTGTTGTGCTTCTGGGGTTAATTTCTTCTTGTTTTCAAGGGACTCTAGTTTGTTTGGTAAAAAGCTCTGAGGTGTATGCTTGAGAGAGAATCAGTAATTGAAATTCTGCACTTTTTGAGTTTCAGGGTGTTACTGTTGTGGCTGCTTGGAAAATAGATGATCATGGATCGATCCTCGAGTGGATTGTACGGGTCAATGGATAGAACTGGATTCAATGAAGACTCTGTTTCGGTTTTACCGTGTCAGGATCTTACTAATGGGGGAGACAAATTGCAGGAACCAATTTTAGATCAAAATGATATAGATATTCTACCAATTTCTCCCCACTCAAGTTGTAATAATTTAGCCTCCTGGCCGGATGTAGAGAAAGATCCTCACGAGGACTGTGATTTTGGTGATGCAGCTCTCAAGTACGTAAGCCAGATGCTTATGGAGGAAGACGTAGAAGAGAGGAATTGCATGTTTCAAGAGTCTTTGGCGCTTGAAGCCACTGAGAAATTGTTTTATGACATTATTAGGGAGAAGTATCTTCCTCCAGATGATCACCAGACAGCCCCTTTCATTGAGGAAAATTCTGGCAATTCAGATCAAAATGGTAGTATAGATTTCAGTACTTATAGTAGAAATGCTACTAGTGATGGTAACTGCGTGGAACTGGGGAGGAATTTTGATGTTGGAGAGTATAAATCCCCTCATGTTGCCCCCCAGCCCACTTGTCAGTCTTCTTTCAGTTCTTCAAGCAGTGCCAAAAGGGTTCCTAATATATTTAATGACAGTGAGTCTGTTTTGCAGTTCAGGAGGGGGTTTGAGGAAGTTCCTCCCAGATGGTAATGGCTTGTTGCTTGATTTGGCAAACCACCATACAGAGCTGGAGCTGAAGGAAGGCCCTAATAATGTGGTAGATAAGGTGAAGAAGAAGCATGCAGATGAGTATTTTAGAGACGGGTGGAGGGGAAAGAAGAAGTCTCATCCATGGGATTTGGAATCCAAAGAAGAGAGGAGTAGCAAGCAAGCTGCTTTTTATAATGGAATTACTGTGACATCAGAGATGTTTGATCGGGTGTTGCTATGTGGTCCAGAGGAAGATGAAGATGCTCTACGTGAAACCTGGCAAAATGAAACAACCAAGACTCTGCAGCAGGATGGTCAATCAAAAGGATCTGGAAAGTCCCATGGTAGGACGAAGGGCGGAAAAAAGGATTTGGTGGACTTCAGAAGTCTATTGACTCTTTGTGCACAAGCAGTTGCAGCTGACGATCGGACGAGCGCAAATAAGCAACTGAGGCAGATCAGACAGCATGCTTCTTCAATGGGTGACGGGATGCAGAGACTGGCTCACTATTTTGCCAACTCCCTTGAGGCACGCTTGTCTGGTTCCGGGGCCCAGATGTACAAAGCCATAACTACCAAACCATCAGCTGCCAATGTCTTGAAAATTTACCACCTACTTATTGTGGTGAGCCCCTTTGTGAAGGTCACTAATTTCTTCTCAAATAAGTCAATTGCAGAAGTAGCTGAGAAATCAGAGAGGCTCCATGTTATCGATTTTGGCATTCTCTATGGTTTCTCATGGCCTTCACTCATACAACGTCTCTCATCTAGACCAGGTGGGCCTCCCAAGCTTCGAATTACTGGGATTGATCTTCCAGAACCCGGTTTCCGACCTGCAGAAAGGCTTGAAGAGACAGGGCGTCGGTTAGCAGATTATGCCAAGTGTTTCAATGTTCCTTTTGAGTTCAACGCCCTAGCACAAAAGTTCGAAACGGTTCAAATTGAGGATCTCAAGCTAGACAATGACGAGGTTCTTGCGGTGAGATCCCGGTATAGATTTGGAAACCTCCCTGATGAAACCGTGGTAGCAGAGAGTCCAAGAGATAGTGTTCTGACCCTGATCAGGAAAATGAACCCAGATATTTTTATACTTGCCATTGTGAATGCGGCCTGTGATACCCCCTTCTTTATGACTCGATTCCGAGAGGCTCTTTTCCACTATTCTGCGTTGTTCGATATGCTTGAGGAGAATGTGCCCCACAACATTTTGGAGAGAATGCTGTTGGAGAGAGAAGTGTATGGTCAAGAGATAATGAACATCATTGCATGTGAGGGCTTAGAGAGGATTGAGAGGCCAGAGACATACAAGCAGTGGCAGGTTCGTAATGAGAGGATTGGGTTTAGGCAGCTCCCTTTGGACCGGGAGGTTGTTGAGGAGGCAAAGGAGTGGGTGAAATCATGCCTCCACAAGGATTTTATTATCGATGAAGATGGGCAATGGCTGAGGCTAGGGTGGAAGGGACGCATTACTCATGCCATGTCTTCTTGGAAGCCTGCTTGTTAAATTCACATTCATTACTACCTATACAGGTCATGTTGTTATCCTTCTAGAAATCCTGTTTAGATGGTTTGTTGGGATTAGATGAAATAATGTGTTCCATTTTAGGTATTCTTTGACTACGTTTTCAAGTATGGTGCCTGCCTTACTATTTGTTTTGTCTCTTAGCTATGCACTAGGTCATCTCCTTTTTATTCCCCAAAAGTCTCTCTCCTCCATCGGTACGTGGCTTTTTCATAATCCTTTTTAAATTAAAAGTGCGTTTGATAGTAATTTTATAAAGTATTTTTAATTTTTTTAATATTTCAAAGATAAAAATTGTCAAACATTAAAGATATTAGAAACACTTCCTAAAATCTATATCAAATACATTATAAATAGTTATATGATGATGGTAGTCAACTATTTCTTTCTATGTAAGCTTCATGCACTTACCACTTTATTTTTTTTTACTCTAAAGTCTTATTTGGTTTCTTCGTACTTATCTCATTGGAGGGTAGTTTTGAAATAACCTCACTTTTTGATCCTTGAAGTTATCCTTTATATCTAATTCTTAGTTAAGATTTAAACTTAGTGAATTTAAGGGATCATTAGTTGATCCTAGTAATTCAACCCTCATTTTCCAAATTATTGAGCTTTTTAAGTATAGTCTACCTCCATGGGTCTTTTTATTGATTTATTCTACAACTTATCTTACCTATTTTAAAATAGTCCCCGTGTTGCATGCCAATAGCCAACTCCGATTATTTACTAGTTTCTTGTATGATTGGCTAGTTATCTTGGCAATTGATTGTAAGCCTTATGGACCATTTCAAGAGGTGGCCTCTCTTTTTCGTAAATCAAGTGCTTGCTTTTGTAGTTTGATTTGGTTTTAGCTTTACTTTTGCAACTTCGGTTCTTCCGACAACTCAGATTTTTGAAGTAGGAGGTCGTAAATCTTAAGCAAACTGATTGTAAATCAAAATTTTATATATTTTGAGAGGATTTTTACATGATAAAAAAAATGTTAAACTTCATTTTCAGTCATCACTGGGTCAAATGCCTTTCATTTTCAGAGTCTGAAAAGCACCAAAGACCAATTAACGTGGCCATCATCCTCATTTTAGGACCAGGTTTTGGTCATAACCTGCTTCATTGTCTCTTGTGGTTTTCAACATCCAACGAGGGTAGCAGCCACGTTATTGTCCAAAGTTTTGTTATAAAGAATACAAAAATAACTTTGGTCAATTTAAATAACATTTTCTGTGGCAACAAAAGTAAACGTGCATGCTTTGAAATGAATGAAAGATAAAGAAAAGAGTCTTCTATATGTTGGATTTGCAGTACCCCTTATCTTGTTCCTAAGGAGAACAAGTGTTATTTTTCCTTTTGTGCCCATGGGTTTCAAGTCAAATAGGTTTGTATGAGTAATTTTGGGTCACTTCAACTAATGCATGTCTCATTTGAGGCCGATTATAGTATTTAATGAAATATTTTTGAACATTTATTAATTAGAATTTTAAAGTCTATTTCATAATATTTTTAAAAACCATTTTTAGTTTAAAAAATATTTTTGATGTTTGATAAAATTTTAAAAAAGGTTTTAAAATTTTTTAAAAATTACTTTTAATTTTAAAAAAATTGCGTGATTTCTTCAATAAACATTTTCAGAGAATATTTCTATTAAAAGCACTTTAACTAGAAACATTGTTAAACATATTCTTAAGTTGTATGTGGTTTTTGGAATTAATTAATAAAAAGAAAAAAAATGCTAAAAAATGAATTTTTTTAAAATTTTTGTAATCATGGAAAAAAAGTCAAACATAAAATAATAAGAACTAATTTTTTTTTTTTTATAATTTTTTCCTTGTTTCCTTTTTCTCATTTTTTTTTTTTTGCAAATCAAACATATACGACAAGAAAATTTTTCTTATATTTGGATGTAAAAAAGAAAGGATAAAAAAAAAAGGGAAAAAAGAAGGAAAAAAAAAATTAAAAGAATCCTCTTTCCAAAATGTATTTTTCAATAATTTGAATCTTCTCTCTAAGATATTTTCCTCTACATTACAATAGGATAAAAATTTTATAATATTTATTTATTTTTTCTTTTTCTAATACTTTTTTGAATTCACTTTCCTTACTTTGATATACCAAAAAACAGCCATCAACTCCAAGTAAAGGCAAATACTTATAAATCTTAAGGAAAATAATATTTAAATTTTTATTTATTTAAACTTCTAGGTAAGACACGTATTGGGTTAAAGAAAAGGCCTCGCTGGCGAGTTGAAATTTTTTTAAGTTTTTAAATAAATAATTGGGAGAAAATATAGGTGAAAAAAATAAAATTCTTCCCGAATAACTGGAAATTTTATTATTCCACTTGCTAGATACGGAAAATGACTTTCTTAATGAGAAGACCTCATTGACAATTTTTGCACGAATTTGGAGTAGGTATAAGAGCAATCGAATGCTCCATTGCTTCATGATGAGAGCATTTTATTGGCTATTACTCCATTGTTGTTACAGGCTTTGCGTGCTTTTTGTATACTTCATTGACCTTTGGGCATACGAGGAAAAAAACAATTGTGCTCTACATTTTAGGTGCAGGTCGATTAGTCAAGTCGACCTGTAAGTTTGAAGGTTGTCTTTTCTTACGGTGCTCATTTGTGAGTAAGGTAAATTTTGGTAGCTTCAATGTGGTCTTCCACCATAGCACCTATCTCCAAATGTGCTGGTTGAGATCAGGTTTCAAGGTAGACCAATATCTTGGTGGTAGAATTTTTGGTAGCTCCAATAAGAATTATTATTTCTGAAGTACTAAGTTTTGTGCTTCCGCTCCACACTAATTTTGAAATAGCAGCTATTTGATATGAAGATGGTAATATAGTATATAAAAATCTCAAATTTTGGACATGCTCTACTAAATAAAGACGAACAAGCTGGTAAAAAGTCTTAAACACGTTAGAATCTCTGACCGATGGAAGTCTCAATTCCTCCAACCTTCCTTCTGTGATTTTAAAATTGCGCCACCCTGAGGCCTTTGAAAAGGAGAAGTAGCACCACTTCATACCTGCTCCATCTCTGAGTTCTCTGGGGTTTCAGGTATTTCATCTTCATCTTAAAATTCCTTCTGTATATTTGTATATTTTCAACTCTTTTTTCTGTTGAATTCCTCCTGCCCATTATATTCTGTAGCTTCAAGATCATTTTTGCTGTGCTTTCCAGAGTTCAATTTCTTCTTCAAAGCTAACCCAGTAATTGAAATTTTGCGCTTTTGAGTTTCAGGGTATTATTGTCGTGGATTCTTGTAAAATAGTTGGCCATGGATCGACCCTCGAGGGGAATCGAATTCAGTGAAGACTCAGTTCCATTGTTATCGGGTGAGAATCTTCCCGGTGGGTTGAAATTTCAGGAGCCGTTTTTATATCAAAATAATATAGATACCGTACCAATTTCTCTGCACCCGAGTGGTAGTAATTTAGCCTCGTGGCCGTGTGCGGGTGTGGAGGAAGATCCTCTTGCGGACTCTGACTTTAGTGATATAGCTCTCAAGTACCTAAGCCAGATACTAATGGAGGAAGACCTAGAAGAAAAGACTGGCATGTTTAAGGAGTCTTTGGCGCTTGAGGCCACTGAGAAATTGTTCCATGACATCATTGGGGAGATATATCCTCCTCCAGGCGAGGAAAATTGTGGCAACCCATCTGAAAATGATAGTATAGATTTTAGTACTTGTAATAGTAATGATACTAGAGATGGTAACTTAGTGGAACCAGGGAGGAATTATGATAAGTCTCCACATATTGCTTCCCAGTCAACTTCTCATTCTTTAAGTTCTTCAAGCAGCCCAAATATTGTCTTAGATGGTTTTGTCGATGTTCCAATGAGTACCCTTAAGGTTCCCAATATATTTAATGACAGAGAATCTGTTTTGCAGTTCAGGAGGGGGTTTGAGGAAGCTAGTAAATTCCTTCCAAATCGTTCTGATTTGTCAGTTGATTCGGCAAACCATAATACAGAACTGTTAGTCCCTAATAATGTAATGAATAAAGTGGAGAAGAAGCATGGAGGGGAGCATTTTACAGATGGGTCAAGGGGAAAGAAGAAGACTCATCGAGATTTGGAATGTGAGGAAGTGAAGAGTAACAAGCAGAGTGCTGTTTATAATGAAATGACACTGACATCAGAAATGTTTGATCGAGTATTACTCTGTGATGCAGATGCATATGAAGCTGCCCTTCGTGAATCCTTTCAAAATGAAACAAGCAAGACTCTGCAGCAGGATGGTCAATCAAAAGGATCTAATGCTGGAAAGCCCCGAGGTTGGAAGAAGGGTGGGAAAAAGGATTTGGTGGACTTGAGAAGTCTATTAGCTCTTTGTGCACAAGCTGTGGCGGATGATGATCAGGTGAGCGCAGGTAAGCAACTGCAGCAGATCAGGCAGCATGCATCTCCAATGGGTGATGGGATGCAGAGACTGGCTCACTATTTCGCTAATGCACTTGAGGCACGCTTGGATGGCTCTGGATCCCAGATTTGCAAAGCGGTTATTACCAAACCATCAGGTGCCCATTTCTTGAAAGTTTACCACCTACTTCTTGCAGTGTGCCCCTTTTTAAAAGTCCTTAATTTCTTCACCAATAAGACAATCACAAAAGCAGCTGAGAAAGCAGAGAGGCTCCATATTATTGATTTTGGTGTTCTCTACGGTTTCTCATGGCCTTCACTTTTACAACGTCTCTCAACTAGGCCTGGTGGGCCTCCCAAGCTTCGGATTACCGGGATTGATTTTCCAGAACCTGGCTTCCGACCGGCACAAAGGGTTGAAGAGACAGGGCGTTGGATAGCAAATTATGCCAAGAGTTTCAATGTCCCATTTCAGTTCAATGCCATTGCACAAAAGTTTGAAACTGTTCAAGTTGGGGATCTCAAGATCGGTAGCGAGGAGGTTGTTATAGTGAGGTGTCGATATCGATTTAAAAACCTCCTGGATGAAACAGTGGTGGCAGAGAGTCCAAGAAACATAGTTCTGAATCTGATCAGGAAGATGAACCCAGATATTTTCATACACGCCGTCGTGAATGCGGCCTGCGATGCCCCCTTTTTCATGACACGATTCCGAGAGGCTCTCTTCCACTATTCTGCTTTGTTCGACATGCTTGAGAATAATGTGCCCCGCAACATTTTGGAGAGGGTGGTGATCGAGAGAGAAGTATTTGGCCGAGAGATAATGAACATGATTGCGTGTGAGGGACCAGAGAGGATCGAGAGGCCAGAGACGTACAAGCAATGGCAGATCCGTAATGAGAGGGCTGGATTTAGGCAGCTCCCTTTGGACCAGGAGATTGTTAATATAGCAAAGGAGAGAGTGAAATCATGCTACCACAAAGATTTTATGATTGATGAAGACGGCCAATGGTTGCGACAGGGGTGGAAGGGACGGATTATTTTTGCTATCACTTCTTGGAAACCTGCTTCCTAAATTGATGATATGGGTTCTCCTCGTAGAAATTGAGCCTTTTGTTCTATATCAAGAAGCTCAGTACCTGTTTGCTGCTGATCTTCTTTAGTTCTGTCCGGGCAGTTTGCTACATGGAATGAAAATAAAAGAAGAATGAAATGAGAGAGAAAATCCAAGAGTGAATGTGAAGTAGAGTATAGAATGGAAGGATTTTATTCCTGTTCATTTGGGGGAAAAATATTGCACAATTTATATTGCAATTAAATGCATAGATGTCAACTTTAATAGTAGAAAAGGAAAAACAAAATCATTGATCAAATCTTTGTGTGAAACCAGAAAAATAATAATAATTGGGAGAAAAAAAAACACATAATGATTTACGTGATTCCGTCAGTCTCAAGCCTACGTTAAAAAGATAGAAAAAAGAAAAACTTTTCACTATTGTTAGAATAAATTATAAAATCTCTTCCTATAATTTTTTTATAGGAAATTAAGTGTATAATTATTAAAGATGTTTTTTCCAAAAAAGAAGATAATGTAATTGAAAACACACTTACAAAAATATGTTCTATTAAAACTATTAATTAACTTCCCAGATTCAAAATAAATGTAACATCAATAATAAATAAATATAATAAAAATATTTATTATATTTATAAACTAATCGAGATCACAAATACCAGATTTAATTGAAATTAAAAGAAAATGACTTAACAAAATTTGATCTAATGGATGTCCAAAGTGGTTTATGTAAAATATGACTTTCTTTGAAACTTTGTGAATGACATTTAAAACACTCAGATAGAAAATGGAGATGAGACATCAATTTCATTTTCATTTACATTTATTAGTATATTTAAATTGTTTTAAAAATGGAATAAGAATTAAAAAAAAAAATTGATTGATATGAAATCAATTCTTATTCTAATTTTTTATTTATTATTATTATGATTCACTTTCATTCATATTTATTAATTTTATTGATTTTTTAAAACCTCCATAAATGGTACAAAGAACTAAAATTCAAGTATATTTTTTAAAAGATACATTTAATATAAATTCAAAATTTTAATATATGATTGATATATTTTTCTCATCACACGTTTTAAATGTATTTTTAAATTTTTTTAATTTTCCGTAGATGGAAAAAACACACAATATATTCCTATGACTTAGAATTGGAGAAGCAATTCCCGCAGAATTTCTTGAATGTAACTTCGAAATTTCAATTAGAGCCGTGGAAGGCGTAGACAAATTCCCAAGTCTATCCGCGTGTGGAAATGTCTCTTTTTGCTTTCTCTCAAAACTTATATCAATGTTTTGGGCGGGTACGTCTGATGAGTTTAATAAGAGGAAATAAAGAACAGGACAAAATCTGTTGACAGCGGGCATTTGGGCGGCCAGGATTTTCTCCTGCTCCGCCTCATCCTGAATTGCCAGAATCTTCTCTTTCTTTTGTGTGTCTGTCGCTGGTCCTCCATAATTTACAACTCATCGCCTCCTGTCTCAGACCTCATAGCACGTACTACTTGTCGTCTCTCTCGATTCCAGGTTTTCCTTTTTCCGTTTATTTTTCTTTCTGTTTGATTGTATATGTATTCTCGTAATATATTCTTTTGCGTCAAGATTTCATGTTTGTTGACTCTAATGTTCTTGGTTTGGCGTAATTTTAGGGTTTGTTTTTTTGCTTGTTTAATATTAGTTTGCTTAAAGAAAACTGAAAAGTTTGGGATGTTTTTTTGTTTGTTTGAGAGGGAACCGTTAATTGGAAATTTGCTGTTTTAGGGTTCAGGTATTGTTGTTGTGACTTTTGGAACGTAGATGGTCATGGATCGATCTTTGAGTCGATTATACGGGTCAATCAATGGAATCAAGTTCAGTGAAGACTCTGTTTCAATTTTATCTGATCAGAATCTTAGTAATGGACCGGGATCGGAGGTGCCGATTGGTTGTGTAGATATTCCACCATTCCCACCTGATCCAGGCTCTAGCAATAAAGCCACGTGGTCGAGTGTGCGCAGGGAGGAAGATCCTCATGAGGACTGTGATTTTAGTGATGTAGTTCTTAAGTACATAAACGAGATGCTTATGGAGGAAAAAATAGAAGAAAAAACTTGCATGTTTCAGGCGTCTTCAGCACTTCAAACCACTGAGAAATCATTCTATGATGTTATTGGGGAGAAGTATCCTCCTCCAATTGATCACCGTTTGATGAAATCCTCACCTTATGTGGAGGAAAATCAAGAAAACTCGTCTGAAAATAGTAGTGGGAAATGCAGTAGTTATAGTAGTATCACTAGTTCTACTAGTGATGGTAACTTGGTGGAACATGTGTGGAATGGTGATCTTGGAGAGTGTAAGTCAGCTCATAGTGCTTCCCAGTCCACTTCTCAATCTTTTTCCAGTTCTTCAAATGGTGCCAGTAATATTGCAAATGGTTATGTGGATTCTCCAATGAGTACCCTGAGGATTCCGGACATATTTAGTGACAATGAAGCTGCTTCACTGTTCAGGAAGGGGGTTGAGGAAGCTAGTAAATTCCTTCCAAATAGTACTGGCTTGTTTGTTGATTTGGTGACAGAGAATAGTAGGGGGTTAGTGAAGCAAGATCCTAAGGATGTGGTTGTTAAGATGGAGAAGAAACACAGAAATGAGTACTTTACAGGTGTGTCGAGGGGAAAGAAGAATCCTTATCCAGAGGATTTGGATTCAGAGGAAGAGAGGAATAGCAAGCAGTCAGCGGTTTATAATGAAATGACTGTGACATCAGAAATGTTTGATCTGGTCTTGCTATGTAACGAAGGGAAAGGTGAAGCTGCTCTTCGTGAGTCTTTTCAAAATGAAGCAAACAAAACTGTGCAGCAGGATGGTCAATCAAAAGGATCCAATACTGGAAAATCCCGTGGTAGGAAGAAAGGTGGCGGCAAGGACTTGGTGGACTTGACAACTCTACTGACTCTTTGCGCTCAAGCAGTTGCTGCTGATGATTGGAGGACAGCAAATGAGCAACTAAAGCAGATCAGACAGCATGCTTCTCCTACGGGTGATGGAAGGCAAAGAATGGCTCACTATTTTGCCAATGGTCTTGAGGCACGCATGGCTGGCTCTGGAACTCGGATTTATAAAGCAGTCATTACTAAGCCAACATCAGCTGCTATTGTCTTGAAAGCTTACCATCTACTTCTTGCTGTGTGCCCGTTTAAGAAGCTTCCTAATTTCTTCTCAAATAAGACAATTACAAAAGTGGCAGAGAGAGCAGCAAGGCTCCACATTGTTGATTTTGGTATTCTCTATGGTTTCCAATGGCCTTCTCTCATACAACGTCTCGCTTCTAGGCCTGGTGGACCTCCCAAGCTTCGGATTACTGGAATTGATCTTCCACAACCAGGCTTCCGACCGGCAGAAAGGGTTGAGGAGACAGGACATCGGTTAGCAAATTATGCGAGGAGTTTCAACGTTCCATTTGAGTTCAATGCTATAGCGCAGAAGTGGGAAACAATTCAAGTTGAGGATCTTAAAATTGACAGTGATGAGCTGCTTGTTGTAAACTGTAATTGTAGATTTAGAAACCTACTTGATGAAACTGTAGTTGTGGAGAGTCCTAGGAATATTGTTCTGAATCTGATCAGGAAGATGAATCCTGATATTTTCATACAGGGAATTGTGAATGGGGGCTATGGTGCTCCCTTCTTTCTGTCACGATTCCGAGAGGCTCTCTTTCACTTTTCTGCCTTGTTTGATATACTTGAGGCTACTGTGCCTCGTCAGACTTTGGAGAGGACGCTGATTGAGAGAGAGATATTTGGTTGGGATGCAATGAACGTCATCGCATGTGAGGGCTCAGAAAGGATTGAGAGGCCAGAGACATACAGGCAGTGGCAAATTCGTAACCTGAGGGCTGGGTTTAGGCAGCTCCCTTTGGACCAGGAGATTTTTAATATTGCAAAAGAGAAGGTCAAATTATGGTATCACAAAGACTTTGCGGTTGACCAAGATGGCCAGTGGTTGCTACAAGGATGGAAGGGGCGCATTATTTTTGCAATCTCTTCTTGGAAGGCTGTTCAGTAAATGCATGTTCTTTATCGCTTATGAATGGTCAAGATCATGGAATTCTCATCACAGACGAATTCCAGCCTTTGGTTCTGCTTATTTCACAGATTAAACGGGAGCTGAATTTAGTTGATACCTTCTTGCAATCATGCTATGAAATGTGGTTTCAAATGGAGTCAGCAACGACAACAATTAGTTGTTCGAAGAAAGAGATGACAGATTGCAAAATATAATGTAGGAGAAGATATTTCATGTATCTCAAGACAACGGTCTCTACTTTGTGAATCACTGAACGAATAACTCATGACATTCTAGGGTATGGTAAGCTTTGACATACACATGTTTATAACAAGTGATTTAATTCTGTTGTACAGTTTGTATACATGTAAGTGATACTTCAAGGATTATTTAGAAAAGCTAATTCTTTTTTGGTTATGGCTTTACCATTGCTGTTAATTCTTGGGTGCTTGTGGGCTTCATGTCCTTGTGTGATTGATTATCTTGGTTCATTTCATATGGCTTCTAGTGAGGACTGTTTCTCATTGTTCTATGATAAGACAGGTTTTCATGCTTGATGCTGAAAAGATGTATGTGATGTGGTGTTATTTGTTCTAATTGGAACCTGGGCGTCATTTTCTTATCAGATGAGAAATATATGCTTCCTGAAGTTTTCAGTTTTTTTCATCATGCAAAATATAGTGTCATTATGATTTTATTTCCCTTCTAGAGGATTTGCTGAAGAGATCTATTTGTGCATTTGATTGACTTATCATCATTGTCATCGTCGCCATCCTATTAATTTATTAGTATAGTTTAATTAATAAGTGGTTAGGATAGAGGGTCAAAGGAAGCAGGGGATCATGGAAAGAAAGTAATTCAAAATAATAGTGTTAATTTCATCTTAAAGTCTAATCTTGAATTTAGAGAAATGATCAAGATCCAATTCCTGATGGACTGGCACTGGCAAAATGAATTATTCAATTAGGCTGGGGTAATCAATGGCAATCTGTGTGCTTTTGTGTTGTGGGCCTGTGCAAAGAAGAAAAGGGAGATGGATGCAATGACCCATGAAATAGAAAACGTGAAAAACCAGCTTCCAAATCTGACTTTGAAAATGGGGATGGCAGTGGTATCCTTGGATTTCCAGAAACATATTCGCTACTCGGTTTTGAATTGAATTTTGATACCCAATTTCGGGAATCCCAGCAAATGACCTTGACATTGGGCACAAGGATTACTTAAAAGAAAACCAAATAAAGAAAAACTTTGCTTGCTATCACAAAAAGGAAATTATCTAAAAAAAAATAGAGGTAAACAAGGATTAGCCAAGGGAAACCAGATGAGGAAAAACTTTCTTCTCTTGCTTCTGACCCCTGCTAACAAAGGGGAAAAAAAACTTGCTGCTAAAAAAGGAAATTACCTAGAGAAAATAGAGCTAAACAAGGATTACCTAAAGAATATCATATAAGAAAAAACACGCTTGCTATCATTGTTATATATTATTAAGCCCACAATCTTCCTCATTTCTACATTACATTTTTTATAGAAAGGAGAAGACAATTACTTAAAGAAAATGGAACTAAACAAGGATTGACTAAGGAAAACTAGATAAGAAGATACTTGCTTCTATCATCTGTTAGACCAAGATTTTTTATGATAATAAAACTATGCTTAAATTTAATGGTTATATTTGAGTGTGTGAAGCAAGAAAGATTTTCTAAGAGATATTCAAGAAGAGACAATGGTGGACTTAAGATTTAAAGTTTGAGGTGGTGATTGGCAAGTGTATCTAATTTTTCCTATAGTTATTTTGTTCACTATGATTATACATCTAAATTCCAATACATGCTAACTATGTTTTAGAAGCTTTATGGAAGTTTTTAGGAGAGAAAAAATGAAAAAGAAAGAAAAGGCCCACTTGACTTCACTTTCTTTTTATTTTTGGAATAAAGGAAAGCCCTCTAACTAATTGGAAAGAGATAGGGTGAAGAGAAGTTAGACACAAGAAGATGGACAAAAAATAAGAGTACGCATGGAACCGAAGAATGTCTTAAATTGAATTTATCAATCTTATTTTTATTCAGATGGATCTAAATTAAGTCTACCTATAAAATATATCATTTTGAAATTAAATAAAGTTTGAAGTATTTTTCAATTTAAAGATTAAATATTAAGGCTTATTTGGAAATGTTTCCAAAATAAGTTATAAAAGATGTTTTCAATATCAATTCTTAATTATTTTAAAAAACAAAATTCTATTGAGAACTCAAATATAAAAAATAATATTTTAATCTCATGGAAGGTATCATTTGTGTATGTATAATACAAAAACTTTCAACTTATTTATCATATTTTTAATTGTCATTTCGAACTCTATATTTAAAAAAAAACCTAAAATTTATTCTTCAAAAAAACAATTTGTCTTTAGAATAAATATTCCTATCAAAATTATTTTAAATATGATCTTTGAGTTAAAAGAACTATTTTTTCACGTTCAACTTTCCAAACCTTCATAGAATAAAATAGGAGTAGGTGTAGGAAAATAGGGCATAACATAGGTATATCTATAAAAGCCCAAGACTTAATATCACAAATCCATTGTCGTCTAGTCCGGTTTAGGATACCTGGCTTTCACCCAGGCGACCCGGGTTCAAATCCCGGCAATGGAAGACAATTTTTGCCTTTTTTTTTTTCTTTTTTAAAGAAAATATTTTTTGTACACGTGGCAACATGGTACACTTGACCGATTTGACAGTAATTCGCCTGAGGGAACATTAGGGTTTCTCTGCAGGGGAAGAACAGGAAGAAGAAGATGAGCGGAGCAGGGACGCCTGATTTCTTTTACAGGGAAGCTCAGCGCCTCGGCTATGCGGCTCGCTCAGCTTTCAAGGTCCCCTCCTTTCTTCTTTTTCCTATTTCATTATGCGCTGTTTGGTTACACGGAATCTTTAGGGAATGAAAAGAAAATAGAATGTGGAAATCCTTATCGTTACTGGGGACATGAGAAAAGAGAAGGAAAGGACTCCACCTCAATTTTTCCAGTGCAGCTACTTGATTCACGATCTTAGAAAAAGGAAGGCCTTGCAGGCACTGTAGCTATTTGGTTCAATTTTTTTTTTCCACACTTTCCTGAAATCAACCAGAGGGCTGTGGATAGTAAGATATAGTTTATTTATCCTTTACTCTTTCTGTCTCTATTGCAAGCAGTTGCTTCAGATGCAGAAGCAATACAAACTGATAAAACCAGGGTCATCTGTGCTTGATCTTGGATGTGCTCCTGGTGCTTGGCTTCAGGTTCAGTCGTATTTCTCTTCTTTTCCTTTTATTAAACCTGCCTGAAGCTATGTAATAGCTTTCATGGTGTTATAACCTCAATGTAGGTGGCTTGTCAGAGCTTGGGTCCTCTAAAGAATGGTGGGGTTGTTGTGGGCATTGATCTGAAGGTGATTATCACATGATTCTTTTATGAGTCTATTGGTTTCTTGCTCGCAAGGGTATTAACCTATAAAAGCAAATAAAAACAAATTAAAGGTGTGGATTGGAAGATTGAGGCATGGCTTTTCCATTTTGTTACTACGTTTTAATATGCGAACTGTGGTATCTGCAGAACAGAAGGTGAAGGTTCCTTCTATGCATTGTGATTCGAGGGTTAAAACTGTTTGTGCTGATGTCATGAAACTCCCCAAGGACGAAATCAGGGCATTCTCACCACAGGTAAAAGATTGATAAATTCATTTGACACCTTTAACATATGTGCATTTGAAAAAGCTAGGTCTGTTACCAGCTCATGCCTTTCTGATTGCCTGCAAATGGAACTTGCCCTGGGCAATTGCCTTCTTTTTGTTTGTGCTGAATGCTTCAGAATGTTGTTGTTTTTTTTTTTTTTTTATCTCTTCTGATCCATCATTTCAATTTTAAGAATTTAGTTGACATTCATAAATGAGAAGAAGGTTAAGCATTTTGAGTAGTCCTTGGCTGAGTAGCTCTTAGTCTACAACAAGTTTTAGTTAAGGTTAGAATGCTATGGTGCACCCCTTTTAGTCTTAAGAAGCCTGAAAATATATCTGTTCATGACATAGTAGTCAAACATCTCTGTCAAAAAAAAAGTTATCAAACTTCTCAAATATTTTTGGCATACAAGGATGATAAGTTCTAGATTGTTTCACTAATTAAAGTCGTATCGTTTTGTTAATCTATTGCTTGGGTTGGCCTGCTTAGTTTTCAAAGTACTTGGGCCACTGACTGCATAACGGCATGTGAAACTCACAAGCAATAATATGAAGTGTTAAACCATTTACTAAATCTATGTCTAAACCCAACCCAAACTCAATTTCTGGCTGTAAAACTTATATTAATTGCCTAGTTCATTGGAAAATTGAACTGGATAGCCAAACTTCAGGCTTCATGAGTAAGCTTCAGCCTAGCAGCTCAGTATGCAGCCCCACTAGCCTGTCTCCTGGTAAGGGCTTGTTTGAAAATTGTTCTTAAAAACAGTTTTCTGTTCTTTATATCAGAAAATCATTTTTTAAGAATTTGAAAACATGTTTCTTAAACAATTTTGAGGTGTTTTTAGGTTTTTTTTTAGGATGTTATAAGCAATAATTGAAAAGATAAAAAATACTTTAGGAGTTTTTGTATTGTACACAAGTATACAGCATTTTTATGGAAAATAAGCTAAGAAAACTATTGATAGCAGGGAGATGATAATTTATTGTTGATGAATTTGTGTGCCTAGGCTCTAGGGTGACTTTGCATGTTTAAGTGCCCTCTTTAAAACTATGTAAGAGAGTGGGAGAATGTTCATATTGATTAACCTTTGATGTCATCATTAGGTCGTGTTTGATTCATTAATGAGAAAATGCTCATAAATTCAAAAACCAAAAAAAAAAAAAGGGAAAAAGAACTGGTACAAATTTGTCTTTGATCCTATCCAAAAACCAAAAAAAAAAAAAAAGGTAGTTTTTTTTCGAAGGTTGAACTATTTTTAGCATCATTCTTTATCTATATCTTCTCTCTAGTGGAGCTACTACACAGAGTTTTGGTTTTGTGTATTGTGCAGCGGAAGGGATTTTCAGTGATACTTTCAGATATGTGTCCCTTGGTTTCTGGTATCACAACTAAAGATGCAGTTTTATCTGCAGAATTAGGCATGCAAGCACTCCATTTGGCTGTTAGAGGGCCTGCCCTAGCTCCTTCAGGCGATGAAATTCAGAAGGGGGAGCATCATGATGATTCTACTTCTGGTCCAGATGACGATGGCATCCTCCAGCCAGGTGGCCACCTTGTCATTAAGCTTCTAGAGAGTGAAGATGCGCAAGGTGGGCATTTTTATTGCAGGGTACACACAAGTGCTCTTCCCTTTTGTGTAGAATTTCTTATGTTTCTCACTCTCTTCTGGTCATTTGTGTTGCAGGATTTAGCCGGATTTGCAAACCACTCTTCAGAAAGGCATCATGGTTGAGGCCTAAAGCTACAAGATCTTCATCCAGGGAGATTTATTTGATTTGTCAAGGGTTGCGGCCATAGGTGATTAATTCAAGTAGTTATCTCCCATTGAATTAAATTTTGGGCAACACACATTTTTAGGGATGTAGGAAATACACAGTTTTGTAACCTAGTGAGGATTGTTCATTGCACACAAGCATGTATTTCTTAGAAGAGAAGCGCAAAAACATAAACAGATTCACTGAAATCCTTTTAAAGTATTAGAAGAAGAGAAGCAAAAGACACTTCATAAATTCACAATTTCAAAATATTAAAAAAGGAACCCTGAACACCAGGTCTCTCTTATATCTCTCGATTTACAAAATAATTTAATTCCATATGTGCAGAGTGTTTTAAAGTATTAGAAGAAGAGAAGCAAAAGACACTTCATAAATTCACAATTTCAAAATATTAAAAAAGGAACCCTGAACACCAGGTCTCTCTTATATCTCTCGATTTACAAAATAATTTAATTCCATATGTGCAGAGTGTTTTCATCGAATATGCGTCCGTCCCATTGACCAAACACCTGTATCTTTGACTGGTGCCTGAAAAGAGATGAAAATGTTAGACACCGGAAGTTAACCACTGATTGTTTGTTTTCAAAGTTTGGTCATACTTACTGGTGTTTTCATGGAAGGGAAGATATTCCAAAACCGTAATGTCTCATCCCCTGCTCCAGTCACTATCGTCTGCAAAAGCAATTTTCACTTCTCTTTAAGTTTTTCTTATATAGAGCAGCATTGTGTGCATGTGGCGATTGTAGCTGAACTCGCTTTACAGAATTCACTTGTGCGTCTGTGTGTGCATGTATGTATGACCTATGACCGTATACTAAGTAGAATGCTTCAACTATGGAGAAGATAGCACTGTACCTGACCATCCGGCGACATGGCAAGATAGAGCACTCGCAAACTATGGCCAGTTAGAGTTGCGACCTATCCAAATTTCGAAGGAAATACAGATTTAGTTAGTTTGTGATGGAAAATGATGCCGGAATCTTCAAGAGGTTCATATAATTAATACCTTTGTCATTGATGGGTATTTCCAGACCATAATCTGATTCTGGGAATAGCCATGAGTGCTGACTAGCTCGTTCACATTCTTACTCCATGCCAGATTGCATACCTGAAGTTGAACCCATCAAAAATTGATTCAGTATATTATATATGGCGGTCCTGGTTATTGCACTTAGACTCTATGCCATGCCATAAAAGTTGAAACCACACCTGGCTTCCTGTGTCAACATGGTTTAATTGATTCCCATTTGTAGTACTCCAGAAGCGGATACACCGATCTGCAGTCCCACCTCCAGATGCGAGGAGGCCGCTCTGGTGAGGTGACCAAGCTATGGCCTTCACAGCAGCTGTGTGCTCTGTCAACTTCAAAACTGGTTGCTGAGAATGCTGGTTCCACACCAATAGCTGATCACACAACAATTAATACACTCTCATTCAGTACTCCACTAAAGTTGGATTGTAAAAATGAGGTGGGAAAAGTACTGGTGGATGGATGTATACCTGATTATCATTACCACCTGATGCAAGTTCTCTATCATCATGGGACCATTTCAGCCCACACACCTGAGGATTTAAAAATCAAGGATTGAGATTGGTTGTGATTTAGTCACCAAAAAGAAAATGCATCCAAGGTTCTTCTGTTGAATTCTAATGAACACTCACTTCGGATTTGTGCCCTACAAGCTTGCTAACAAAGTCATTTGAAACACGAAGATCGTGTTGAAGTATGTTGCGGTCTCTACTTCCAGAAGATAATATCCGCGAGCTCCAAGCCAGGACTCCGGTCCTTGTTTGGTGTCCGCTCATGGTTCGGACCTTCTTGCACTGAGTTCCATCCCACACCTGTTACACCACCAGTAATTTTTGGTTTAGTCTCGACTGTGTATAATGACAATACTGACTCTGTATAAACAGATTTGGTTAAAATCAGAGAATTATGTACCTGAACTTGACCAAGATGTGTACCAATCGATATGTATGAACCCTCTCGGGTCCATTGGACCGAGCACACACTGTCACTGGGCCCCAAATCACACAACTTGGTCACCTGAGAACAGAAACAGCAATAGATAAGCTTTTGCAGTGATGGAAGAGGAAAAATTAAAATGCATGGTTGTTCAAAGCGCTAGAAATAATCAGACTCACCTTGCTGGTGGATGCAGTCCATAGATAAACACAGGTGCCCAATCCAACTGCAAGCACATTCTGTGAAGACCAGTCCACAAGGTTCAAGTAGAAATCATCTTGAAGTGATGGGGCATCCAGAACCTGCAAACATTTGGCATCCAGTCAGCGACCGTTTCCTATATTTACTTCCGGATGTTGTATTTGAGTGTTTTCTCAGAAACCAAACAGACTCAAGAACAAAAATGATAATAGATCTAGAAACCTTATGGGGTGTCTTGGGGACCTTCCGAGGCGGCTTTGGAGGCGTAGAAGCCTCACTAGAAAACCCGCTATCAGGACCAAAAATCGAAGGGGAAAAGGGCGAATTAGGCCCCGAATGATCCGTCTTGAACCTTAGCATGTTCTTGCTGGGACTCATCGGAGATCCTTGACCTGCAGGAGAAGAACCAAAATCAGACCCGAAAAGCTCCTGTTTCAACAACCTAAAATACGCTTCGTTTCCGCCTTCCTTAACCGGCGATGCCTTCTCGATTAGCCCAAAAGTATGAAGCCTTGACGAAGATCTGCAGGGTATGAATCGGTCGCTACAACTTGTGGCTTTCGACGGGGACGACAAGTTTGATATCGCCCGATAGGAACCCGAAAAAGTCTCAAGGCGCAGAGAGGTTTCAGACATCCCAGCTGGGAGATTCAATCCACTTTTCCTTCTTTCACTGGAATCCATTTCTGGGTTTGCTTGAGCTCGAGTTCTCGAGTTGTCGGGCGTAATGTAGATGAACAGATATTGAAAACTCCTCTCCTCTCTCTCTGCAAAAGAAGAGGGGTTTTCTAGGGTTTTAGGGAGGAGCTTCGTATTTGGATTGGAAGAGGGGTTTTCTCTGCAAAAGGCTCCCAAACGGTCGAATTTGGTAAGGATAAGGCATCAGGAAGGTCTTGCTTGTAAAGGAAAATTCCCAACGGTTAGTTTGTTTTTGGAAGTAGCCGTTGCTTTCAGTATTATTTAAAAAAAAAAATCACATTTTATATGATTTTGTTATTAACATGGAGTTGGCTCCTCTTTCTCTGAGATTCGCCCATAATTGTCAAGCATAAGTACATGGTATCATTAATTAAGTCTTCATAAGAGTTTGATTATAGACTTTTTAATGCTAATATTTTCCTTTTTGAAAATATTTTAATATTCAAAATGATTAATTTGAACTAGAGTTAATTTTATTTATCTCATATGATGTTTTGGTTAAATACATCTAATCTCGTATGTTTGAAATTTCATCATGCATTTATTTTATTTTGAGTGAAAAGAGAGGTAAATGAAAATAAGAAATAAAAAAGACAAGAAAGATATTCGATGAATTTCAAACATATAAGGTTAAATGTATTTAACTAAAACCTAAAGAGAGGTAAATGAAATTAATCATTTTAATTAAAACATCATCTATTCCTCCCGTTAATTTTGTAATTTTTTTTAATTAAACTCATTTAACATAGTAATTTTTAAGCTCAATCATGTTATATTGAGCCTTTTATGTAAAAAAAAAAATGGAAAGCAGAATTTTCAAACTGTCTTTTGATCCACTAAATGTAAAATGTGCAATAAGTTTATTGTTATTCTTTCTTAAAACTTTTTTCTTTTTTTCTTTTTTTTTTGAAAAGTAGAGAAAAAATAAAAGAAAATAAATTATTTTAAATTTAGGTTACTTTTTTTTTTTCGTTTTTATGTAAAAAATAAATAATTTAAAATATATTATTTTTAACTAATTTTAATTATATATAATTTTTTTTATTTTTTTATAATAAAACCAAATATGAGAAAACATTTTTCTTTAATATTTTTTATTTACTTAATACTTTCCAAAAACCAAATATACTCTTAAAATACATGTAAATTTCAATTTTGAATTCAATAATATACCCTTTTTTATATGAATTTTCAAATTTGAATTCAATTCCAACAAAACATTTATGCCTTATCTGGCCTCATTACCAATAATGAAGCCAAAACAAATGTTGGGAGGGCAACCCTATATTCTGTCCTGTGAGATACAGGGGCAGTCCCCCATGCTTGTATTAGGTCGGCACGGTCAAGAATGCATCTCTCTGCTCAGCAAAAAAGGTATCACCATCATAAATGAACTGAATCTATAGCAAATGGGTTTGAACCCTACTTGTGTTGGTGATGAGAGTCGCTCAAGCTGTACGTCAAGATTTTGTGATCACAGCAAATGATATTTGAGGATGAGATACGCCTGAGATGCAATAAGGCCCTGTTGAGCTGGTCTAACATAGCAGGACCAGCAAGGCTCACTAGGATTCATGGCTTTAAAGGCAGCTGCAGCAGGTAAAAACTAAAGGAAGCTGAATATGCTCCATTTAGATAGATAACACTAGCATAGGTGAACCCTAAAAGAAACTCTGCGAGCTTTTTAGTTCCATTTATCTCACAGCCACACAGCATCTCTCCTGGTCGCTAAAAGGGACTTTTGATAAGAATACGGTAAATTTAAAAAATTATTCTTAATTACGGTAGTAGGAAAAGTAAAAATCTATGATAGTTTTTGCCAAGTAGGAAAGAGAAATAACAAAAAAAAAATCACTGAAAAAATCGTCTTTTGAAAAGACGATTTCCACTCAAAATATTTAAGTGGAAATCGTCTCTTCAAAAGACGATTTCCCTTTAAAATAAAAAATAAAAAAAAATCTCAAATGGAAATCGTCTCTTTTCCCTTAAAAAAAATTCAAAATAATAATAATAATAATAAAATTAAATTAATATATATATATATTCAAAATGGAAATCCTCTCTTCAAGAGATGATTTCCATTTGAATTGTTTTTTTATTTTTTATTTATTTTATTATTATTTTTTAATTTTATTTTTTTAGGATTTTTTTTTTTTGAATTTTTTTTAAGGAAACCATCTCTTAAAATTTTATTTTTTTAAAATTTAAAAAAAAAAATTAAAGAGACAATTTCCCTTAAAAAAATTTCAAAAAAAATTCAAATGGAAATCATCTCTTGAAGAGACCATTTCCATTTGGATTTTTTAATTTTTATTTTGAATTTTTTTTTTAATATTTTTTGTAATTCAATTAATTACAACTAATCAAATTAATTTTATTTGATATTATTTTTTATTTATAAGATAAATAATATTTATCTATTTTTTTATGTGAAAAATGATTTTATAAAAACAATTGTTATTAATTTATTAAATAATTATTTATAAATAAATAATCTTATTTTGTTTTAATTTTCAAATAAATTTTATTATATAAATTTTAAAATAAACAAATAAAAGTAAACTAATAACCAATAAAAATAAAAGTTAGTATGCATCATCAATACAAATAGATAAATTAAAAAAATTCAAATGGAAGAGACGGTTTCCCTTAAAAAAAACAATTCTTGAAGAGACGATTTCCAATTTTGAATTGTTTTTTTTTTTAATTTTTTTTAAAATTCTTTTTTAGGATTTTTTTTTTTTTGAAATTTTTTTTTTTAGGGAAACCATCTCTTAAAAAAAATTAAATTTTTTTTTTTAATTTTGAGAATTATTTTTTTTTTAAGAGATGGTTTCCCTTAAAAAAAATTTAAATAAAAAAATTTCCAATTTTGACTGTTTGCTACCCTTAAAATTTTTTTTAATTTATCTATTTGTATTGATGATGCATACTAACTTTTATTTTTATTGGTTGTTAATTTACTTTTATTAGTTTATTTTAAAATTTATATAATAAAATTTATTTGAAATTTAAAACAAAATAAGATTATTTATTTATAAATAATTATTTAATAAATTAATAACAATTGTTTTTATAAAATCATTTTTCACATAAAAAAAATAGATAAATATTATTTATCTTATAAATAAAAAACAATATCAAACTAAATTAATTTGATTAGTGGTAATTAATTGAATTACAAAAAAAAATTCAAAAAAAAAGAGACGATTTCCATTTGAAATTTCTTTTTATTTTTTTTTATTAAATTTTTTAAAGGGAAATCGTCTCTTAATTTAAAAAAAAATAAAATTTAAGAGATGGTTTCCTTAAAAAAAAAATTCAAAAAAAAATCCTAAAAAAAATTTTAAAAATAAAATTTTAAAAATAATAATAAAATAAATAAATAAATAAATAATAAAAAAACAATTCAAATGGAAATTGTCTCTTAAGAGACAATTTCCATTTTGAATTTTTTTTTTAAATTTTATTTTATTATTTTAATTTTTTTTAAGGGAAATCATCTCTTTAAGAGATGATTTCCATTAAAAATTTTTTTTTAAAATTTAAAAAAAAAATTAAGAGATGGTTTCCTTAAAAAAAATTCAAAAAAAATCCTAAAATATATATATATATATATATATATTAAAAAAAAAAATAATAAAATAAATAAATAATAAATAAAAGCAATTCAAATGGAAATCGTCTCTTCAAGAGACGATTTCCATTAAAAAAAAAATTTATCTAAAAAATTTTTTTAAGGGAAATTGTCTCTTTAAATTTTTTTAAATTTAAAAAAAAAAATTAAGAGATAGTTTCCTTAAAAAAAATTCAAAAAAAATCCTAAAAAATATATATATATTAAAAATAATAATAAATAAATAAAACAATTCAAATGGAAAATTTTATTTTATTATTATTTGAATTTAATAAAAAAAAAATTTTAAGAGAAATCGTTTTGAAGAGACGATTTCCATTTGAGATTTTTTTTAAAAAAATTTTTTTAAAAAAAATTGTCTCGAAGAAACGATTTCCACTTAAATATCATTATTTTGAGTGAAAATCATCTTTTCAAAAGACGATTCTTTGAGTGTTTTTTTTTTTTTTTTTTCTCTTTCCAATTTGGCAAAAACTACCGTAGATTTGGAATTGCTTTTCCTACTACCGTAATTTAAGAATAATTTTTTTAATTTACCGTACTCTTATCAAAAGTCCTCGCTAAAAGGGTACTTCACACAAGACTAGGTGCACTCGTACTTGCAATGCTGGACCCACCTTCATTGTTTTACCAGCACCTTATATATAACATAGACTTGGCCTCCACTGTTTGCTGGATTCTATGCCTACTAACAAACCCAAGCATCATGCAAAAGGTGAATGTATCAGCACATGATTGACTTCTCTCCTCTTTTAAAAAAGTATGAAGCAAACTGGGGGCACCGTTCCCATTGAAATGGTAAGGTTCAAGCAACGACATGATAATTAAAATTAACGTGATCCCTTCCTAGCAGAAACAAGGAAAAACTTTGAAGAACAATGTCAATAGACTACGAGCATTGGTGTTTGACAGCAGCAGAAATGACATGAGGATGATATTGGTAGATATATGTGGTAATATTTGACAACAGCATAAAAAGGCATGAGGGCATGAACTGCCAGAGTTCAGCAGTCTGTCTAAATTGTTAAGTATTTAATGTCATCCCAGGTCCAAGGCATTTCTTAATGTGGTATCACCAAAATAATCATAGTGTGTACCTCAATGTATATCTACGAAGCCAATCTTCACCCTTTTCATAGTAGTCTGTCTTACTGAATGTTTGCCCTGGAAATTGCAAGGATGCAGCATAAACAGCTGCACCACGCCACGCATCAAGAACTGGATCTGATGCTCTGACCACTCTTATTGGTGATCCACAAGGACGAATCATCCGGATTCCAGCTTCTAAACGCTCACGAATACCAGGGAAGAGACAGCTCCCACCAGTTAGAAGGATCGAATTGGTCATTCGCTCGTTTAAACCTTGGCTCCTAGATGGCAACCTCCTTATTGAAACCCCAGCCATCTCATCCACACCTACCTGGTCCACCCCTACTAAATTGGGATGAAATAGAATTTCTGGGCACCGGAATCTTTCAACACCAAACACAATCTGGAAATCTTCCTTGCTGAGAGGACGGAAAGATGGGACTTCAACAACAGGTTGAAAGGGTACTAATTCTGATTTGGAAACAAAATTTGGATCTATGTCCTGATACAATGAAGATCAAGAAATTGATAACCAGCCCATATCCAAAAGTAACCTATAGCTAAGAAGGATAAAAATTATTGAGTACCAGATCAAAATAGTAGAATGAATAACTGACCTGGAGCCTAGAGGAGATACGGGCCAGCTCTGCCTCATATGCATCTGGTCCCTCTTCGTCCTCATCATTATCTTTGCTCATCAGTTTGTAAAGTTGCCAATCTTCATCTCTGGCACCAAAAGTATCCTCACCTTTTCCTCGATCAAATGCTGCCGTTGTTAAGAGGCGCATTCTTTCTTTCTGGGCAGCATTTAATCTCTCACCACGACCAACACCTCCAGATAAATTATGATTTCCATTTGTGTGGTTTCCATTTGTCTTGTGCCGTTTCCGCTGCTCAACTTTTTCAGAAAGTTCTCTGTGTTTAGCACGTAGCTGCTCCAAATAAAGTTCTGGGTTCTCCCTACATTTAAAAGAAAAATTAATTAATGAACAAGAGAAGGAACAAGCCTGTAAACCAAAATAAGTAGTGTGTACAATATCTTCCAAAACATACTAAGACCATTTTCATAGATCCAGGGCATCCACATCTGACAGCAAAAAATGCAGAGGCAATAGCAGATGCCCCACAAAATACCAAAAACAACTGACCACTAAACAAAGGGTCCACAACATATTGGTTGGAAAACTTTGATGAACTATGCAACATACAAGCGTTTCTCTTCATCTTGTTGATTTTGCCTTTCTCGTTCTAATTCTTCTTCAAAGCGTTTCTGTTTAGCTCGCTGACGACCCTCAGACGTGGTCTTGAGAAACAACTGCTTCTTCTTTTCCTTGAGCTGTCAAGAGACCATAACCAAGAGTAGATATATCATCATTGACAAGAGCTTTGAATTGGTTGATATTATTCCAATCATGATATTGCATTCTCACACCCACAGCGCTCCTCAGCATATCATTCAGAAGGTTTTATAAGCAATCTAGCCCAAAATTATGTGGAAGAAAAAACATCTGAAAACTATCTCATGTATGAGAGGCAAAAGAATATATACAATTACAACTTTATAAAGGTCTTTGGCTAACCAAGATGCTTGGGGAAAAAAATATGTCAATTTTTTTGTGTCAGTAATAAAATGGGGAAGCATATAATCAGTCATTGAGTATAAAGGCCTACCTGCTCTGGGGTCAGCATGTTGTCGGAGATATTGATAAGAGGATACTTTTCAGCTGCAGAGGGATCAACCTTCTCCTCAGTTTCAGCTTGTTCACCCTTTGGTTCACCTTTTGCTTTTCGTAAAGACTGCATTACTTTTGCACGAGAAGATTCTATTTCCTGCTTAGAGACATAGCCAGTCTCCGCCAAGAAACATGCAATGTCTTTCTCTTCTACATTTCCAAGCTGCTGAAGAAGAAATTCCAAACCTTGAAGTTCATTTTCTAGTTCATTTATCCTTGAAGATCTCTTTGCCTCAGCCATTTCCCGCAATCGTTGACCTTGTCTTTCCTTTATAGCTGCCTTTCTCGCAATCTCTTCTTCTGAAGGTAGACCCTCAACTGGAGGTGGAACCCATGGGAGTTGCCAACACCTGGTTTTATCTTCAGCTTCCTTGCCCCCTTTCTGTCATAGAATTACAATGGATCACCTTCAGGGATGATTGGCAAAGAAAATGACTGGAGGAAGAACCAAGTTAGTACCTGAAATAATCGAGCTTCTGAAGCATAATCCGTTGCAATATAACAGTGCTCCATCTTCAAGTCTTCAACCTTTTCCCATGTAATTCTAGACCTGTTAAAAGTGTTTTTAAAAAACACAATTAGAAGTTGAAACATAGAAAGGTCACCTTTGACAGAAGCAAGAAACAAATATGGGTATGCTCACATGTGATGAGGGTATTTGAGTGAAAGAAGTTGCTTCAAGTAATCACTGACATGGAACCCACCAATATTTGTTCGGCAGCATGCTTTATAAACAGGCTCGCCATCAACAAACTGGAAGCAACAAACATCACTATCATAACCACCATCATCATCATCGTTCACAAGGATTACTACAAAACAGTCTTTGACTATATGTTTTATCCAGTATATCAATTTTATTTCATCCACGAAATATATAAATGGGAATTGTATATTATTTCAATACAAAAAATGGCATATAGATAGATTTAACTTGGCATTCATGCAAACCCTAGAAAGTAGAATTAGAAATTGACACTGTAGAGTATCTCTTCTTTTGCTGATGATAGGGTAAAGGTACAAAACCCACAGGAAATTGATAATCCAAATTTATGCATATGAACACATATAGAAGTGTGATAAGAAATACACAAATTGTGAATGCACTGTTTCATTTCATCTGGCCAATGTAAAAGTCCTACTAACAGCACATCCATCAATAACAGATAGTGAAAATCAAAAGATCTTCAGCTAATTTAGCAACTGTAACTTAGGTCAACCCCTGCAAGTTTTAATCTGGCACATGTGGTTATCTCCATCAATATAGTACACATTACAATTCTTTAAAAGATCATAAAGGGCATCATACCCTCCTAGTACCTTGCCTTGCTTCAACTATGGTTATCATGTTGCATTAATCCTCCCCTTTCCCTTCTTTTTCTTCAGAGAAAAATTCTTTTTCCCCCTTATATTTCTTTTTTTCATTAGTCTCCCTTTCTTTCACAGTAAAAGGAGCCAAGTAAAAGCAATCAAGCATAAAAACTTGTATCTCAGGTCTTAGGGAGTAAAATACCTGAAGATGTATTGTTTTAATGGTAACAGTAGATGGATAGGGCAAACTACTTCTCCTTTCTTTTGGCACAACTCAGGTTACATCTACCTGTCCAGTGTGCCCTTAAATCAAGACACCCTTGGTTCTTCAGAAGCCTGTCCACTTTACAGAGAAGCTGACTAGGCCTTTGGTTGTCATGACCTACGTCACCTACCTCTGCTCATTCCTGGTTATCTCTCCATGTTTTGTGGGTGGGTACTAATCTTCCTGAGTTTTCAGTGTCCAAAAATGGGGAGGATTTACAAGGAATTTCTTCTTGATAATTAAATTCAGTTGGCAAATCCAAAACCTCTGGTACCATCCATCTTTGTCAAAAAGGTCCAGTTGGAAATCTCAACTCTGACTCTGAAAATAGAAGTTGGTTCAGACTTCTTCCCAATTGTAAGAACATCTAAGACCAAATTTCACAAGGCTTACAGTGTGAAAGTTAGTGCTGCAACTCGGAAGGATGGAATTAGGTTGAAGGCCAGCCCAAGCTTAACTCCATCCTACCATAATTGCAACTTTTCAACCTGAGCTTGGGTTAGGTCAGGTTGATCAGACAGGTTAGATTACTCAGTGCTTCCTTTTACAAATCTACTCAGTGTTCCTTAATACCTCCATCACAGCCTCAATTCATCAGACATACTGCAGGATCTTGTTTGACAAACTAATTCATCAATAGTGGGGTGTTGACATAAGTTATAAAAGCAATATAGAAACTTAGAATGAACAATGAAATTTATCACAATTTTATATAGAAGAAACAATAGGAATCATGTAAATTTGGGTTTGTTATCATATTTATAGCTACTAAGAATTTTAAATGCAATAGAAATCTCTCATAACTTAAAATTTTTGCATTATCCTTGATAAAATAAAATAAAATATAAAAAATAAAAATTGCTACCTCACAAGTATATAGTCAAATTACATGGAAATATTTGAAATGATAACACATGTATTATATTAGTAGAACAATGCCTTGAACCCAAGCCCAACCCAATTTGAGGTCACATTAACCCTGCTCAACACAAGATTTCCTCTTTAAGGTGGGTGGAATTTGAGTCATGTTGAAGCCGTCCAATTTGAAATCCTAGTGGCAACCAGGCATACAAGAATCATGAAAACATATTGATCTTACATCTAAAGTGTTTTACAGCATTAAAACATTTTACAGTGTAAAAGTTTTACATCTAAATATATAAAGCCTCATGAAACTTATGTATCACTCATACATGCAGCAAAAGTAAGGAAAAACATAAAGAGAATAAAAAAGGTTAACGCCTGAATGCTACATAAAATGAAAAGGTCGTGTCTTAGGAACAACAACAACAATAATAACTTATGAGACTTGTCAAAGAACAATATAAGCAGGAAACAGCTATGACGAGGTCATCCTTTGACTATTTGCACTTACTATCATGACAAGCTATTATACTTGTTCCAAACAGTTAATCCTAACCACCTCCATTGTGGGAATATCCCATCACTATAGTAAATATCAAGGTTAGTAAGACGTACTGGGATAACATGAGTAGTGGTAAATCCTGGGCACACCACAAGACCATCTTTATCACAAATCCCAAGCTGCTGGTTATATTTATAACTGAATGCAGCATCAACACCAAATGCTGTGATCTCAGGAAAAAGAAAGAAAGGAAATTAGGATATGTGAAAAGAGAGCCAAAAAAATTAAAAAAAGAAAAGGGAAATATACATGGCCAGAGCCATGCAAATAATTTTATTTTCAACACACATATCTCATGCACCAAATAAAGAGGGCAACAGATATAGCTAAATGATCAGGCCTAACCAATTAGAACCAAACATGTGACCAATTTATGGTCTAGAAGAAGCACAAGGAAGACCATGCATCTGCTAGATGATTATTGAGACAGCTCATCCTATATACTCAATCAGTAAGTTTATAAAATCTAAACTTTTTAATACAATTGAAAATCAGTGCTCATACCTACTGATGGAACTCCATAAGTTTCAAAAAGAAGCTCTGCCATTTTACTGCGAGACTGAACTGGGTTGCATACACATTCTGTAATCAGGACAGGATGATCAACCTGTTCTGCCCTCAAATGAACACAGTAAAAACAAAAAAAATCTTGTCAACTTAATACCGAGCAGAAACTTTAAGTATCCAACATGAAGAAATTGACATTAAAAACTGTCCAAAATCAATATAGCAACATAAGTAAGAGTATGGTAATAGATGTCATGCCTGTATCAGAAGGACATTTGGATGGCAATTTGATACATACAGTTCAATTTTGCTTTCCCTAGCCTTTAAGATGATTTGGTTTCCCAACATTTTATAATGAAGAAGGTGATCATGAGAGTGTGCCATCATGTCTCCCAACTAATTCTTTCCTTAAATCAGCATCATTAAGACAGGCATGGATACAAACACCCCTATGGATGTAACACTGCTATAAATGCAGACACCACCTCATCATGAAATGCCAGATATTGATCAGCTTTTCAATTCGAGGCCAAAAGACCATACCAAATGGGGCTCGGCCCTTAAATTGAGGGCCATGCCCAAACCTAGGGAGGTTTAGGCTGGGCCCAGACCCAAAATGTGTAGGCTGAGTTTTAGGACATTTTACTCCCCTATTTATCTTCATTAGAAGGAAAGTGCCTTCTTCCTTTACAAGTTAAATTGTTTATAGCTACTTATACTAGATGTAAGACTGGTTAATTGACTATGAACTGCTAGCTTATATAAGACATTTTTACTTAAGAAGGAAGTACTTGCTTTGTTACAAAGCAACCTAAGCAATAAAAGGATGTAAGGGATCTCATGGAAAAATATGCTAGAATTAAATTAAGTGCTTTGACTTTTTGTAGCATGTCAAATTCTCTGAAAGAGCAATTCCTAATGGAACCTTAGGTGCCGATTCCTTGTTTTACCTTATTACCTTAATGACCTTTTGTTGTCCCTTTTTTCCATCATCACCAACTAATTTCCTTCCACCATTGATTGAAGAATTAAACTTACTGCTACCATCTCCATGGAACAACCTATCATGCATAAACTTAAATCTCATGATCTCAGCCTTTACTGCATCAAGGCAGTTCCCAAACTCCAATATTTTCTGAAGATGAATCTTTTTTAATCCACTATACATAAATAAAAAAGGGTCAAATTATAAACTATTTGATAGCCCTATCCTACCTCAGTAGCGTACTTCAGTCCAGAGATATACTTGCAAACCATAAAATTTCAACATATTTGCAAGGAATCCAAAAGGTAAGTCTTTTTAGAATGAAAAATGCACTGTATTAAGAGATTATATTAATCAATGCAATAAAAACCAAAACCAGAAACAATGCTAAAGAAAAATTTAGCAGAAACAGAAACTGCTGAACAGACCCGGTCAAGTGCAAAAAAAAAAAAAAAAATTGATGCCTAGGCATTGGATAAATATTCTTTTAGCAATAAAACATCAAAATGAAAAGAAACTGTCAGTTTTTTTCTGTACCTGTGATCCATCTGCGCCCATGCGCTCAAACCCGTAGTCAAGAATCTGCAATAGGCAGGATATAATGTGTGAGGCTACTAGACCTATACTATTGATTACTTTATTAGCAACACACAGACACCAGGAAGCACACATGCAAAAATAATCAATGTCTCATATGCTCCTGATCCTCCATCGCAAATTGACTTATGCATAATTTATGTAAAATTGCGAAGCACAAAAAATCCAACCTTTGAAAAGAAAAGGAAAAGATATCTTTGAAAAGCACTAAATTATCAGAGCAGTTGGCATGCAGTAGACTTCTATTTTTCTTCAACAAATACATTTCGCAAGGTTGCAAATCAACCTTCCAATGCTATGCCTTACAACAAATGCAAGGGAGAAAATAATAGCAACGTTTCTAGATTGTTAAATTTTATGTCCTGGATCTGATGTTCCACAATTAGGGTGGTTTGTCCAGATTGCAAATGGATTAAAGTTTTATGGTAAAACTTTCTACTCTCCGATGTTCATTTTCTTTTTAGTAGATATTTTCCTTTCTTGTTTATTTGGGTGAGCGCCTGACAATTCAAAGTTGTACGGAAAATGGTGAGACAATAGAAAGCCTAGATAAATCAGGAACTCCTTACAGATATGTTTGGTTCCTAGAAAATTTGAGGGAAAATGTGGGGGAAAGAAAATAGAGAGAATAAATAGAAGGAAAGAAAAAGTGAAGGAAAATAAAAAATAAATTTAAAGTTAAAAAATTATTTTTATATGCACGATACTTCAAATTTTTCATTATTTTTTTTTCCATATAAAGAGTAAATAATCTAAGAATGCATAAGTTTGTAACTAAATTTAAATATATTTGATTTTCTTTTGGATTTTCCATAGCAAAACCAAATATAAGAAAATTATTTTCCTTGTTAGTATCTTTTGTCTCTCCATAGTACTTTCCTAGAACCAAACATAGAATATACATCCAAAAGTAGAATTAGGATCGAGATGGGCAGATAATTGCAGGGGATAGAAAAATTCAAAACAAATTAGCACACTGAGAACATGAGAACAGTCATGTGATTAAGTAGTCAGAATTAGATACTAAAACGAACTTACATATTCCATTATTTCAAATTGATAAACGACATTGCTGTCAAAAGCCGAGCGAGGTGATGAGCGCGTGCAGTCAAAGTATTTCATCAATGCAGGATCATGGTCACCAACGATTGTTACAGTTTCACCTACATATGATAAAATATGAATCAGTTCAATCAACAGCCACAAAATGCTTTACTTCATAACTTTTAATGTATAAGATGTATTAACTTTTTCATTCATGAAAAAAGAAAGCTTGAACCAGGTGGATGGAATTTATTCAACTGTAAGTCTGTAACAATATCAGACCACCCACACTACCAGTTATGACGTCCAAAAACATATCAGCCCATGGCACGTTACACCACAAAAATGGAAATTCAGAATCTTAGCTACAATCTTAGGTTCTAAACAATCTTTACTTCTACACAAGTAAAAAGACACACCCAAAGAGAATGCTTAGACTAAAAAAATAGACCCTCATATCTGTTTCAAAATCATTGAAAAACAGGGAAACTAGCAGAAAATGCACACTATAATCCGTCTCAAACCACTAAGAAATAATAGCAAATGGCAAAAATGTTAGACCCCATGAGAGCTTTATGGTAGGAATGGACCTACAAAAGGTCCTTACTGTTACACAGAGAGAAATGAGATGTTTCCAAGTTAAAAGCGTTTGCATTATGCAAATACTGCGGTAAAATTCTCCCTTGATTATATGCTTCTTTTGCATCATGGGAAGTTTGAGGAAAAAAATAAGGAAGCAAAGAAGGAGGAGAGAGAAAGGGAAAGAAAGCAAAAAATAGGTTTAAGCTCAATAAATATTTTTTCCCATAATCTCTGATTTTATTCCTGTTTTAAATAGAGAATGAAAATTTAAAAATGCATAAATTTTTAAATAATTTCAGTTTTTTAATTTACTTTTGTATTTTTCATGTCAAGCAAATAAGAGAATTTGGGATTCCTCCCTCTCTTTTTTTTCTCTCTTTTTTTCCCCTTTCTTTATTACTTTGCAAGATCTATGAACAGGGAATATTTTCTTCTTCTTGTGGAGGCATTAATTGGAAATATAGGGTTTATTTAGGAACATTTTCAAAAATAGTTTTTAAGAAGAGCTCTTAAATTAATTCTCAATTGTTTTCAAAAACAAAGTCTAAAAACAAAGTTATGTTGGAAAACTTAAATATGAAAAACAGTTTTTTGGGCTTATTCACAATAAAAATACTAAGCATTTAAGTAAAATGCAAAAGTTTTTATAGCGTTATCTATATTTTCAATTGTTGCTCATAACACTACAAAAGCAGCTGAAAAACACCTAAAATTTATCTTAAAAAACTTCATAAGAATTGTTTTCTGTCAGAAGTTTGCCAGCCGTGTTTCCTAAGTTAGAAAGTTGTTTCCAAGAACAATTTCCAAATAGAACCATGGTCACTAATGAGAAATGAAAGGTAACACTAAAACCAGTAGGCAACCAGAAGTGTAAGCAAAGATGGTTTGGTAATTGGGAAAGGAAAGAATTATTGCAAACTATCGAATTCCTTTATAAAAAGAAGACAGAATGCAATCTATGCCATCCAGTTTTCCCCTTTTTTTATCTTTTATTTTTTATTTAAGGACGGGGGTGTGGATTGGGAAATTTCTTTAAACTAGCTGTTTGTTTGGTTCCCGTGAAAATTAAGTAAGAATAAAATAAAATACTAAATCACATGTTTGTTGTGGTTTTTTTTGCTTCTAGGAGCCGTTTCTAAACAGAATTTACTCATTCGTCTTTTCCAATATTTTCCCAGGAACCAAACGGGAAAATAAGTACACAAAAAAAGTAAAATAGGAAACCGAAGAATAATCGCGTACCAGTAGCTTTGTGACGCGGCCTCTGAACGATGTTGCGGAAGATGATGCGCGGGTCAGTCTCTCCTGCCCATCTGAACCAAATATCAAACGTTCCCAGATTACAAATACATTCAATTAAAAAGAAAAAAAGAAGTGTGTGACTCTGTGTAGGGTATACCCAATTCGGAAATTGGATCCACCATTATCTATGACAATGGGGCAGTTGGAAGAGAAGAGTGTGTAATCGGACTGGAGACTTGTTTGGGAAACGAAGGGCATTTTCTTTCTTTATCTCCGTGGAACGACACTGGGGTTTTGAGGTTCAACTGTCCTCTGCTTTTGCCCTGGATTAAGGGCAACTCGAACCGTGCTGAACCGGATTGTTTAAACCGCTGAGTCGAACCGGGTTTCGCAATGATTTTAGTACATTCTTTCAAGCTCCAAGATTATACCTACCACAAAATAAATCTATAAAATATATTTCATTAAAAAACTGCAAAAAAAAAATGTTGCGACCATGAAAGCTTTATTGCAATCGAACATAAAAATAAAATAATCAACATAAATGGTACCTTAACGTAATTCACCCAATCATATCTACGTTAATGGATGAAAGAAAATCATTTCACTATATAATAAAAAATATTACAGATATCAAAACCAGAACATTACAAATAATATAATTAGATATAACATTGAATTCTCGAAATATTCTATATTTCCTCATTTTTCGTATCTCTACCCTACTGTTAACTCTCTCGCTATATTGGATATCTCTCAATATTTCTCACATCTTTATTGATCTTGTATAATCTTTATAAACTCATTTTAATCTCATAATCTCTAACAACCTTTCTTATTCTATAAAAAAAAAATATATAATATTACAATAATATATCAACTTGTAAATATTATATATAATATTTTTTATAAAAAAGAAATGTATACTAATTAAGAATTTGTAAACAAAATAAAAAATAAAAAATAAAAAATCTTAATAAAGCACTTATTAAGGAGCGCTCATGGGCCGTTTTATATGATGCCAGCCCATTTCACTAATTGAACAGCGAAGAAAAGTTGGGCCATCCAGAGGCCTACCTGGTTGCATGAAATAAGGTTTATTGGGTTTAAGCCGACACATCTTTACAAGGAAATATGAGTCCAACAGGTCGGAGAAAAGAATGTGTCAACTTTTCAACTGCACGTGGCGGTGACGTCCCGTACGAAAACGACGCAGTCCACCCTTACCTTTTACACGTGTACATTACCACAAGCATCTTCATAAAGCCCATTCAAGAAAAATGGAGGGAAAATGAAGGGTCCAGATTTAAATGCATGTGGTACCACAAAAGTTTCCCGCGCCGACTTGTGGAAGAAGGTCGGTGGAAGTAGGGGCACAATGATCCACGCAGGCACAAAGTGATGACTTTGAGAGGGCCACATAGACTCCACGTCATCGGCGCCTCCTGTTGCTTCCACCTCAAGCCTGGATAATTGAAGGATGGGCTTATGGAGGAAGCCAAAGCCACCCACAATTCTCCACTATATCAGCTGTTGCATGATTGTTGGGTGCCTGTATAAAACAGAAAAACAACACTTTACCACCTATCCTCATTTCATAGCTATCTATCTCTCTCAATGGAGGTGAATGAGGCAGCGGGGGAGGGCTGCAGGACTCCCAGGCACAGTGGGTGTCGCATACCGGCGGCCTTGGCGTGCCCGCCGGCGCCCAAGAAGAAGCCATTTCAGGGGAATAATAAGAAGCAGGAGATGCCCAAGAATGGGTATTTTCAGCCACCGGATCTGGAGGTTCTGTTTGCGATTCCATCGAGGAGGGAAGCTTGTGCGTAACTGGGTGAATTGTAGATAGTGTAATCTACGTATATGATTTATTTATTATCTTTGAGGTCAGGAAACCTGAAAATAATTCAGATTTGGCAAGTGTAGTTGAGGATTGATTGATATACGATAGAGTATTGTTCGATAATTGTAGTCTGTTTTGATGAAGTTAAAAGGGCATGGTGTATGTCTAGCCTGTAGGCAATTCTTGTTTGTCGTGTTGGTTATTTATCGCTATTTGCTTTTTCAGATTCAGAAGCTCTTTCTCTCCCCCTTTGTGGATTTTACTTTTCATGTTATAACTTTTGAGCAGATCTCGGGCCTGGTCTGGGGTCTGAGAGTTGAGGGTCCATTTTCCATTAGAAAGCCCGCTCCATTAGCAGCCCATGTGGGAGGTGGGGCTGGACTTTGATTGAATCAACTCCCTAGCAAAAATGAAGAGGCCCAATGGCTGGGCTGTCAGCATATGGGTAGCCCAGTTGGATATGCCCAAGCCACAACTCTCCACTTTGCATCCCCCTTTAAAACATCCGAGCTCATGATTGGAAGGGAAGGATATATTATTGGGGAGTAATGATTCTGTGGGAGATTATTACCGAGAAATGTTATGAAAGTCATGGCAAGTGGTAACTGGTAAGAGCCTGGAGGATAAGGCCTTGCTGATGGATTTGAGTTATTGTACTAACTCAACGAAGGGCACTTTTGTACTTGACGGGTGTGGGTACGGTGGTTTTACTTGGACATTGGATTCCCCCTATAAAGACCTAATGGATAGGGTCTAGGGTAGGGGGTGGTCCATTGGCTCCACCCTATTATATTGTTCCTAGGCCATGGCTACATCATTGTACGGTCTCCAACTCATTTCACCATAGCAACATCATGAGATTTCAACTATGTACCCGCATCCTGCTGAAAAGGCCTCGCCCAATGCACTGGCCCAAACAGCTTCCTTTAGCTTCATCAGCCAGCCCAAATCACATGCATGCAGAATAGGCATTCACACATGTAACCTATTTGGGTAGTTTTTTTGGTAATCAAAATTTACACACGGAATAAAGAAGACACCATGAATCTTTGATATTTTTTTGGGGTTGAGTGGGGTCTTCGTGTTGGGCCAAGGCAATCCAATCAAATGCAGTAGTAATGATATGGTAGGCTAAATAGAGATGAACCCCTTATCAAAGGGACTAAAAGGCAATTAAATGTCTGTAGGACAGCCCTGAAACACTAGAGAGAAATGATAAAAGGTACCGAGAAATGGCTAAATGTGAAATGATATGGGCTGCCACTTGATGTGTCCTGCCGGTGATTCAGCTTTCTGCTATAATTGTTGGCAAAACTGCTAGGACCAAGTGCTAGCTGACGCCTCTCCTGCTGGTTTTTAATCTTCATGTATGTCCTGTGTCCAGCTCTCAACCAAAAGCTCCCCAAAAGAGAAAACAAAAAGACCATCTCATCTCTCTATTATTAACCACTTCTTCCCTTTGAAGTACATTCATTATTATTAGTTCGATTGTACCGGATGAACTATGTTTTCACTATTTCAGCGTGATTGGGACCACCACCATGGAAACCATGCCAAAAGTTACCCTCCATATCAACAGGCTGGTTCATACCATCAATTCAATCCCAAGCTCAAATCCTCTGAAATTATTATTTTCTTCCAGGACAGGCCCACACCGTCTACATATTTTGAAAAAGAAAAAGAAAAAAAGGAGTTAATAGTACCATCCAAATAGGTTTGTATTCAATGCTGTTGGCTAGGGCTTTAACAGAAGTTAATAGCAAGCTTTCACATGGTAGGAGTGGTGAGAAAATAGAAGGAAGTTGGTACACTTAAGGCAGTTTCTTTTAAGGCACTACCCTTGCATGCATGCATGTGTTTTGCCAGTAAAATTTTAGTAAATTGCCATGAATACATGGGCTCAAAGGAGAATTAGTCAAACCGCAGGTATAACACTATGACTTTTTCTTATATTATTCCAATAGGATCTTGACGCGTGCCTATGTACATCATCCATCTCTCGTTAAGAGAGAGAGAGAGAGAGAGTTCACTCAACTGACAGCTTATTAGACATTTTATCAGATGAGATCAAATGAGTTGGTGGTCCTCAACTGATCGATCATCACATCAGATGGAGCTAAGGGAGCTCTAGGGGTCAGGCTGATAGGGAGATGATCAGAGAAGAAATTTAATTGGTGGCGGAGTCATTTCTCACATTTCCTTTTGCGTTGCATGGCATCATCACACACTAAAACCCCATCAATTGATGCAGTTTGTGAGACTGAAAGAGGGGGACAGCATATGCTTACACCTACTCCAAGGCATACGGGAAAGAGAGAGGACCAAAATAGCAACTCGATCCATCCCATGGACCATGCATGAGACGGAGCTTGTTTTTCTCACGAACGCATAAGCCCTCAACAATCTTTCAGTCTCAACTTCACCACCCAGATTCCTCCGAGTAAACCCGATCTTTCTCCTCTCTCGATAAGATGTTAATTTTATTTTGAACTCAAGGACATAAACACGAATACCCAAAAATTCTTCATTATTTACAATCATAACTTGGATTTGGATTTGTCTCGGTAATTACGAAACCCAGAACCCCTGCAACAAGTTGGGGAAATAATGGTTGTTTGGATGCTTTGGAGCTCTGTCCTGGTACTGAGACTGGAATTGAATTACTGACCACCTTTGAAATTAATCTTTAGGTGGTGAGGGAGGACGAGGAAAGCAAAGAAAAAGTCGAATTTAAAGAAGGGTGGGGAAAGACATTAAGATAGAGTGGGTGGGAGAAATAAAGTAACTGAAAGAAGGCTATACCATCAGTAGGCTGAGGACATTGGAATTTCCATTTGGAGTAAGCTATGGTTGCAGTTACTGCAACATAGCACCTGTTGTGTAGTATCCAAGCCTATCTTCAGTCTTCAGCGAAATTTCCGGGTAATATTTGACAAATCATTTCAGTGCTGTTTAATCTTCCCAACGACCAAACAAAAGCACATTAGGGTTTCACTGGTTCTACCCGAAGAAGAAGACAAGAAAGTATGAACTGTATTGATTCATTAAAAACACTAATAGGCATTTAGAAGAAGGAGCTTGAGCTCGGATGATGCAATGTTACTCGATAGGAAATTAATTAGGGGTGAATGCATCAGTCAATTTGAATACTGAAAATTGAAAAAAAAAACTACGTATATACAGTTGAATGACAGTGACCCAGCACCTTTCTTTCTAATAAATTGAGCACTTTTATAATTGTGTTTATGAAGTTGTTAGGCAATAGAATTAGTCCAATCTAGTTGAATAAGGGCTTTCTGTGGTTAATTTATAGGGCCTATGTCACTATGATATATAGTGATGGCATTATAATAATCATTTTCCTTAATTTAAAAAAAGAAGGGGATGAAAAGAACAGTCCAGTTGTCATGGTTAGATATTATTTAGAAAATATCTAACTGATAACGAGCAATGACCCACTCACAGGAACGAGATATTTATCTGGAAATAATGGAAAAACTTGCTTGGGAATAGCACAAGGGTGATGAAGATCAGAATGGTCCGGTTTTATATATCTAAATCAGGTGTTGGTGAAGGAGTAATAGCAGCTTTTAATTGGTTTTGAAAGGAGGAAAAAGGCTGTTGGCCACGAGAAAAGCACGTAGCCCCCACTCGTGTAAAAAGAAGATCTGAAGCAAATCCATGACTTAAGGGTACAGTAGGTTTTCTTCTACACTCTCTTAATCTTAGTGATGCTTACATGAACTTGGTTGAAACTTGAGAGAGACACTTATGATCGACCCTTTTGTTTGTTTCTTTCCCACATTTGAGCTGGGAGCATGTGATGATGATGAAGAGGACGATCCATGTCACCCCCCCTCTCTCTAAAGCTTTTTTGTATTTTTATTATTGGGTTTTCAAAAGTGAAAAAGAGGGTGTGATTTGACACACCAGTGAGGAGACTTGAGTAAAACCTGATTTAAAAACCTAGTTCTGTTTAGGGCTAGGGCTCAAAGGTTCCCCAGGAGAGAATTATTGTAGTTGTTATTGTTTTAGACATCTAAGCAAAGCACAATGGTAACTGTCAAAAGATTAGCTCCTTCCCCCCAAGTTCATAGGCCTCCTCCTTGTACCCCAACTTTGAAGTTCTCAATTTCAGTTATACATATATCCACATGCCTTATCTTTACTAAATTGTCTGGACATAGCATGACAATCAAATTTCCCTTGCCTTGGTGATAATTTGTGATAAAATCAGACAATTCTACATAATATAATTCATGTGTTGTGCCCTATCATAAGAATTTAAAAATACAATTAATCATATGCACCATAAAGGTTGGGAGTAGCATGTTGGAAGAATAAAGTCAATAGCTGCTGATGCTCATTTTGTTATATATGTGACTAATGGAATGACAGCATATCAACTAAAGCTAAGTCAAATCATTAGATAATCTCTTCTATCATGACTTAGCAATTTTTTTTTTTAATTAACATGAGGAGATATCCACTTGCAATAATCATATAGCCTTATACTTCTAATCCTAATATGGGATCTTTCTGGTGCCCAAGTTGCAGCTGCCTATTCATTTGATTGAGATTGCTGAATTGTTTCCTAAGGTGGTCAAATTGATGGCAAACTATAGGTAGCTTATAAAACCCTCTATCTATGATCCAGAAAATGCCCCTGATAATATGTTTTTGAGTCTCACTTATCCTAATTGAGGGCTGATGAGAACAAACAATTCAATGGAAAGAGTTTTAGATCTTTCTGCTATGAGAGAACTTACCGTTAATAGTAGATAAAGCTGCTAGGAATGATACCCATATCATTTTTCCTTCTCTACCCCACACCGGACTTCATCACATGCCAGAATATTTCCTTACTGAAAAAGAAAATTTTCCTATTTTAGGAGAAGAAAAACAAAATTCTGACCCTAAAAGAAGAAACAGTTTGAAAATAATTCTACCCAGGTTGTTTTAGGTTGTCTTCACTCCCATTTTTCCAAACCAAGCAAGAACTCTGACCTAATCTTTTTTCAAGCATTCAAAAGAAAACATGCATACATATTTTGAATAGGATTTTGAAGGACTCATCACGATTTAAAAACAAGTTGCGGAGTTGGAGATATTCAAAAGGGGATTGGTGGGTGTGACTATGAACCAGCCAAGCTGTCGAAGCCTCGAAGATTGAAGAGAGGAGTGTCAAAGGAGTTAGTGGCCTGACGCGTGGAATAGTGGAAAAAGGGGGGAGTTTCTGACTAAAAAAGAGTAGTGGTATTATTATGGTACACGGTCATCAAAGTAAATCCAGGGAGAGCAGTTTGTACGAGGAGGATGTGTGGGCTATGCTCCACTACTCCGTGTTCGACGCTTGTCACTCTTCTGCGCCTTTCTCCTCCATTCCGTACAGTTGCAGCCCCATCAATGTCACGTCCTCATCTCTTTCCCCTCCATCTACATGCGTGGTTCTGGTTTCTGTTTATATATTATCTGCTTTTATTTACAGTGAATACCCTCTATGAACCCTCTGAATTACCAACTTGTCCAGGGGCGTCTCCTTAAATGAATGAAAGATTAAAGTTTCCAATGGCCTCCTGGTCCAAGGATGCTCCCCAAGGGCTTTTCAGGTCACCCCTTCAGTACAAATAGTATATATTAAGGGTATATTGATATTCTCATTCATATGTATCTAAAAGGAAAAAGATTCACTAAAAGCTTTCTTGACTATTTGTTGAAAATTCAGAATGGATGTTTATATGCTTGTGATAATATTCCTCCAGCTGCCATGGATGCTTCCATTTCAAACACTCCATGATTTATGTTTTGAGCATTGCTATATCTTGTGCCTAATGTGGCGGACATCCTTAGGCCATTTCGCTTTCCTCCTCCTAAACCAGGGCCTAACATGTCTGCACATTAGTGGAATTGGTGAAATTACCCCATCGGAACATTAATCTTCAACTTTTGTTCATCACTTTGTGAAGACTATTGAGGTGAAGCTTAGAACAGTTTCCATGGATTTAGCTTTGAACAATGTGGCAATTGATCCCTGGGGAAGTGTTTTAATTTTCCATAGTAATTAGTAAGAAATTGGATGAACTAAATTTGGTTTGCTTCTAATAGCATTTAATAAGTTGATAAGGAGCCAATATCACAATATGTTTCATATTGGAGATATGTTTGATTACTGAGAAAACAAAAAGGGAAAAGAAGTCATCTGAAGTATAATTCACTTGTTTAATTTCTATTAACTATGGAGGGACAATTAAGATTCTCATTCTTAATTACATGTTAAATCATATTTGCTTAACCTAATGATTCAAACTTATCTTAATTGCCATAATTATATTATCAACATATTTTGTCTTTCTTGTTGAAAATAACAATATTAATGCGTCTCTCCTAAGTCGCGCCTTTTTGCAGGTAGTGCGCATGCGGCGTATGCAAATAGTAGCGAGTCATGATACGAATTTGTATAAAAAGATTCAATCATGTGATCTTATGTTAAACCCACTAAACATTTGAATGCAAAGAACTTTCCCTTTTGTTTAGGTCAGGTGATTTGCACAGTAATTTATAAGAAGGGTAGTACTGTGGAAGCATAAAATAGTGTTGCTGTGGCAGAAACCAAATAGGTAATTTAGAGAGACTTCAATTTCAATGCTGCAAAGTTAGCCTTTCAAAGAAGCGAAAGAAGAACGGTATAAGGATTTGAGAAGGTTGAAAAGGGACCACTTCAAATTTGGTGGTGTATCACCTAAATTTAATTGTGACAAGTATGGCTGAAAATTAATGGATTGTAGTTTGAACAGTAAGAATTAAGGCATAATAGGCTTTACTATAGGAGAAAGAGGTGTTTATATCTAAAACAAAAATGAAAAACAGTTTCTAGCTAGTAAAACACTTAGCTCAAATGTGTTTACAAGCAAACACATTCTCAGAAAAACAGAAGGATTACTTAGAGATGATTGGAAACTGCACCAACAAGATACTTATTTTGGCCTTTGAAGAAAGGCAGGAAATGTAGAGAATAAGCAGAATTATGGTCCTGAAGATTGATCAGTTATCCCAAAATCTCAGCATTATCATTTACCAATGAGTCAATGTTGCCAACAAAACAAAGGGTAACCTTACAGGAAGGTTTTATAAATTCATTGTATTGGACATTGGATGTTACCTGTCTTGCAGAATGAGGACTGAAGAAACTTACAAGCATAAAATGATGAAAGGAAATGACTTATTTAGAGAAAAAAAATAGATGGAATTTCTTCTTAAAAAGAAAATCTGAAGTGTTCTAGCTATATGGGGAGGAACATATGCATGGGCTACTTCCAATAACAAAAAGATCCAATCATCCAAGGCACTAAAGGATTAAGAGTGTAGAACCTGATCATGTGGGAGGAGGAAGGTTATTATGTGAGTGGTTTTTCTAAGAGAAATTCATAGATAGCGTACATGTCTTGGCAAAACAAAATCTAAAATGCGCTAGAGAGACACCAAAACTTAAAAGAGAACTATATTTGGCCATTAACTTGCAACAGTTAGCCCAGGAAAAAGCTTAAGAAGGAGCCATAAATGGGAACTGAGGGATGATGACAAGGAACCAAAAAACCCTAGAAGAGGGCACCTCTCTTGATATTTTGGCGGTCAGGGCCCTGTCAATTCCGCCCACTAGAAATACTTGTAGGGGACGCAACATATCCTCCAAACCTAAACGCCAACATTACCGGGCAAGTTTTCATTTTCCATTCTCAGATGCTATTATTCCCTTGACATCTGTGGAAGAGAGCTAGGTCAGTGAGGATTAAAGGATTTGGTAAATTTGGTACCTAGGATTGCGATGTATAACTGTTGTGGGTACACCAGCACTCCTCTCTCCTCACATATCTCTCAGTACCAACCAATCCTCCTCTCTCCTATTCATTACTCATAATCATCTCTTCCCACTTGTGAACCTCTATATATTTATACCCTTAACACCTTCAATCCTCAAATATTACCGCATTCTCTAGCTCTTCCCTCTTGTCCCTCCTTTAGTCCTTTGCTCAGATACTATTAGCTTTTCTCTTCACATTCTCTCATCTTTTTCAAGTTTTTGATTGTGGGTACATGTATAGAGTACCGTAGAATAGCTTTTCTACCAAGTGGGTCTTGTTTATTTGATAAGCTGAGATATGGTTTTGAAGCGTTCTGCTGTCCTTCCTTGCATTTGCCTTTACTTTTTCCTTCATAGAATGTGGTCTTGAGGTTAGGGCTAGGTTCCTTCTTCCTTTACATCTCTTTTTACTCGTTTTCTTTCTTTATTCCTTTACTTTTGCATGGATTCATATGATGAAAGAAGATCTCAAGACACCAGTCACTGTTTGCGGATGGAGCATCATCAAGATTCACAAGTATTGAGACTCAGTGCGTGGTGGTGATGGTGACTTTTGTGGTCCCTTCCTACACTCCGATGGCTCTTTGATGTGGGAATCTTGATGATGCTGCAGCGGCAATAAATGGCTAATTTTTATATAAATCATCTCCAAAACCACAAAACAGTTGCAGAAGATCGAGGACGGTGCCCATCATGACAATATCAGGTTCGAACAATGAAGGCAGAACTTGTTAATTATTCTGCAAAAACCCTATTCTTTATCTTAAAATCTCTATATATTATCCCAAAAAAAAAAAAAAAGGTCTCGAAACTGCTGCTTCTCTTGGAAGTGTTTCATCTGTTTATGCTGTTACAGGCAGTCGAGACTCAGATATGGTTAGGGTTTTTTGTCAGTTAACCCTAAGTTGCACCAGGTTTGAGCTAGACTGTTTGGGTCATGATCCAAGGGGTAGTATGTTGTATTTTCCATGTGTTAACTGGAGTTTTTATTTCAGTGATGACGGATGTAGTGGCTTCTCTGACCTTTCCTCAAAAGTTTTGCTGTACTAGAACCACCTGGGCACAGTAGGTATGTCTGTACTACTATCTCTCTCTCTCGTGTGCAAGGACAAATGAGATAATCATGGTGTGCTTTTATTTCATGGACATTAAGGGTTCTTAGTTTCCTCGCTTTTCTTCTTCATTTTCTGTCTCTAGATCTTAATCCTATTTATCTCTCTATTTCAGCTTTCAGCTCAGACACCAGCTTTTCTCACAAATATATTTGATGTGTTTGGAATCCGTATGAAGTCTCACATACAATCATTTTTATAACTGCCGTACATAATGAAAATCATGGAGTTTTGACTGCCTTCTGGAAACTTGAATGTGACTCTCAACTATACCCCATCTGGATGTGCCATTTCCCAGATTTGATTTCCAGTTCCTTTCCAAAATGCCAATTTCCACTTCAACAATTTTTGAAAGTCTACATTAAGAGGATCCCTCACTAACTTCTTTATTTAGCTATTTGGGAAGATGTGGGAAAGTTTTGGATTCCCTTGTTTTCACAAGGCAATTATTTTCCATCAGATCTGCAGTTTTCATGTATGAAGTGTGTAGGTGTGAGGAGAAGCACTCACTCTGATATTGGCTCCTTGAGGGTCTTGTAAAGTTACATTTTAATATCATTTAAGCAGATCAATTAGACCATTATGTGTGATCTTCTCTTACACAATGATGAGATTTATGCCCCCTTAAAGCTGTTGATCAATCTATCAATAGTGACCATAGAGGTCTCTCACACTCTTGCTATATTGGTCTTTTCAAGTAAATATCATACAGGCATGAACGTTCCTTGGATTTGAATCTCAAATTGTGGTTGAGTGCAAAGGTGAAAGGAAGATAGAGCTCAAGGGTTTTATTGATGACTGATTTATTTAAATAGAAGCAAGATCTTGGGTGTCATTTTAGGGTTATATAACCAGATAGCTTGGTTGTGTAATCTCATTCTAATTAGTCTAGGGATCTAATATTGATGAAAGATTGGTATAGTGTGTTGATTTTTGTTCCAATACTTCTGATTTAGGCCTTGGATAATGTACTTAAGAATGATCTCCACCTTCAAATCACTGTAAAAATGGAAACATATGATTTTCCCAATTGCTTTTCAGAAAAACTTCTTCATAGAATATGTCATGCCAGTTCAAAATTTTTTGCAAAATCATATCACTGAAATCTTTATTTCTTTGTATTTTTCTTCAGCATTTTCTCTTCTTTTGCCTGTCTGGAAGATGAACTGCTTTACTACTTAGATTTTTCCACACTTCAAAACATTTGGGATGAAAGGCAAGAAAAATTGCAAACATGTGCAAGCGCTTTGTGGAACTGCTTCTTTGATTATAGTACAGCTACATGTGATATTATTTTTATACAATATCAAAAGACATTCTGCACCATATTCTAGTACTTGCTGACCTCGCTTTAGTACTAAATCATCATTTTCCTTCCTACGAAATCATTAAGCATTGCACTACAGGGAATTAGTGACAGCTCTTATGCTAGAGAATGACTATTTCTTCTGCTGCCAAAAATGGTTATATCATTTATAATCTTATTACTTTCCAAAGTAATAATTCCCATTTTCTCTGCTAGAAAACTATATCCCAAGTTTTCCTATCTTCCCCAACCTAAGGACACCGTCCCTGTGAGTAGCGTGACAGTTACTGACATACACATGTCCACAAAATTCTGCATAATTGTCAGGTCTGAAGATTCGGCCCAGAGCTGGCTGGCTCCAAGGACATAGATATATATTCTACTACTTGAGAAGCAGTGATGCTGTCTATGGACTATGTGTCTTACGATTCAGAATAGGACCCTCTTCTTACACCACAAAATGGCAAAATACTAAAATATCTACGTATTTTTACCATTTTTTTTAAACGGAGGGACTCCCTGACATTTTCTCAAACATATAACGTGCTTGACAACTTAAGGCAGCAATCGTCTTGTTGGGCCTTGAACTAGCTTGTGGGCTTGGCATTCCCTGGGGCCCATCAATTTTCATTCACTGTGAAGCCCAAAATTCCCACAATAGACTTCTCCATGAGGCTCGGTGGGCCGGATTGCCCCAATCTGATACAGCTGCTTAGAGGAATGCTGCACAACCACACAAGTAATTGAAATTTGAAATTAAATAGGATTGTTTCTCTTAATAATTATTATATAATTAAACAGGATCTTCTTCAATCATTAGACCACAAAATCACAAGTATAAAAATTAAAATAACCCAAATTCAATCATCCTAGAGGATTTGTTGCTTATCCAAATCAAGTCTGGGCTGATTTAGATTTGGACAGCCCTCCAGAAAAAGTACTTAAATTTAGACAAAAATATAGGGAACGATGTCTAATGTTCCCCCCCACACACCCCTTAGGTATTCCACTGCAGTTGATACGTGAATGATTATGCCCAAACCTTCATCACACCACAACTTCGAAAATATTCCACATGGACGCATGTGACCCTCCAAACTATATTCTCGTATCAGACCATAAATCAAAGGTTTAAATCCTTTGACTTGACCGCATATTAACTTGTGGCCTATGCCATGCACACGTCGTTATAGTAATTAATAATGTAAAACTGACCACCCCATGATCCTAGATACCATCTCTTCATTGATGAAGGAAAGCAAAAATACCCGGATAGCAGAATAGCGGGATATGAATATGCCGCTCACCCATGAGCACGGCGGACTTTAAGGAAGCTGCTCCTCGGCATCCAGTTATGTTACGTGAATTATCGACAGAAAGTAATGTAGGATTTGAGTTCATGGAATTTGTAACGGCCCGGCGAAAACCTTGCCCGAATGGAGTGAAATGTTGGTGTGTCTGTTCATGGAAGGGGGACTGGAATTTGAAGGAAGGCAGAGGCTTTAGAGGAAGGAGATGGAGTTTAGTGTAAGAGGTGTCTAAATGCAATTGATCGTAGTACAAGAGGCAATTAATTTGGAGATGAAGTCTAAGTAGACGATTTGTTCTAGTTTGCATCAATACATCCAATATGGACAAATTGAAGCTTCAATTAAACTCATGTTCATGGCGACATGCACAGAGCTTACGTTTTGGTAATTTTAATTTAAAAAGGAAAAAAATAAAAAATAAATAAATAAGAAAATCGAAATGATTGAGTTTGTATAGAGGAGTTGACGGTTGAGCCGGAGAGACTTTTGGTCTGAACGACCGGAGACAGAACCCAACCATTGTGCCAACCGACACGTGTACAAAAGGCACTAACTACTAAAAGTCTCTACAAAACTGGGGCCCACTCTGGAATGTAACGGCTACCATGTTGATCATGTGATTCGACCTATTCTATGTATGTAGCAACGTTACTCTTCTTTTTTTATACTTTTATTTTTGTTTTTTTCCCATCTTTGTTTTTCTCTACTAATTAAAAGATATTTTAATAATATAAAATATATGTCTACCAGAACAAATTCCAATTAAAAAAAATTATTATATGTAACAAAAATAACATTTTTTTAATATTTATTCAAATATGGCAATTGCAAATCCACATCACTCTTTCAAATATGAATTAAAATTGTCTTTTAAAACATAACTTCAGTTTAAATTATTTAATTGAACTTCGTAGATTAATACAAATTTAAAAAAAAAAATTTAATTTAATTTTTTTTTAAAAATCCAAATTAAAGGATATGTTATATATGTAATGCAACAAGTGGTGGGAGTATGACTAGAGCTCCGTCTTACTACTTTAAAAGCACTTCTTTTGTTTGAAAATAAGCTTATGACTCATGAGCGATGATGGTCTGTAAAGGCAAACAAGATACATAAGATAATTAAAATATATATATATATATAAATCTCAACTTTAAGTTTTATTTTTATTTATTTAAAAATATTTTAAAATATATACATTATTTCATAAATTATATATTTATTTCCTAAAATGACTTTTTATTTGTTAGGATAATAATATCAATTAACAATTTTTTAAAATTGATAAAAATTAAAAATTAAAATTGAAAAGCTTTAAAGCTAAAAATATAAAAATAAAATATTAACTTTCACTATGTTAAATGATACCAATAAAAAAAAAATAGATATCGAGAAAAAGTTGAAAATATAATAACAGTTAATATTTTATTTTTGAACGTTTTTAAGTTTTTTGGTTTCAAAATTATATTTAATTTTTAAGTATTTTAGTTTTAATTGTATTTTTAATTTTTAAAATTTCTTATTTTATTGGTTGATGTCAACTAATAAAAATTGTATTCAATTTTATTAAAAAAAAAAGAGAAGATAAGTATATTTATATAATACAATATTTAAAATCAATATTAATTAGAGAATTATAAAGATTTTATTTATCACTAGGATAATTTTTTCAAAATGATTTGTATCTAATATTATATAATAAAATAATTATAATATATTTATTTATAAGATATTTTTATTAAATTAAAATGATAAATTATTTTTTTGATAATTTTATTTAATATTATTGAATAAAATAGTATTTCAATAAATAAATATCTTACTTATGAAAAAGTATATATATTTTAAGATATTTTTAAATAAACGAATGTAAAACTAATTTACAAAAATTGAAGTTATTTTTTTTATCAAATTAATGAGTAAAAGTAAAACTCACTTTTCCCTATGATTAAAAAGTGTTTCAATTTTTATTTTTTATTTTTTAAGTTATTGATAATTTTTTGGTTTAAATGATATATATTTTACAAAAAAAATTCTTTCATATAAGCTTTTTCTAATGTAATTATGATAAGGATTAACTTGTTTTCCGTGATAAGGATCTCTTAGTTTATTGAGTAACTAAGAATGAAAATATTAGTTTAAACCACAATCGAGATTGTTATTGCCCTAACAATGACAACTCTAGACCATTGAGTTAACACTTATATTTGGGTTAACACCTATATTTATTTTAAATGTTGTTGACTTGAATTAAACTTTTGACTCCACCACTAGTTTAGATGGTTATATCAATAATTTGACTATACAGATATATCAAGATATATGGAAAATTTAGATGAAACTAAAATTAATCAAAAATCATTAAAATATTTTAAAAAAAATTATAAAAGCATTAATATATTGATTAAAATTGATATATGAATGATATAATTTATAATATTAGATAATATTTGAAACTACATTTAATGTTAAAATGACAATTTATCTATTTTATAATATATGTATAATTATTATATTTATGTTAAATTCATGATTTTTGTACCTTCAATAATAAATTAAATGGAATTTGTAAATAAATAAAAATAGTATATTTATTAAAACTTTATTTTAATATTTCATTTTTAAAATACATATAAAATTGAAGCATAAATATAAAATATATTAAATGTGGGCTAATATAATAAGTAAAGGCCTGGGCTGGTTTTTTAACCTTACGACCACGTTCGAGTCCCCACACCGCAAAATTCTCCATTTGTTACTTTGACCCAACGACTTTTGCTGGTTTGACCGTGCTTTGATGAGTTGTCATTTCCTAAATGGACACTTAAGCCTTGGTTGCTCAGTGTACTCCACTACTGAACCAAATTCTCATATTCAAGTCTTGCACATTTCTAAATGGACAGCAGCAATGCAAGAAGAGTATAAGGCCCTTATTCATAACAAAACATGGTCACTTATGCCTTTACCCTTAACTAGAATGTCATTGGTTGTAAGTGGGCTTTCAGGTTAAAGAAAAATTTAGATGGATCAATTCAAAGGCATAAAGCTCACTTGGTTGCAAAGGGTTCACTCAAAGACCTAGCTTGGATTCTAGTGATGCATTTAGCCCTATTGTAAAGGCAATAGCCATTAGTATTATACTTGCTCTTGCAGTTCACTACAACTAGCCACTTCGACAAGTCGACATCAATAATGTCTTCTTATATGGTGATCTCACTAGGTCGGTGTTTATGCAACAACCTCTTGACTTTGATAATGCAACTACTCTCACATATGTTTATAAGTTGAATAGCATCCTTTATGGCCTCAAATAGGCATTAAGAGTCTAGTTCATCAAGTTCACATCAATATTGACTATATTGGGTTTCAAAGCATTTAAGTCAGACTCTTCACTAATAATTATGCCTTTCAAGGCAACTTAATTTTCTTATTTATGTTGATGTCATAGTTGTGATAAGTAACAACATTCAACTTATTTCAAAGTTCATTTCTAATCTTTATCATTAGTTTGCACTCAAAGATATAGGCTAGTTTCATCACTTTCTTAGGATTGAGGTAACTCAACATAGTACAAGACTTCATCTCACTCAAACTAAGTATATTGAGAGTCTTCTAACCAAGACTCAAATGATTGAAGCAACACCAATAGTAACACTATGTCTCACTTCTTTTCAATTATCTCAATATGATGACGCTTGAAAATGCAACATCCTACAAAAGTGTAGTAGATGCACTTCAATATCTAACACTCACTCATGTAGAAATTGCTTTTGTTGTTAACAAAGTAAGCCAATTCATGCATAAGGTGATTGATTTTCATTAAGAAGTTGTCAAAAGATTGCTATGGTACCTCAAAGGAACCATGCATCATGCCCTTTCTATTACACTACTATCACAACTTGATCTAGTTGCATATTCAAATGTTGATTAGGCTAACAATCAAGATGATTGCAAATCCATGGGTGGTTATTGCATCTACCTAGGCTCATTTTCAGTTTCATGAAGTGTTAAGAAGCAATTTGTTCTCTCTCTCTCTAATACTAAATCCAATTATTAAAGCCATGCAAATACTACCACTAAGTTTTCCTAGATCTAATCTTTTCTTGATCCAATCTTTTCTTACAGAGCTTCGGGTTTATCTTCCTCATGGTCCGATTATATGTTGTGACAACATGAGTGCCTTTGCCTTAGTTGCACATCGAGTTGGATATTTATTTTCTACAAGATAAAGTAATTGGTAAACAAGTGATTATTCGTTGTGTTCCTAATGCAAATTAAATAGTTGATGTTATGACCAAGGGCTTGTGTCTAACATCGATTTTTGGTGATACACACCAAGCTCAATGTTGCAATCTCCCCATTGTACTTAAGGAAGGGGAATGATAAGAATTAACTTGTTTTGGTGATACTGATATGTTAATTGGCAGAAGAGGAACTTATTCAACATGTTTCTAGTGATAAAGATCAAGTAGTTTAAACTTTTACTTATCATTTATTCAAATTTTATAGTTTTTCCGTTTTTCACTTTCACAATATATATTAAGTAGATCTCCATTGTAATTCGATTTTTTTCAAGTTAATCAAAACTTGTAATTCCTTTCAAATTATATTTGAAAGCTTTAAGATTCTAATTTACTATGAATTGATTTTATATTGTCAAACCATGTTTCATAGGATTGTTTTTTATTTATTTTTGTTTTCTTGTAATTTCTTTTTTTTTAGACGAATATCATGTTTAAATTAGTATAATTTACATTTCTCATGGTAAACATCTATTGTAACGACTTTGGATCGTTTGTAGGAATGATATAGGCTCCAATATTGCCTCGTCTATCTTACCCTACCTTAATTATAAATAATGAAATAAAAAAATGTTTTCATAATAAAACGGCCCGAAAGTATGAGGGCAAGAATTCCTCCAATATATCCCTCCCATCCCATTTAAATAATCAACGGGCTATGAGTGGTGAATGCACGCCGTTGCTATTGCCATGCTTGAGCTGAAAGATCCTTAGCTTGATTTTGTTGACCTAGTGATGTGCTAAAGTGTTTGATTTGGTCTATGTTGATCCTTGCCTCGGTGACAAGCGAGAAGTATTGAAATTTTGGACACTAGTAACACTAAGAATCATAATTGTAAATCAAAAAACCTCATCATTCCCCATGATTACACCGCATCCCAATTCACCTCTCAGAATTCGATATTTCACCAAGTCTAGTATCCTGTATCACCAGGCCAGTCAATTAGAGAGCTTCCGCTAAACATCATTCATCATTGCACCTTGACTCTTGACTCTTGACTCTTGACTCTTGACCCAAACATGCTGAATGATTCAGTGTGCAACTAACTGAATAGTACTCAATCTCCCATATGGATTTTCTTAATAATACTTTAGGTTAAACAATGATGATATTTGAATCACGGGCGTGATTAAAGTTTAATATGGTTGATTTAATTAATTGGGTGGGCAAGCAGCATGAGGAAGAAAACAGGGTGGTTCTTACCCTTTGTATTTTGCCTTGGAAAATTTTATTTTCTTCTTTTGGCCAAACAAGGTATTAATTTCTAGAGGACCTCATTAAAAGCAGGAGCCTAACTTACACTAAAGTCTCACCGCCATCACTGTGTTGGCAATGTTTTTGGTTCGCTCGACTGCCATTTCCATGACCCAAACATACAACCGATAAGGCATATCCAACCGACGCACATGCCCAAAGGCCAAAGCTCAAAACAGGCACCCCATCATTGATTGATCATCTCTCTTCGACCTGTCATCTGATCATCTTACGTAACTGTTGATTGATCAAAGGATCGAAACCCCTCCTTCACCCACCACCACCACCGCCGTCACCGTCACCGTCACCACCGCCATAATCCCCACACTGTTCCCACGTACGGTCACATCTACAGAACCATGGTCTCCCGCTTTTATTTGCAGCAGTAATTAATGGGGTTTCTTTTCTCCAAAGAAAGTGTGAAATTACTTGAATAATGATGACGTAGACTTGATTTGGTTTATTTTTTGAGGCGAAGGAAGCGGCGCAAGTCAACAATGGTGGAAAAGGGGCAATAAAGGAAGAGAAAATGAAGTTGGGGTGGAACCATGAATGGACGTACTCTGATTAATTAGGGCATTCATAATATAGGAGAATTTTAATATATGAATTGAATGGGATTCGGATAGACACCTTAAAGGGGAATCTTTTTCTTGAGTTCCTTTCGCAGGGCCTCGGCCTCGGGGGAAAAGAAAGCCATTTGGCATAGCATTAACGCGGTGGATTGCGGTTACTAACAAAATATTGAGGTTGGAGAAGAGTAATAATATTGAGTGTCAGAAGGATCAGTCTTTGAGAGCACCAAATCGAAGATTAAAGGTGAATGAAGATTCCAATTAAAGAGAATGAATCGAGTGAGGACTGTGGAGGAGTGGGCTGTGGGCGGTGGCCTCAAACGTAAGTAAGTACAGAGTTGGTAATAGAACTGGAGTGGGGGAAATGAGGATACCTTTGCCAACCACTGAACCACGACTAAACTTCAAAGCGCGTGACATTACGGAGCTGGGTTGTGCTGCAATTACTGGAAATGGCAGTGGGCCTCTACACTCTTTCTTTAATTAATCAGCTTTTCCTTTTATTTCCATCAAGCCTCCTTTTAAGACCTACCAGCTTAAAGTCTAAAATTTTACTTTTATTTTTTTTGACAGTTATAAACTTACAGCCCCACTAGCTTCAGTGAGATTTCCCGCATTTATTTATTTTTTCTCACTCTCTCTTCTTCGCTATCTTTCACTGAAATAAGAAAGTGGCCCATGACGTGTGTATTGAGAACTCACCTTATTATATTATTATTGGACATGTATTTTTGGTAGATATTATATATGTGCTAATAAAAACGAGAGGTGGGGCTCTCGAGGCAAAGAAGGCCCAGGTGATACCCACTGCCACACCCATCTGCAAGGACCCTTTTCCTTCTCCTAACCCCTCTTATAAATAGCAACCCTAACCCACCTTCATCTCTCCTCATTCACTGACTCGCTCACTCAATCTCATCTTATCAATAATCGTAGCCACTCTGTCTGGTTTCTTCTTCTTCTTGATACACTGTGCTTTATTTTCTCCGTTTTGCGAAAGTGGAAAAGAGAGGAAGGGGGGAAGCTGAGATTTTTGTTTAAATTTTTATCTTTTCTGTTCTTAATGGCTTCTACTGCTACTGCTGCTGCTGCTGCTGCACCGCAGTTCTACTTGGATGAGAAGTGGAAGTTGTCGAAGAAGGAAGGGTCGAGAAGCCGGTCTTCGACTTCGCCTCTGATGAGGAATTCGTCGCAGAGGAGGTGTTCGTTTACCAGGAAGTGCGCTAGCTTGGTGAAGGAACAGAGGGCTAGGTTTTACATCGTGAGGCGTTGCGTCACCATGCTCATCTGCTGGCGTGAGTACAGTGATTCGTGAAACTCAAACAATCAAACCAACAGACAAACAAACACTTCCTGAGAAAGAGAAAGAGGATGCTTCAGAGAGACTTCTCTCTTTTTTCGCCCACTTTTCCTCCTCTTTCCTTCCGCGAGGTCGCTCGTGGGTTTGCTTCAAAACCCAGTTCCACCCTTTTTCTGCCGTCCCGGGAAAAAGAGAACAGAGAGGAAGAGCAAGAGCAAGAGATACATACTTGTACAGATTTATTTCTTATCTTATTTTCTTTTTGCCTAGATAATTTTCCCTTTTCTTCTTTCCTTTTTCTCTTTTCTGGATCTGAATGTCCACTGAAGATGGATTCTTGATGTTACTGTTTCTTCCCTGTAATCTATCCGAGAATAGAGAGAGACCAACATGAAAGAGAATCATATCACAGATATTTTGGCTATTCCATCCCCATCTGCATTAATGACCCTCTCGCTCTCTCTCTCTCTCTCTCTCTCTCTTCGTTTCGGTTCTGGGTTTTTCTGGGGTTGAGATCATTGAATTGAAGTGATAGGTCCTCCCTCTGTTTGATCTCTCACATGCAAGTATGCAACTCTCTCTCTCTCTCTAGTGTGTAGAGAGAGATTCCATTCAACCATTGCAGCTGCACCACCTCTGTATGGATCTGGTGTGCTTCCCTGACAGTGACCATTATTTTATTATTACTATTCTAATCCAAATTATAATACATAAATTTATAAATATGAGCCCCTGGAGACGGATCAACGTGGGAGAGAGAGTCTCTTCGGATGCCTAAAGAGGCAGCAGTGATTCCCTCTCTCCCATTAATTTTTATTTAATTATTGAAATTTATTTTGTTTATAAATAAATAATTAGAAGAAAAAAAGGCTCCCACTTGTACGCTGTCACTTCTACTAGTAGGGCTGATAGCTGGAGAAGTAATTGGGCGAGGCTCCCAATGTTGTGTACCCGAAATGACCATTGTGTCCTGCTTTGACCAGCTCTGGACCACTCTGACCCTTCCCCACTTGTGGACCGTAATTACCAGAGCCTTCCAGGGGTACTTCCGCCCCTGGAATTTTACAGCTGGTTCCTCTGTAGTTTATACTGTGGGGTTGTAGCATGGGATCTGACCCCATTCGTTAAAATATGGAAATCTTTGGAAATCATAAAGCTTTATACTATATTAGGAAACTATATAATATCAAAACGTACATTTTATTTAAGGGCAAAGACCATAAAATAATGGGTGTTGTAACCTTGGGAATGGCAAGTTGGCACGATGTGGCTGACAATGCACCACAAGCACTACACATGGGGTCGCATTCTCAATGCTCCATCCTTTTTTTTTTTTTTTTTAAATAACCTTATTATTATTATTATTACTATTACTACTACTATTGTAACAATTATTATGAAGTTACAAATTCTATTACTTGTCGCCGCGTCTTGAGTTTTAGGTCGGTGGATTTTGGATGATGGGGTTGATTTAATTCGGAGATTGTGCCAACTCACCTCAATTTGAAATAACTTTTTTGTTAGAATCTTTTATCAAAATTTGATAAAAATAAAATTTCTTAAAATACATTACATGATTTTAGATTGAGATTTATCAATTAATGATAAATTCAATTTAATTATATTGATTAATATCAATATTTTATTTTTAGTTGAATATAAAAAATTAAATATTAATTTTTTCAGGTAAAATATAAATATTATCTTAATTAAATTATGTAAGTTTTTCTTTGAAAAACAATGTAATGAAAGGAGTTATTTGACATTTAAATATAGCTAATAATTGACCTTTTAAAAAAAATTAAAAGATAAATTAAAAAATAGATGAAAATATAAAAATTATTTTCATCATATACCCTTTCTTTAAGGAATATTTCAATAAATAATTTTAGGAATAATTTTACTTACATCATTAAGGTTTAAATTTCAGTGGTAACATCTCTTTAAATGTATTTTATCTATAAAATTTATTTTTAGAAAAGTTATTAAATGGATGTACCTAAAATCTCTCCAAAAAAGTTATAAAGGATTCTTGTAAGTAAAATAAAAAATAAAGAATTATATTTGATTTTATTATGAAAAATATGAATATATATATATATATATATATATATATATATATATATATATATATATATATATATATATGTATGTATAATTAAAATTAATTAAAAAATTATATATTTTAAAATTATTTAATCTAAGAAAAACAAATTTAAATAAGCATATAAATCTAATTTATTAACTTTGAATTTATATATTATTTTTTTTAAATATTTTTATAATCAAACAAAACCAAAGGGAGAGAATACATATGTAGGTCTGATAAAACTTAAGAATATTGATAACTAAGAATACTAACGATTAAATAAGCATATAAATCTAATTTATTAACTTTGAATTTGTATATTATTTTTCTTTAAAACTTTTTATAGTCAAACATGACCATTATAATCAAACATGACCAAAGGGAGAGAATACATATATATAGGTCCGATAAAACTTAAGAACATTAAGACTATGTTTGGTTCCCGGAAAGTACAAAGGAAAGAAAAAAAATGTTAAGGAAAATGATTTTCTTATGTTTGGTTGTCCTATAAAAAATATCAAAGAAAATCAAATATAATTAAAACTAATTAAAAACTTATATATTTATAAATTATTTAATCTTTATATTGATGAGTTAAAATAAATAAAACGAGTTTGAAGTAACAAAAATAATAATTTATCAGCTTTTAATCTATTTTTTTATTTTCCTTCCCTTTTTCTTTCCTTTTACTTTTCCTTTGTATTTTCTTTCCCTCGTATTTTCCCTCAAATTTTCCGGGAACCAAACATAGCCTAACAACTAAGAATACTAACGATAAACTTCAAGGAGGGGTGAAATTAACTCATAATTTTAAATAATTATATTGAAATGAGGTCAAATTTCATAGCTAATGGAAAGCAGATTTCAAAGATAAAGAAATTTGAATTGATTTCAATTTCGGCGCCCCATGATGATTGATTAGCATGGAATTTCTTCCTCCACATGATAATTGCAGTTAAAAAAGAGATAAGGTTCACTTTCTTTAGGAGGTTGATGTGGTTGGAGGTCAAAGAAAGAATATTTGCTTTCCTTCTTCATATGTGATATTTTCTTCTTTTTAAGCACTTTCCATGCAATCAAACAAACAAGACTCCCAATGAGATCGAGGTTTGAATATTAATGATTAGAATTTTGTGTTGGCTGCCAAAGAAAGCCAAAAGAGACACAGGGAAAAGAAAAGCTTTCTCCAAATTTTAGTAAAGAGGCCACCTACTCTCAAATTCTCAATAGGGTTCTTGAAGAAAAGTGGAGACATCCCCCACCACACCCCCACCCCACAAGTCCTTATCCACTTTTCTCTTTTTCCCTTATGACCAAAAATCTTAGTGAAATGATTTCCAAATCTTTCTCTCTTGGACTTTAGAGTTTACATGCCATCACAAAAGCTGCTCATCTTCTTTGAACCTATGACCAAATGTCACTCATCAAATCTTTACCAGGTAGCACCAACCCCCTTGTCTTTACAAAATATACCCATGAAGCCCAATTTTGTAAATAAAATTTTAGTCCATTTTGTTTAGGCTTTATTTTATTTAAAATATGCAATCTTTTTACCACCCAATGGGAGCTTATTACATGTGGTAAAAGGGGAGAAAAATAAGCACATCTAGAAAGTGCTTTTTTTTTTTTTTTTTTTTGTCTTTTTTGGATTCAATTTTGGCAAAGGTAGCTGTCATTAAAGTATGAACACAAACTTGTTGGATTTTCCTACACTCACAATAAATGTGTTCACATAATTTAAAAAGTTTCTATTATGTAACATGTGGATGTGATTCATTGTGGACATCATAATAATAATCCCCGGGACTCAGTACTTGGACGGTGATGTTTGTGTGGTCTTATATTTATCAATATCCTTGTTATAAATGATGGTATCATAATTAAATTCCGTCTTTTTTTCTCTTTAGGGTTTGATTGTAATACCGACAATAATATCTACATGGTTAAGGGTGAATCCTTATATCGAAGTCGGTCCATGACCTAATGTAACTCTTTTGGACCCTATAAAGCAAATTTTTTTGTCTAAATGGTCTTACAATCTTATATTTATACATATAACCTTATTTTAATTATGTAGATGAGTTTTAGGTTAAAAATAAGCAATATCTACATTTGAGTCAATAAATTATTACAAATGATATTAGGGTTGATCACCAATCTTGGTGTAAAATTTTATCTGTCTAAACTTCTAATTACTCTTTTTTAACATAAAGACTCATTGAACCTATTGTAAGTAATATCTACATGATTGAAAATATGTTATTACGAATTTATTTTCAATTTGTTATCTTTAAAACTCAAGTATATAAACATGAAAGTTTATTTCTAAAATTTTATTTTCCTCGATAAAATGATATTTATATAGATGGTAAGAAATTCTAAAACATTAATGTGAAATGGTTTTCACAACCTAATTACAATTAAAAATGTTTATTTGAAAGTCCATACTCTTACTTCAAATTAATGTTTTAGTTCTCATTGAACCTCAAACAATTCACAACCCGACCCATATCACCCTCTAATGCAAGCATAGGAGTTGGATCCATAAGTCAACAACGGTTGTTCAAGGCCTAATATTGGGAAGTCCCAACATATAAATTTGTATTGTAACTACTTTGAATCTATCAACTCCTTTCAAATCATGACTTGCTTTATTTCAAATAAAGCGATGGGAATACAATAATGTTACTTTTAAATTTCAAAGATGAATCATTCAATGATGACATTTTGAATAAGGTTACATACTATGTTGTTAAATATCATAAAAGATTTTATTTATCCTTATTAGATATCAATTGATCTTTAGATAAGATGATCAAAGCCTGATATATGATAAAAGTTAAATAATTATAAGTCTTAATTTCAATGAATTGCATTATCTTTTAAATAACAATAAATTCATATTGGATGCTTCTGAATTAGAGGTGCAACTTGAACGGATTGGTCCAATCTAACACGAACCCGATGTTTGGGTGAATTTAGGCAAACATTTTAAATATTCGGTTGAGTTTGATTTAAGTTTTCTCGAATCGAACTCAATTTGAGTTGGGTTGGAGTCAAAGTTCAGATAATCGAACCCTAACCCAAACCTGATTTAATGTTTTTATATTATTTATAATATTTATTATCTTCTAATTATTAAATTATAATTATATCATATACTTTAACATTATTTTTAAAAAAGATACATAAATTTATTTTACTTTTTCATTATTATCTTAAAATTTAAAAAACAATCCTCTCTAAAATATATTATGTACTATTATATGAATTTTTATACTTAATTTTTATTTATTGAGTAAATATTATTTTTCTTAATTTTATTATTTAATAAAAAATTATTTTAAATTATGTATAATTAACATAAAAATAAATAATTATTTCAATCTTACATTTCTAGACGGCGAAATGGAGAATGAGACTTCTGTTTCATGTGTCTCCAATGATTGGTACCCCTAGGCCCATATTTGGGGTAACCAACAGGCCACAGATCGTAGCAACGGTCCAAATACAAATCATAAACCTAATCACAACAAAACAATGGGACCAGGGCTGGTCCTAATTTCCTACAAAACTTGGTAAAAGTGGACCCAATGGGTTCGAATTTGGTCAACGGTCACGTCACGGACCATGGTCCACATTGCACGCCAACATCAAGGTGCTGGCTCCGTTCCCTTTAGCGTGAGCGCCTCCACCATCCGATGCGACGACGTTTCTATGGGGAGTCGCATTCTCAATTTTAAATCAAGACTGCCCCCAGTCGTTTTCCGGTGGGTGGTCTCACATGCCCTGCTTCATGGGTCCTACCATCACATGTGAGGTTCCATTGTGGGTCCCTTTTGCTTTCCCTTACCCGCTACCGGCTACCGGCTACCCTTTTATTAACCTAGCAAATAAAGCTAATTTAGGGACATACTTTATTCATTTAATGACATAATAAAAATTATTTTCTTTTTGTTTAAATTTTTGAGGAATCTAACTATGATTTAATTTAATTGAAGTGATGGGGCATAGGAATGGAGTGCTTATGAACTGGTGGGGTTGGGTGTAGGGGGTTATGTTCCCTAAATTGCATGTTTTAGGGCCATGCCTTCAACCGCATGCTGTAGATCTTGTCCCTCGTTTATTTTTCTTCTAATTGTGAACCAATATTCTCCATGATCGCATGTCTTGGGCTTTGTTCTGGGCTTTTGGCTAAATGGGCTACAATTATGCGAACTTGGATCGCATCTGACCTGAACTATTAATTGGGCTATGTTTGGGCTGAAGGTAACGGATCTGGGCTACCTATTCTTTTTATTAATAGGTTAGTTGATCGGCCCGGCCCAATCATTAACCGAAAGGGCTTAAGATATTGCACAATATTCAGCATTCCATTTTCCACGCGCTTTTCACGTGCGTGTCTGGATTCCAAATAAAAATGCTTCGCCGCTCTCCAGTGAAAAATCATCAGACGGCTATGGGCGACGAAATCAACGGCAATTTCCCCCGATATATCGCTTTTAATCCGACAGCCCGAATTTTCCGATTCTTTCACAATAACCCTATATCTCTTCATCTCTTTCACTTTCCAGTTTTGCTCTCCTGTTGAATTTGGTGAGTAGAATCATTTTCTTTCTGAAACCCTAGACGTTAGACTTCTGTATTGTTGTAACAATTTTAGTTCCTAATTTGTCTCTGCAATTTTGCTTTTGATCTTCTCTAATTTTTTTTTTCAGTTGTTTTTTTGTTTATTATTATTGTTATTATTTTATGTATATCGCCGGACCTGAGATTAGTGAGTTGTTATTCGTTTGAGAAGAAAAACATTAGCCTCGGAAGCAAGATTGAATTCTCTAGAGTTTGAATCATGCAAAAATTTGGTGATTTTTTTGTTTGTTTGTGAGAACCAATAATCAATTTGAATGAATTTCTTTTATTTTTCCCAAAAAGGTTTTAATAGAACTTGTTTGATTCCTATGTATGAGAAAAGTCTGAGTGTTAGAGTATAGTTACTTATTTGTTGATGCACAGCCTGATTAGTAAGGAGAAAGGACTTCGCATTATTTGTTCAATAATGCCTTAGTTTAAGCATAATTTCCATAACCTATGTTTGGTTCATGGAAAAATTGGGGGAAAATAGGGAGGAAAATGAAAGGAAAGTGAAAAATAAATTTAAAGTTAATAAATTATTTTTATATGTTTCTTTAAATTTATTTAACTTATTTTTCTTCTTGTATACAAAGATTAAATAATTCTAAAATGCATAAATTTGTAACTGTCAAAGGTTGAAAGAAGCTTCTGAAGAATGGTTTGTTATTGCAACTATGAAAGAATGATTACATATGGTCTCTTAAAGACAGCTTTAGTAGTCAAGATCTAGCACTAACAATTCAGTGGTTTCTTGTTCTGTTTTCAGTAACTTAATAACAACCTGATAACAGCAAGCTAACTACTCTAACAGTAAGCTAACTACTTTTAACACTAACTAATTCTAATTATTTTTTGTTTTCTATATATATAAGGAAATCATTTTCCTTCTTTGATCTGTTGGGCTGAAGTGATTCAATTCGTATCATTTTACTTGTAGCAGTTTCTCTTATTTCATGTTTCTTTTGTCTAAGCTGGTGATTGAAACTTTAGAGAAGCCATGGGTGATGCAATTGATTTGACCGGGGACGGAGGAGTACTGAAGACAATTATAAAGCAAGCCAAACCTGATGCACTCACTCCAACAGAGAATCTCCCTCTTGTTGATGGTATGCTCTTATCACTAACAACGGTACATTCTCAGTGTACTTATGAAGGATTTTACAAGATTATGGGAAGGAATCAACATTCCATAATGTTGCATGGTTGGTTTGGCAGATAAGCTCTCTTTGTTGAGCGACGAGTGAGAGATGTTTTCACAATTGGACTGCTTGAAGTATATTCCTTTTTTTTTTTATTCGAATTTATTTTCTTGTTTTCTTGATGAAAAGAAGAAAAGAAAACTCTTATTCTTGTTTAGCTTTGTGGGTATTCTCTCCTTAAGACCAGATTACATTAAAATTATATGTAATGCATTTGTTTGTGCAATGTATTTATTTCATTCTTTCCTACTTCTTTAACCCTATCTTTTTTGGGCAAGCAATCAAAGAGATATTTGCCTAACTGGATGGCTAGAGGTTTATTCTTTTTCCAACACTTTTTTTCTTGTTTCTTTTTAGTGCAGTTCTTGTTTAGCCTTTTATTTTATGAAATTTGAACAACATGGAAATTTGCATTTAAATTGTGTACAGGTTAACAACACATGTTTGTACTGTTTTAACTTTTCTTTTATGATTGTCATGGATGGGGATTGGGACACCCTCTTTTTCTATTACTTTTTAAAAAATGGGAGTCTGTTCTATTGTTGAAACAATATTGTCTTCTTTCTTTCTATTTCCCCCCCTAATTTTCTCTTAAAAAAGAAAATCTACTATGAAGCAGTCATTTAACTATCCAATGCCTTGTTTTGGATGGGGAACCTTATATAAAATGGTGAGTGGTGCTCTCTGTGATCTTTATGTATTCAAGATCATTACGGTATACTTGTTTGTGTTGTGCAGTGCATTATGAAGGCACTCTTGCAGAAACCGGTGGAGTTTTTGACACTACACATGAGGATAATACAGTGTTCTCATTTGAGCTTGGGAAAGGCACTGTAATTAAGGCATGGGACATTGCTTTGAAAACAATGAAGGTTAATCTATTCTTACAGCTTTATCTTGCCATATCTTTTCTGGTTAAAGTTGAAAGTTCCTGTTACATGTTCTTTTATGTTGTTTCTTCCAGGTTGGGGAGGTTGCAAAAATCACTTGCAAGCCAGAGTACGCATACGGAGCTGCTGGTTCTCCACCAGATATCCCTGCAGAGTAATATTTTTACTATCCTGTCTCCTGTCATTGTTAGAACACAAGCCAAATTTAATTATTCTGTTTAAGTAGAAGTAAAACATAAGATGCCCAAGCATTGAGATAGTTATATATTTGGCAAACAATACTAACATGAGCATACAGTACCTTGCCTTGGGAATGTGGAAGCACTTGACCTTATTAGAACCCATTTCCTTTTAAAGTTGTTCTCTACATGTTTAGCAATTGTTTTTCTTTTCAACTAAGCTTGTAGATATAGTACAAATTTCACTTGATAGTTTATCTTGAACAAATATTGTGTTTCCAAATCCTGCGAGGGCTGGGCTGGACAACCGAGGACCATCTCCTTTAGTTATGGTTAGGGCCCAGGTGGAGGAGGCCCGTCTTGCTTTGGTAAGTGGCCAAAGCCCAATGAGGGGCCCAACCGCTGGTATTTCCCCTTTCTGGGTGAAGGATGGTCTGCAGAGGCTTTCTGAGGAGGAGACTCAATCGGAGGGGATTTCTAAGACCGACTGTGCTTTGTTGGAGAAAGTTGCAAGGTATAAAAACGCCCCTTTCTCTTTTGGAATGGTGGTTTCTGCTCCTCCTTCTTCCCCCTCTTCTATTTATGGTCGGACTCCTTTGGGGGAGTATTACGACCTTTCTGGGGCTACCTTGGACATAACCCAGGGGGTTACTCATAGATTGTGCAATAGTTCTGGGTCTACAGAGCAGGAAGAAGGGAAGTGTTGGGAAATGATAGAGGTCAACACTGACAGCATTGAAGAGAGCAGAGAGGCTTTGTGCCTTGCCCGGTCTATGCCACAAGAAGAAAGAGGAGGGGAGGAAGTAAGCTGGGAGGAAAGTGATTTGGCTAGGTTCAGTAAGTTTTTGGGATTCTCGACAAAGGGATTAGAGAAAGATATGTTGGAGTTCCTGGTCAAAATTAGAAATAGGAGAGAAAGAGTTCATAGCAAAGTTCTGCTGGAGAAATCGAGATTCGAAAGGGAGTTGAAAAGGCTTGAATGTTCCATCAATTATGAGGGGGGGAAGAAGAAGAAGTGTGCTGTGCAAGGAAGAGGGTGTCAAATTATGGAAGTCCAATGAAGATAAGGCTATTGAGTTGGAATGTGCGTGGAGCCAATGACAGCTCTGAAAGGAAAGTGATTAAGGCCATGATTAGAAGCCAGAAGGTTGACTTGTTTTGTGTCCAGGAAACGAAAATTCAGTCAATGACAGAGAGTTTGGTGAGGAGTTTGGGTTCTGGGAGGTTTCTTGATTGGGGTGCCATGGGTGCTCAGGGAGTTGCGGGAGGGATTCTGATATGTTGGGATAAAAGAACCCTAAAGGTTCTTGAGATGGAGATGGGGCAGTTCTCAATCTCTTGCAGGCTTAGGAATGTAGAAGATGGGAATGTGTGGATCTTCACAGGAGTGTATGAGCCGTTATCTAAAGAAGATAGGGAGATTCTTTGGGAAGAGCTAGGGGCTATAAGGGGCATCTGGGATGACCCATGGTGCTTAGGGGGCGATTTCAATGTTACCCTATCCCAAAGGGAAAGGAGTAATCAGGGGAGGCTGACTGGCGCCATGAGAAGATTTGCTCAGGTGGTTGACGAGCTAGAGCTCCTGGATCTTCCTATGCAAGGGGGGTGTCTTCTTGGAGTGGGGGCAGGAATAATCAATCTTCGGCGAGACTGGACTGCTTTCTAGTGACCCAAGAATGGCTTGATTGTTTTAGTGGGGTTGTCCAGAGTAGGTTACCCAGACCCACCTCTGACCACTTTCCCATCTTGCTGAAAGGTGGCGGGATTAGACGGGGCCCTTCCCCGTTTAGGTTTGAAAATATGTGGCTCAAATTTGATGGGTTTAAAGAGCTTCTTCGGGGTTGGTGGCAGGAGGTGGGGGGGAGAGGGAGGGCTAGCTTTAGATTGGCTACAAAGATAAAGGTCTTGAAGGAAAAAATCAAAGGTTGGAACAAGGACGTGTTTGGAAGGTTGGAAGTTAATAAAAACTTAGCACTTCAACAAGTAGAATTTTGGGATGGGGTGGAGAGTGAAAGGAGCCTGACTAAAGGAGAGACGGAGTTGAAAAGAGAAGCTAAGGAAGTCTTTAAAAAGTGGGTGCTTTTGGAAGAAACGCACTGGAGACAGGTGTCAAGGGAGCTGTGGCTTAAGGAAGGGGATAAGAACACGGGGTTCTTTCACCGGATGGCTAATGCCCATAGAAGAAATAACTCCATGGAAAAGATTAAGATCAATGGGAGGTGGCTGGAGGAGGAGGAGGAGGTGAGAGAGGGGGTTGTGAATGCTTTTCAGCAGTTGTTGTCAGAGGAGCCAGCTTGGAAAGCTGATATTGAGGGGTTGAATCTTCAAAGGTTAAACCATATTGAAGCTGAAGGCTTGGAGCAGCCCTTCATTGAGGAAGAGATCCATGCTGCTCTAATGGGAATGAATGGAGATAAGGCTTCAGGCCCGGATGGGTTCACAGTGGCCTTTTGGCGATCTTGTTGGGACTTCATGAAGGAGGAGATTGTGGATCTATTCAAGGAGTTTTTTTATGAGAAGTCCTTTGCTAAGAGTCTCAATTCTACCTTCCTAGTCCTCATTCCCAAGAAAGGGGGGGCTGATGACCTTGGGGACTTCAGGCCCATTAGTCTGCTAGGGGGATTGTATAAGCTCTTGGCCAAAGTGTTGGCCAATAGGCTGAAGAAGGTTTTAGACAAGGTGGTCTCTACGGACCAAAATGCTTTTGTGAAGGGAAGACAGATTTTGGATGCCTCACTCATAGCCAATGAGGTGATTGACTTCTGGTATAAACGTAAAGAGAAAGAGTTGATTTGTAAACTGGATATTGGAAAAGCCAATGATAGCATTAATTGGAAGTTCCTCATGAAGGTCTTGCACAAGATGGGTTTTGGGGCTCGTTGGATGGAGTGGATCTGGTGGTGTATTTCAACTGCAAATTTTTCTATTCTGGTTAATGGGGTGCCAACAGGTTATTTCTCCAATTCCAGGGGGTTGCGCCAAGGAGATCCACTCTCTCCCTACCTTTTTGTGTTGGGTATGGAAGTGCTAAGTGTGCTTTTAAGAAGAGCTGTTGATGAGGGATTCATTTTCGGCTGTAGTCTTCGAGGAAGGGGGGGAATGGGGATGAATGTGTCCCATTTACTATTTGCTGATGACACTATTATTTTCTACGAAGCAAGGCAAGATCACCTTACCTCTCTAAACTGGATTTTGGCGTGGTTTAAGGCAACCTCTGGTCTTAAAATAAACCTAGCTAAAAGTGAAGTAATTCCGGTTGGGGAGGTTGAAGACATCAATGAATTGGCTGTGGAGTTAGGGTGTAGAGTGGGGGCCCTTCCTACTGTTTATTTGGGGCTGCCCCTTGGAGCCAATCACAAGGCCACAATTATGTGGGATGGGGTGGAAGAAAGAATGAGAAGAAGACTAGCCCTTTGGAAAAGACAATATTTGTCAAAGGGTGGGAGAATTACCCTCATTAAAAGCACTTTGGCCAGTATACCTATTTACCAATTGTCTCTCTTTCAAATGCCCAAGCTAGTTGCAAAAAGGCTCAAAAAATTACAAAGGGATTTTCTTTGGGGAGGGGGAAGCTTGGAAAGAAAAATCTACTTAATCAATTGGGAGGTGGTCTGCACCTAAAAGGAGAAAGAGGGTCTAGGCATTCGGAAGATTGATCTCCTGAATAAGGCCTTGTTGGGCAAATGGATTTGGAGATTTGCCTTTGAAAAATAAATCCTTTGGAATAAGGTGATCGGGGTGAAGTATGGTTATGAGGGTTTTGGTTGGAGAACTAATGAGGCTCGCGGAACGTTTGGAGTGGGGGTTTGGAAGGAAATCTTGAAGGAGTCGAATTGGTGTTGGGATAATATAGAGTTCAAGGTGGGAAAGGGGACTAAGGTTAATTTCTGGACTAATCAATGGTGCAGTAATGAGGCGTTGTCCCAAACTTTTCCCAGTTGTTTGCCTTGGCGGCCCAAAAGAACGCCTCGGTAAATGAGATGTGGGATTCTAGCCTTGGCCAAGGAGGTTGGAATATAAGATTCTCTAGAAACTCTAACGATTGGGAGTTGGACGCTATAGGAGAGTTGTTTCATATGCTGAGGGACTTGAGGATTTTTCTTGAAGAGGACTCGGTGATATGGAAAGGAGGGGGTCACAGTTTTCGGATTAGAGATGCTTACAAGCTGCTGACAGTCCCTAGTGTCATCACCTTCCCGAAAAAGAGTATTTGGGTGGACAAGGTCCCAATCAAAGTTGCTTTTTTTGCTTGGGAGGCTACTTGGGAGAAGGTCCTAACTTTGAATAGGCTTCAAAGACAGGACTTACATCTTCCAAATCGTTGCTTTTTGTGTGGTTGTGAAGAGGAAAATGTAAATCATATTCTTTTACACTTTATAGTAGTCAGGATTCTCTGGGAGATTGTCCTTACTTTGTTTGGGGCTAATTGGGTGTTCCCAGAGACAGTCAAAGAGATGTTCCTTAGTTGGAGGGGCCCTTTTGTGGGGAAAAAGAGGAAAAAGATTTGGAATTCCATTCCGTTGTGTATTTTTTGGACAGTTTGGAAGGAAATAAATATATTAGCCTTCAGGGGAGGCTCTCTAGCTATACAAAAGTTGAAAAATTCTTTTGTTTGTAACTTGTGGAGTTGGGCTAGGGTGTACATGGGAGAGGAGTTCTCTTCGATTTTAGGTTTTTTGGAATGGCTTGCCGTTCCTTAAGGGGTGGTGAGTGTGTTTTTGCTTAGGCTGCTATGTATACTTCCTGTATGCTTTGTGGTTTTCCGCCCCTTAATATATTTGCGCTCATGTATCAAAAAAAAAAATATTGTGTTCCCAAATGTTGTAGTAGTTCAGATTGGTTGGATGATAAGACATAGAACTTACCATACATATAGAACTTCCCAAGAAAAAGGAATATCAAATGTTGGACGTACATCACATAGATAAGGATTCCATGATTCTGAACCATGCTTACTGGCGATGTCAAATCCTAAGTTTGAGATGGGAATTCTTAGTTTCCTCATCAACTCATTTTTCGCAATAATAATTTTCTCTTCTCTCGAAGCGAAAATATAAGATCTTAATCAAAATGAATCAATGGGTTGTTGCCAGTGAAACTGATTTATTAAGTTTCAATTAATTTGTAAATTTTTGTTATCAGGATGTAGAAATGAAGTCATATTGTACACTTCTTTCAAGTTGTTATTGAATATAATTTTGTTTTGTGTCAGTTTCACCTTGAACCTGATGTTTTACATTATTTGACAAAATGTCAAAACTTCTCCATAGTTTTGTTGTTCTATCTTATTTATTTTAGTAGTTACAGATCGATGACTTGTGGCTCCCTTATTTCTAAAAACTGAAAGCCAAGTCTGCTGTATTCATTTAATGCAGTGCAACCCTTGTTTTTGAGGTGGAGTTGGTAGCCTGCAGGCCAAGGAAGGGTTCAAGCATCAGTAGTGTTTCTGATGAGAGGGCTAGGCTTGAGTAAGTCATTATTTCTATCAATCGTTTCTTCTAATGCTTTTGTGATTTACCCATTCTAAAAAGAGCAGCATGATGATCCATGTCAAAACCATTTTTTAATCAGAGAGCTCAAGAAGCAGAGAGAGATGGCTGCTGCAACCAAAGAAGAAGAAAAAAAGAGGAGAGAAGAAGCCAAAGCTGCTGCAGCTGCCCGTGTTCAAGCCAAGTTAGATGCCAAGAAAGGTCAGGGAAAGGGAAAGGGCAAAGGAAAATAGGATCATCTCACAGTTTCCTGGAAATAATTTGCAATGACTTATGAAGAACATCAACACTTTTTCATTTTAATGTAGGCGCAAGTTGCATGAAAGAGGAATCTCTCAACTACATTTACAGTTGAAAACTTTTATCCATGGTCTCTGTTCTACATTTGCTCTGAGAAGTTCTAAAATTTCCGACTCTGATTTTGCTACCTTGCACTTAGTTAACAACTTCGATTTAGTTGCTTTTTTTTGGGCATTTTCTCTATTTGATCTCAATTTCATCGTTGGCATACTGTTAAAAATTTGGTGTGAACAAATATTAATCTAGTTGTCTATGGTGGTTGGAGTTTCTTGAATGGTTGTTCCCTTGCCTACTGGGGCTGTGAACATAGCCATGACGGGAAATATTGGGATGGGCTTGATCCAGGCCAAGCCCTAATGGATTTGTCATAGGCTATTTACCTGTACATATAGATGGATTTTTTGGGCCAGAAAAAAAAAAAATCATATTCGGAATTTTATTACCAAAAAACATCTCCATTTTATTATTTGGAGAAAAGAACATTAATGGGGAGAAAACAATCTGAAAGAGTAATTAATAAATTACAAAAGGGAAAAATTGAGGTATCGTTTGAGGCCAAGATGAGGTCAAAAGCGTTTTGGAGGAAAGAGAGTTCAACACTGGGGAAGATCAGAGGGTGGAGGAGGCAACTTCTGGTTAGGCAGTTTTCCGTCCGTTACGATCCAAGCCATCTTCAAGCCCCAGCTTGTGTGAACTTCCAAGTGGCAGTGCATGAACCATACACCTATTCACGCATTCACCAACAATTAAATTGGTATGTTACTATGAATTCTGTTCTGTGAAGAGTGTGTAGGAGGAAAGTTGTACTCACCTGGGTTGTCAGCAAAGAAGCGAATAGCTACCCATCCTCCAGAAGGCACACCCACAGTGTTCCTCTCAACTGGGTCTACGAGATTGAATTTGGGAGGGTCCTTCTTTGAATCAAAGTTCCCAAAACCTTGACCAACCAGAAAGAAGTTGAATCCATGAAGGTGCAGGGGGTGGCTTTCAATTCCAAGAATACTAGTATCTTGCAGCACTAACTCCACACTGGTGTTAAATGGAAGCACCACCACCTTAGTTCCATTGCTCACCATGGTGTTGTTGGGTGGTGTCCCTGTATAATTGAAAGGAAAGGTTGGAGTGGTTGGAAAATCTGTGGTGTAGACGCCTTTGGATTGCTGAAAAAAGTGTGCTTGGAGGATGGCTGTGGTGGGTAGAACAAAGGAGACATTGTTAACCGAAGCTGAAAACTTGGTATTATTACTGGGTCCTTGACAGGTCTGGTTCTGTGGGCAAGGGTTTGTCCCTAGACCAACTGTGAAGAAAAATCTCTTGTCAACCTTTTTCGGTACATTGGCAGGGAACTCACTGTTTGCTAAGCTTCGGAGCTTTCTGGTGAAGTTGGCGGCAAAAGAAGTGTCATTTAGAGGAGGGAGTGTTGGTTTGAAGACAGGAAGGTTTTTAAATGAGGAGGCAGAGGGAGAGGATTTGGATGGTGGTTCATAGTGGAGGAGACCGGCAACAGTGGAATTGTCAAAGGTTCCACGGCCGGTGGCATAAGGGCGAGCAGCCATGAGGAAGGTGGCATTAGGGAAGTGGGGTTTGGCCTTGAGGAGGAGGTTGGTGGTTTGGCCTGGAGTGATCAGAATTGTATCAGTTTTAAAGGGTTTGACGTAAATGGCATCCACATCAACCACTGTAAGGGTGTGGTTGGCAATGCTGAAGAAGAGCTCATCATTGAGTGCGGCATTGATCAATCTCAGGAGGTAGGTCTTCCCGGGTTTTACCTTTAGCTTGAAAGTATCTGGACAATTTCCATACAGAAAGAATGTGAAATACGTACATGTATATATTTGAGTAAGCTATATTAGTAAGAAACAGTGATCAGGGTGGTGGAGTAAAGTACCTTGAGCTGAGCAGTTGTACAAGGGGCCAGGGAGGCCGTTGATGGTATAGGCATCAGAGACATTGGGGCCACCTCCATTCTGCAGGGCCTGGGTAATGACTGCCTCTGGATCGGCATTCCACCATTCTCCTATAGAATATCATACAATGGATAATGAATTTACAAAGATTATGAAAAGAAAATGATTAAAAGACGTGCTAGTAGACCATATATATGATATATATGGGTGCGTACCAAATATAATGGGAACTTCCTTGTAGGGTTTGGCAAATGGGTAAGGAACATTTTTCTTTGGAAGGATGATGATGGGTCCATAGACAGTGGATCTTAGCCATGAAATGTGAGCATGCCAAAACAGGGTTCCTCTTTGTCCAGTGATGGTGAAATTATAAACGTAGGACTGGCCTGTTTGAATAGGGCACTGGGTCACATATGCAGGTCCATCTGCCCATCCACTCTGAAGCTGCCGAATGCCATGCCTGTAAATTTACACGGTCAGCCATCACAATTAGCATCTAAACATGTTTTCTTGTTCCTGATGCATCCATCAAAAACATTTTCTTAGGGAAGAGAAGATCATGAGAGGAAATCTAGTAGGTTTTCTTACCAGTGGATGGTAACATTATTCTGGACATTGTTAACCACCGTAACCACCACTCGGTCGCCTTCCCGAGCAATGATGCGAGGTCCTGGAAACTGCCCATTCACACTCACGATGCTCTTCGTGTGGCACAACCTTGTCACGCTATGCAACTTGATCTACAAAATATCCGAAAGAAGCTTAAACAAAATTAAAACCAATTTAATAATATCAATCACTCAACTGTAACCCAAATAAGAAAAGTACATACATTGAACTTGTAGTGCCTAGTGATGCCGGCGCTGGCAAGCTCCGGGACGACCAACAGGGTGTTCAAAACTAGGAACAAAAATCTAAGCATTGCAGTTGATTGAAGAAGTGAAGCACCCATTGCTCTTGGAACTCTCCCTTTTTGGTTGGGTGAGAAACAATGTACACAGTAGAGCTCGATCAATGCTGGTGACTCCTTTGTGAGGCTCTTGGATGCTTGTGGCATCCAATTATATAGAGATGGTATGGCGTTTCTACTTGATTAGGCCATGAAACTATCCAGAGTTAAAGAAAAAAAAAAGGAAAAGGAAAAACCAAACAACTACAAGGACTATCTTGATCCGACCAGATGTTGGTCAAGTTTAGTTTTAGAGTGTTGTGTTGAATTTTGACTTAGTATTTGCTAGAATTTGAATTTTGAATATTGCAGCTGGAGTCTTGCACAAAATCTGCAACATCTAGATATTTTCTTATTTTTATTTGGTCAAGATTTGGTTTCTATTTTATAGGAAGTAGTTGTTCATCATCTAGTAGCTTGATTTTCTGCTATTCTAATGTCATTTAAGTTACAAGTTCATGTATAAATTCAGCATTCTTCATCAATAAAATCATAAGTTCCAGCAGCCCAAAAATATATTCTGTATAAGTATTTAATCTTATACCAACAAAGTGGTATCAGAGCCATAGTTATCTTGAGGGGCCAGTGAGGTGAGTGAACCCAAACACTTTCAAAAATCATTTAGCAATGGAAGAGTCAAGTCTCACAGTTGCACCATCAATTCTTGATGGAGACAATTATGAAACTTGGGCTGTTAGAATGACAGTTCATCTACAAGCACTTGATGTTTGGGAAGCAGTGGAAGAAAATTATGAAGTTCCTCCCCTAGGAGCCAATCCAACTGTGGCTCAAATGAAGTTGCATAAAGAAAGAAGGACAAGAAAGGCTAAAGCGAAAGCTTGCTTGTTTGCTGCAGTTTCACCATCAATTTTCATCAAAATCATGAAAATTGATTCAGCTGCAGAAATTTGGGAGTATCTCAAGGAGGAATACAAAGGAGATGAAAGAATCAAGAACATGCAGGTGATGAACTTGATTCGAGAATTTGAAATGAAGAAAATGAGGGAGTCTGATGCTGTTAAAGACTATGCTGCACAACTTCTTTCAATAGCAGACAAAGTTAGGCTGCTTGGAAAAGAATTTTCCAATGAGAAGATTGTTCAAAAGATATTGGTTACACTTCCTGAGAAATATGAAGCTACAATTTCCTCTTTGGAGAATTCAAAAGATCTGTCAACTATTAGCTTGACAGAATTATTACATTCCTTGGAGGCTGTGGAACAAAGAAGACTCATGAGACAAGGAGATACTGCAGAAGGAGCATTTCAAGCAAGAATGCAGAAAAATGCAGGCCATAAAAATGGAAAGATGAACAACAACAAGCCATGCAGCAACAACCAAAAAAATGGGGTTTTTCCACCTTGTCCTCATTGCAAGAAGACAAATCATTCTCCACAAAAATGTTGGTGGAGACCAGATGTGAAATGCAACAAGTGTGGTAAACAAGGACATGTGGAGAGGATTTGCAAAAATCAACAACAGGAAGAAACTAGTGCAGCAGTTGACTATTGCCAGGAGGAGCAATTGTTTGCAGCAACGTGTTTTGCTAATAAAAGCACCTCTGAAAGCTAGCTTGTGGATAGTGGTTGTACAAATCACATGACAAATAATCAAGATCTCTTTAGAGAACTTGATAGAACAACTATTTCCAAAGTCAGAATTGGAAATGGTGAGTATATTCCAGTGAAGGGCAAAGGAACGGTTGCTATTGAAAGCCAAACAGGTTTGAAACTCATTTATGATGTTTTGTTTGTGCCTGACATTGACCAAAACTTACTCAGTGTTGGACAGCTCGTTGAGAAAGAATTTAAAGTTTATTTTGAAGATAGGAATTGCATTATCAAGGATGCTGAAGGCAAAGAGGTGTTCAACATAAAAATGAAGGGCAAGAGTTTTGCCTTGAATTTACTGGAAGATGAGCATACTGCTATTTTACAACAAGATAGCACAACAATGTTTTGGGACAGAAGGGTCGAGCACTTTCATCATGATGATGTGCTCTACATGAAGAAAAATCAAATAGTTGAAGGACTTCCTGACTTAGAAAAAGATCTTCCTATATGTGCTATTTGTCAATATGGGAAGCAAACTAAACTTCCCTTTCCAAAGAAAATATCCTGGAGAGCAACCCAAAAACTGCAACTGGTGCATACTGATGTTGGTGGATCTCAAAAAATGCCATCCTTGAAATGGAATGCAAACAATGGTTGGTGGATCTCAAAAAATGCCATCCTTGAAATGGAATGCAAACAATTTTGGGCTAAAACTGCAAGTAGAGCAGTATATTTTCTGAACATATTGACAACAAAAGTGTTAAAGAAGCAGACCCCTTTCGAAGTTTGGTTCGAGTGTCTACGTGCAAGACTTGGAGTTTGCATCTACGAAGTCAAGGAGGAGTGTTGAATTTTGACTTAGTATTTGCTAGAATTTGAATTTTGAATATTGCAGCTGGAGTCTTGCACAAAATCTGCAACATCTAGATATTTTCTTATTTTTATTTGGTCAAGATTTGGTTTCTATTTTATAGGAAGTAGTTGTTCATCATCTAGTAGCTTGATTTTCTGCTATTCTAATGTCATTTAAGTTACAAGTTCATGTATAAATTCAGCATTCTTCATCAATAAAATCATAAGTTCCAGCAGCCCAAAAATATATTCTGTATAAGTATTTAATCTTATACCAACATGTTGCCAAAGAAATTTTATTTATGAAGTTTACTTGACCTTCGTCCAATTCCCATCAACCCTTCATTCAGTAGCATATATATATTTTTTTTCCAAACATGTCCTTCTGAAATTATCCACTCTTACGTACAAACTTGTAATTGGAAATGTGAATATTGCATGTACATGAAGCACCAACCAATAATCGCAAAAGTCAAAGAGGTTTGTAGATTTGAAGCTTTCGTAAAATTGAATGAGGATAGATATGTAAATCGATCTTTCCATGTTTGGCCATCAAGGGAAAATCCTTCTCTCTAGTAGCTTTCCCAACCGTTATTCTTGGTGACCAAGCAAATCATACGCTTACCATCTTATCACTCAGTCCTTATTAAATTCGTTCCAAACTGATTAACTTTCTCGGAAAATTGATCAGAAAGACTACCCAACCCACTTTGGGAGATTCAGTTAGTACAGAAGGAGAAAAAGGACGTTTGACCCAACTTTCCTCCAATGAGATTAAAAACAAATTTGAAGTTCTATTGTTTGTTTTGCCATTGACAAACACACTTAAAGTGGTTAACCACTCAAACTTGTAGACGAAGCTAGGGAATCCTCCATTGGGTTTTCGGAGAAGCTATAGACTCTTTTAACCACCACTCAGCTAACTCGGCAACCAAACAACTTAACAACAATGTATTCATATGGGTGCATGAGGATGGATTTAGAATTAAATCTATGGGTGTCTGTACTGGCTAATTATTAGTGTGCAGTATACTGAAGATATATGTAGTTGTACCAACTGCATCCCTTTTTGGGATCTCATGACTTTTCCATTCTTTGTTCACTCATGATCATGCTCAAAACACCCAGCTAACAAATATTGTGGAGGCTTTCTCCACATAAAGTTGCACTTAGATCTGTACAAGAGAATATTTAATGCACTAAAACTATATCATCTCCGTTCATATATTGTCTCTTAAAAATGCTAAGTTTGTGAAACTGCTTGAGGTTAGTATATATGTCATGTGTCATCAAAGAAACTGCTAGTTTACACACAAGTCCACTATTAAATGAACCATGTCCAAACAAGACTTTAATATAATGTTAAACAACTAACTTTTCTAAAAGCTAGTTTAAACTTACAGGTTTTAGATCACAATGCCTATCATGGACACCATCAATTGGGAAAGTGATCTCTCTTTCAATTCATAGCCTAACTTTGCAATATATTTCTCTAATCTTCATTGATGTAAACTTTAGTTTTGTTATCCAATGAGGTGACCTCAAAACAGCAGCAAATGGCCATTCAAGGTTCCTATCAAGTGTGTCTCCAAGATTGGTACATCAGTTGGCTCAGATTGTAAAGGAGTTGTTTTCTTCTTATCAAAAAGAAAAAGAATATACAGTATTGGAAAATGAAGGGGAAAGAATAGTTCAAAAAAGTCATGCAATGGTACTGTAAATGAGATTTTAGAGAAGCACTTGCAAGCCTAGAAGTTTTTTCATACTGTTTGGAACCCAATATAAGAGAAAGCAATCAAAGAAAATAATCATCTCTCTACTTTATATGAAGGTGGTACAACTTATATCAATGGACACCAACTGCAGATGAACCAAACTACTGTACATCAATGGAAGGGCATGTTTTAAGCCGAGGCAAATGGTGTATACCTTATAAGGAAGGGTAAGCGGGAATAGGAAGCAGGTAAAATAAAATTCAGAAATATCATATCTTTGAAATCACTCTAAAACAAAACTTGACCAACGTCTGGTCGGATCAACACTGTCATTGTAGATGTTTGGTTCTATCTGTTTCTTTTTTTGTTATTTCCTGTAGATAATTTCATTACCTAACCAACCAAACACGCCAAACCATCACTATATAAGCAAAGCCACTTCTTGCCATAAGTGCCATCAAGGAGCCACTTGAGTGTTCTCCCGTACATTGTTGTTCAATTTACCAAAATTAATAGACAAGAGCTTTTAGAGAAATGGGTTCTTCTCTTCTTTCATCAGCAGCAATGTTCAGAGTTCTGTTCCTAGTTTTGAACTCTCTGTGGTTGTTTCCCGAGCTTGCCAGTGCTGGCATCACTAGGCATTACAAGTTCAATGTATTTTATTTTATTTTATTTTTTGGATTATATATAATTGAGATGATGGGTTGATATTGGTTTAAATATGTGTTGTCCTCACTTTCTATTGGAATATTTTATAGATCAAGTTGCAGAATGTGACAAGGTTGTGCCACACGAAGAACATTGTGAGTGTGAATGGGCAGTTTCCAGGACCTCGCATCATTGCTAGGGAAGGAGATCGAGTGGTGGTTAATGTGGTTAACCATGTCCCGAACAATGTCACTATCCATTGGTATGAAGGCCTATTAGTTTTCTCATAATCTTCTCTACCTCAACAAGTATTTTGTTAATATGGTAATGTATGGTTATTAAATCCATATATGCTAATTGTGATGGGCGATTTTACAAACAGGCATGGAGTTCGACAGCTTCGGAGTGGGTGGGCAGATGGGCCTGCATATGTAACTCAGTGCCCTATTCAAACAGGCCAGACCTATGTATACAATTTCACCATCACTGGCCAAAGGGGAACCCTGTTTTGGCATGCTCACATTTCATGGCTAAGATCCACTGTCTATGGACCCATCATCATCCTTCCAAAGAAAAATGTGCCTTACCCGTTTGTCAAACCCTACAAGGAAGTTCCCATCATATTTGGTACTCATCCATTTATCACACTGTCTACTAGCAAGACTTCCAATCATTTTTATTTTATGATCTAAGAAAATTCATTATCCATTGTATGATATTCTATAGGAGAATGGTGGAATGCGGATCCAGAGGCAGTCATTACCCAGGCCCTGCAGAATGGAGGTGGCCCCAATGTCTCTGATGCCTATACCATCAACGGCCTCCCTGGCCCCTTGTACAACTGCTCAGCTCAAGGTACTTTACTCTACCACCCTGATCACTGTTTCTTACTAATATAGCTTACTCAAATATATACATGTACGTATTTCACTTTCTTTCTGTATGGAAATTGTCCAGATACTTTCAAGCTAAAGGTAAAACCCGGGAAGACCTACCTCCTGAGATTGATCAACGCTGCACTCAATGATGAGCTCTTCTTCAGCATTGCCAACCACACCCTTACAGTGGTTGATGTGGATGCCATCTACGTCAAACCCTTTAAAACCGATACAATTTTGATCACTCCTGGCCAAACCACCAACCTCCTCCTCAAGGCCAAACCCCACTTCCCTAATGCCACCTTCCTCATGGCTGCTCGCCCTTATGCCACCGGCCGTGGAACCTTTGACAATTCCACTGTCGCCGGTCTCCTCCACTATGAACCACCACAAAAATCCTCTCCCTCTGCCTCCTCCTTTAAAAACCTTCCTGTCTTCAAACCAACACTCCCTCCTCTAAATGACACTTCTTTCGCGGCCAACTTCACCAGAAAACTCCGAAGCTTGGCAAACAGTCAGTTCCCTGCCAATGTACCGAAAAAGGTTGACAAAAGATTTTTCTTCACAGTTGGGCTAGGGACAAGCCCTTGCCCTCAGAACCAGACCTGTCAAGGTCCCAACAACAGTACCAAATTTTCAGCCTCGGTTAATAATGTCTCCTTTGTTCTACCCACCACAGCCATCCTCCAAGCACACTTTTTTCAGCAATCCAATGGCGTCTACACCACAGATTTTCCAGCCACTCCAATCTTTCCTTTCAATTACACAGGGACACCACCCAACAACACCATGGCGAGCAACGGAACTAAGGTGGTAGTGCTTCCATTTAACACGACTGTGGAGTTGGTGCTACAAGATACTAGTATTCTTGGAATTGAAAGCCACCCTTTACACCTTCATGGCTTCAATTTCTTTGTGGTTGGTCAGGGTTTTGGGAACTTTGACTCTAAGAAGGACCCTCCCAAATTCAATCTTGTAGACCCTGTTGAAAGGAACACAGTCGGTGTGCCGTCCGGCGGTTGGGTAGCTATTCGCTTCGTCGCTGACAACCCAGGTGTATGGTTCATGCATTGCCACCTGGAAGTCCACACAAGCTGGGGTTTGAAGATGGCTTGGATAGTAAAGGATGGCAAACTGCCTAATCAGAAGCTGCCTCCGCCACCCTCTGACCTTCCCCAGTGTTGAGCTCCTCTTCCAAAATTCTTTTGATCCCAACCTGGCCTCAACTGATGCCTCCATTTTTCCCTTTTGTAATTTATTAATTCTGTTTTTATTGTTTTATCCCCTGAATGTTCTTTTCTCCAACTTATAAAATTGAGAAGTTTTTGGTAATAAAATGTTGGTTACTATTAATAATTCAGATGACCAAGGAGATCACTCACCGCCTGCCTTCCCAAATCTACCACTTACCAAAGTAATTGCAACCAGTTAAGCTAATGTACTGCACACTGCCAACAAAAATTTCACAAGGTGCTTGCGCTGATTTAGTCAAAGCCCACACCAGAATTAGCATAATATATAATACTTTCGTCAAATTCAATTGATAGTGGACAGAGCGGAGAATTTTTGTTTGGACCCTTTTAAAGGAAAATATCTGCAAAAGCCGGTCATAGCCCTTTGTTTGATTGTAAAAGAAAATGACTTTGATTAATGTTAGGGCACTTCGATTTATAACACAAAAGGCTGGTATTTTGCGGGTAATGGTCATACCTCTAAAGGTGAGAGGACAAAGACTTAATATTTAGGCTATTTTTCCCGAATTCTATGAGAAGATATTTATCACATGCTCTCCTTTGGTAAAATATTTTATAACAATAGAGTCTATAATTATTTAAGAAGATATTATCTTGATAAGCTTATCATTGCAACATTATGCAAGGATGGGTATTCTCAACCCTACTATTAGCTAGTATCATTATCATTATGGTTTTGGGCACAAGATCTAATATTTCGAGCCCTCTTTGTTATCAAAATGTATAAGGCACTTTGATATTTTTGAATTCTTTAATCCTTAGGCACCTTGATCTTATGGAATTTTTTATTCTTTGAACTCATCTAAGAAGACTATAAGATGTAATTGTTCATAAAGAATGGTTCATTCCTAGAGAAAAACTATCCAAGTATTTCCAAGCAGGTTCAAGTTTAAATTTCTCTAATCCTACACCTATCATCTCATTTGCCTTCAAAGGCAAACAACCTTTCAGGGCAATCATCGCCCCAAGGATCTAGGTAGACTTAGGTCAAGAAATCCTTGACCCTTCCTCTTTTATTGCATTCACCTCTTAAGGCAAAGGATATTAAAGGGCAATCATAACCTAAAAGTCTAATCAAGACAAGAAATCTTTAACCGTACCCTTCTCACTTCTTTTACCTCCTTAAGCATTACCCTTGAGGGCCATCCTCATGTAAGGGTTCGAGCTTGTTCAAGTCAAAGAAACCTCTAACCTTAAGAGGAAAAGGGATTGTCAAGGGTATATGCAAGCTCAGATGCTCAAGTCGATAAATCTCTAACTCTATCCTTATTACTTTATGCACCTTCTAAGGCAACAAATCCTTACAGACAACCATCCCACAACGGTTCATGCAAGCTCAAGTTCAAATTTTCCTAAAATCCTTATCATCCCATTCACCTCTTAAAACAAGGGACCCTCAAGGGCATTCATTACCTAAAGGTTCAAGCGGGCTCAAATCGAGAATATCTTGACCTAATCCTTTATGCCTCTTATGTCTCAAAGTAAATCAATGCATGCGGTGCTATAAACTTCTTAACCCATATATACATAAGAACGTTGGAGGTAAATGTTACAGCTAAGGATATTAATTAGTGGAAAAATTATCAAATTACCTACAACATCATTCCTCCATGATGGGCGTAAAGTGGAAGACTTAGATGTCAAGAATTGAATGCTCAGAATCCACCTCACTAATATTTTTAAGAATGATAACTGATGCAATAAGATGGTGAATTTGATACTTTTAAAAATAGTCACAATAATTTTTTTTTAGCATAAATTGATATTTTTATATAAGGTAACACCTTTACACTATGTTTGATTCTAAAAAAAAAAAAAAATAAGGAAAACACTAAGGAAAGAAAATAAAGAAGGAAAAAGAAAAAAGAAAAATAATAAATTTAAAGTTAATAAATTATTTTTATATGTTTTTTTAAATTCATTTCATTTTTTTTTCTATATAAACATCAAACAATTTAAATATATAGAATTTTTATTAATTTTAATTTTATATATATTTTCATGTTTTCTATGTAAATCAAACATAATAATATTTATTAATTTTTTATTAATTATTTTTCTTAACATTTTATTTTCTTTTTTTTCTTAATATTTTCTCAAAACCAAACATAATAGCTGTTTTACTAATACCTATGAGGACTAATATGAGTGATAATGAAAATTAATTTTTAAGATAGAGATCATTAATTAAGGTGAAAATTAACATTATTTAAGATGATAATCAATATATTTTATGATGGTCAAAATTATGACCAACATTTCCAAGTGTAGTGAATAATACTTCCTAAGATTTTTTTTTGAATTGAGATGACCCATACATGAAAGAAATATTTATGATCTACTACATTAACTAAATATTGACATAAAGTTAAAAGACTATTTATGAGAAAAGTGGAAATATTTGCTTTGCTGATGAACACTACCTCTCTTCTGAGTAATTTGAACAGGAGAAAAAGGATGTTTGACCTCACTTCAATTTGCTTCAACAACACTGAGAAGACAAATCCCAAGCTTCTATGTTTGTTTAATTAACCATTAACAAACACACTTGAAGCTACTTAACCACTAAAACTTGCATGTCAAGGAAACATTCGAATTTGATTTTTGGAGAAGCCACGGATTAATTCTATCTTAACCCCACCACCATTCCAAACCAAACTCTTTTTTTTTTATCTTCCCCCTCTATTCCTTCCGGAACCAAACAACTGAGAAATTAAGTTTATACATATGGTTTTCCACGAAGATGGATTTAAAAATAAATCCATGCATGCAAGTATGTAGATACATAGACAGATTTTGTAGTTGTACCAACTGCATATCCCTTTTGAGGCACTCATGATCATCACCTTGTGCATTCTTTCTTCCTACTGTATGTATTGTTCAAACACAAATCTTACGCATATTTAATTACAAAGGCTTCCCCACATTACGATTGACAGGAGAATACTTGCAAGACCCTTCAAATAAAACTATATGTATCACTTGTGTGACATTTTAATTTCTTGGAAAATGATGTGCTTTCCAAACTGCTTGTTGTCCAGTTTCTTAAATGGGACATCAGTGTGTTAGAGGTGTGAATGAGTTACTTCCGTACTTGGAATCAGACCCATAAAACTGGAATTAATATCAACATCTCTGTCAATTCATATACCTAATCTTTCAATCCACTTCTCTAATCTTCTTTGATACAAATTTTGTTTTAGTTATTCAATGAGAGTGATCATCCCCCAAGACAGCAACAAAGAGTAGGTTCCTATGATCCTATCAGATGTGTTACACTCAAGACCAAGAGATTGAGAATGTCTACAAGATCGTCACATCAATATTGCGTCCTGATAAGCTAAGCTGAAACGGACATGTCTTATGGTGAAAACAATTGAAGGTCCAGTGGAATGAAATTCTTTCACCATAATTTCGGCATTTGATACCATGACATGAAAGCCTGGCTTCATCAGCCCCGCACAATGCTAGAAGTCTTTACGCAGTGAACTATTGTTGGTGAACCAACTATTTCTATGAACCGAAGTTTTATTCATTGCCACTATTTATCAATAGAAGGACACGTTTGAAATTCAGAAAAAATGGAGGATACCATTACCATATAAGAAAGGGTAAACGGGAATCGGAAGCTGGTCAATAAAATTCAGAAATATACTCTCTTTGAAAATACTCTAAAACAAAACTTGACCAACATCTGGTCGGATCGAGAATGTCATTGTAGGTGTTTGGTTCTCTCCCTTTTCCTTTAATTTTGTTGTTTTCTCTACATAATTTCATCACCTAATCAACCAAACAGGCCCTACCATTTCTATATAGGCCGTGCCACAACCTTCCACGAGTCTCATCAAGGAGCCACTTGAGGGTTGTCTGGTACATTGTTGCTCAACCCAACCAAATAGAGAAGATTTTCAAGAGAAATGGGTGCCTCTCTTCTTTCATCAACAGCAATTTTCAGAGTCATGTTCATAGTTTTGAACACTCTGTGGCTCTCTCCTGAGCTTGCCAGTAGTGCTGGCGTTACTAGACATTACAAGTTCCATGTATATTTTTTCATATGGCTATCTATATATATTTGAGTTGATGGATTAATATTGCTTATAGTTTTGTTTAACTTTTTGTTGGAATATTTCATAGATCAAGCTGCAGAATGTGACAAGATTGTGCCACACGAAGAGCATTGTGAGTGTGAATGGGCAGTTTCCAGGACCTCCCATCATTGCTAGAGAAGGAGATCAAGTGGTGGTTAAGGTGATTAACCATGTGCAGAACAATGTCACCATCCATTGGTAAGATGGCCTAATAGCAATTTCTTCATTTTCTCTACTTCAATTAAGTGTCTTAATAATTAAGATTCGCTTTCAATGTATATATATGTAGCTAATTGTGATGGCTGATTGTGAAAACAGGCATGGAGTTCGACAGCTTCGAAGCGGGTGGGCTGATGGGCCTGCATATGTGACTCAGTGCCCTATTCAAACAGGCCAGACCTATGTATACAATTTCACCATCACTGGCCAAAGGGGAACCCTGTTTTGGCATGCTCACATTTCATGGCTAAGAGCCACTCTCTATGGACCCATCATCATCCTACCAAAGAAAAATGTGCCTTACCCATTTGTCAAACCCTACAAGGAAGTTCCCATCATATTTGGTACTCATCCATTTATCACTGTCTACTAGCAAGACTTCCAATTATTTTTATTTTCTGATCCAAGTAAATTCACTATCCACTGCACGACATTTTATAGGAGAATGGTGGAATGCTGATCCTGAGGCAGTCATCACCCAGGCCCTGCAGAATGGAGGAGGCCCCAATGTCTCCGATGCCTACACCATCAACGGCCTCCCTGGCCCCTTGTACAACTGCTCAGCTCAAGGTACTTCACTCTTAACCACCATCATCCATGTATATATCTTACTAAAAAGCATTCTATGCATACGCATGTATTTAACATTGATTTTGTATTGCACATTCCAAGATACTTTCAAGCTAAAGGTGAAACCTGGAAGGACATACCTCCTGAGATTGATCAATGCTGCACTCAATGATGAGCTCTTCTTCAGCATTGCCAATCACACCCTTACAGTGGTTGATGTGGATGCTATTTATGTCAAACCCTTTAAAACTGATACAATTCTGATCACACCAGGCCAAACCACCAACCTCCTCCTCAAAGCCAAACCCCACTTCCCTAATGCCACCTTCCTTATGGCTGCTCGCCCTTATGCCACTGGCCGTGGAACTTTTGACAATTCCACTGTCACCGGTCTCCTCCACTATGAAACACCACCCAAATCCTCTCCCTCTGCCTCCTCATTTAAAAATCTTCCCCTCTTCAAACCAACACTCCCTCCTCTAAACGACACTTCCTTTGCAGCCAACTTCACTCACAAACTCCGCAGTTTAGCAAATAGTCAGTTCCCTGCTAATGTACCTCAAAAGGTTGATAAACGATTTTTCTTCACGGTTGGGCTGGGGACAAACCCTTGCCCCCAGAACCAGACTTGTCAAGGACCCAATAATAGCACCAAGTTTTCAGCTTCGGTTAACAACGTCTCCTTTGTTCTACCCACCACAGCCATCCTCCAAGCACACTTTTTTCAGCAATCCAATGGCGTCTACACCACTGATTTTCCAGCCACTCCAATCTTTCCTTTCAATTATACGGGGACACCACCCAACAACACCATGGTGAACAATGGAACTAAGGTGGTGGTGCTTCCATTTAACACCAGTGTGGAGTTAGTGCTGCAAGATACTAGTATTCTTGGGATTGAAAGCCACCCCTTGCACCTTCATGGGTTCAACTTCTTTGTGGTTGGTCAAGGCTTTGGGAACTTCGATTCAAAGAAGGATCCTCCCAAATTCAATCTCGTAGACCCAGTTGAGAGGAACACGGTGGGCGTGCCTTCTGGAGGATGGGTGGCTATTCGCTTCCTTGCTGACAACCCAGGTTAGTACAACTTTACTCCTACACACTCTTCTACTATTCACAGAACAGAATTCATATTGACTAAACCAATTTAATTGTTGGTGAATGTGTGAATAGGTGTATGGTTCATGCACTGCCACTTCGAAGTTCACATGAGCTGGGGCTTGAAAATGGTTTGGATGGTAATGGATGGGAAACTGCCTAACCAGAAGCTGCCTCCTCCACCCTCTGATCTTCCCCAATGTTGACCTCTCTTTCTTCCTAAACCCTTTTGACCTCATCTTGGCCTCAAATGATGCCACCATTTTTCCCCCATTTCTTTTTTCTTTTAACTTATTAACGATGTTTCAGATTGATTGTTTGTTTCCTAAATGTGTTTTTTCTACATGTAATAAAATTGGAGAAATTTTTGGTAATAAAGAAATTGTTATTCATTTGTTTCATTTGCTTTTCTTTTAGCCCAAAAATGCATTCAGCATCACAAAAATTAACCAACCACTAATATATAACCCACAAAAAAAAAAAAAAGAAGTTAAAAGTTAAAAACATTAAAAAATATAAAATAAAAAATGTAAATGAAAATAGCCTATTAGAAATCAAAGAAGTCAAGCCCAAATCATGAGTACATGTATAAGCCATATGTTAGCCCACTGGCGGAGCCAAGTAAGGTTCGGGGGCGGCGGTGGGTGGGTGAGGGCGGGTGGGAGGAGAGGGGTGTGTGTGGGCATGTCCCCACCCTCAATTTTCCAAAAAAAAAAAAAAAATCCCTTTTATGTTAAAATTTTTTAGGAAAATAAAAAACCAAAGTGGAAAATTTGCCCCCGAATATAGATTTAATTTTAAAATTTTTAAAAATAAAAAATAATGGCTAAATATTATTACCAAAAAATAATTTTTATTAATTACTAATAAAATATTAAGATTGAACTAAAATTAAAAAATAAATCAAATCTCATTTAATATTGGTACTTTTTTTTTATTCAATCTTTTTTTATACTTATTTTTTACGATTTTGTTTTATTGAGCTTTACCAAATCATAAAAAATAATACCTATAAGCTATTATTGTCTTAGTGATAATTTAATATATGAAACTATCTTATATTTAAGTAAAAGACTTCACTTTCAGCTATCTTATATTTAGTTATTTGAAAAAGAAAAAAAATTAAGGTATTTATTTAATATTTATGAAAATCTTAATGTCCACTTTTAAAAGTACACAGAAAAAGATTAGGCATTTGAATATAAATACAAAAATTGAGACTATGATATAAATAAATTATATCAACTTGTAAGACTGTGAGACCTTAAAATGCACACCTTTACCATTCAAAAACTATCAAAATTTATAATGAAAATGATTGAATTCTTTAAAATAATTTCAAGGGTTTTTGCTACAAAATGATTAAAATTATTAAAAATTTCTAATAGTTTTTCTTTCTATTTTTTATATCTTTTGAAATTTTCCTTGAAATGTTCTTGATCATTTTTGTATATAAAATCTAAAACTTTTTTTAAATACCCTTAGTACTATGGTTGTTTAATTTGATACATGTTTATAATTAGTATTTAAAATTATTTTATTTTTTAACAATAATAATAATTAACATTAATCGCCTTAAATATAATACAACATTTTTCTCCTTGTCCCCCCCTAGAAAGAGTTGTAGCAACAACAAGAGGAATGCAAAAGTGGGGTTGCGTAGAAAGCATGCAACAGGTTGCCTAGAGACGTTACAGTAGATTGGTGAGCGATAAGCGCAATGTAATGGCATATTGCCAAGAGAACTTGGATGAGGCATGGTGCCACAACCTGAGTAAGAGTCCGAGTAGAACGAGGATTGTGTAATCGGAGTGGGTGACACTACTATTAAAAGTAATTTTTTGAGAAGTGTTTTCTTCCCAAACAGGCCTTCAAAGGCCAAGGGCAGAGACAGTTTTTCTAGGTGGTACATGACCAGAGGAAGAAAGTGTCCAAACGGGACTGTTTCAAAAACAAAATCAACTAGATTAGCAAAAGTGTAAGTAATTCACAATATCTATGTTATAACAAACAGGTGATGAGAATATCCTGAAAATCATTCCTTCTGTTTTTCCATGTCTGTATTCACAAAGTGATTCGTGGGGAAATCATCATGATATGATTCTGCATATCAAAGGGGAAAACACATTTTGATTCTGCATATCAACACATCTAGGAGAATATATTTCCTTACAGGAATGCATACCCAAAAGAAAAAGGTTTTCACATCCATAATAAAATACATCAGTAGATGCAATTTCAAGGATACAATTTTGTTGGGTGATTGATGAATCCAGTATTCTGTCATTTCTCTGAAATACAAGTTAAAAGAGGAGTGCACCAGTCCAGACAGCTTGTATTTGTCATATAGACCATTCATTTTGATCCATGGATGTATTTTGTATATATAGGTATATTAATTAGGTACATTGATGTATGGGATTGTTAAAGCAATCAAACCATGTAAGAAGCATCCATTCCACCTTGTCCATTTTCTTGCCAACCTGGTGCTGCTCTAAATTTACACACAGGACATGTTCCCTGTTGCCTTAGCCATGGGTCAATGCAGTTTGCATGGAACTGCAAAATAAAGATCATAAAATTGCATTACACCAAAGTATTATGCTGACACAAATGAAAGGCTGAACAAGATAACCAACTTGTCAAATTAAATTTGATTCCCTCATTTTAAATACCATCTTCGGGATATATTTTGTTTAGGTGGTTTTGTTCCAAATGCCAATGATTTAATTATAAAAAAAAAAAGTAAAAATAAAAATAAAAAATAAAAAATAAAAAATAGAGAGAGAGAGAGAGAGAGAGAGAGAGAGAATAGGGTACCAATACTAATAGGTTTGATGGAAAAAGTAGGTACCAATGCTGTATGGTTTGGTCCAAATTGGAGACAAATATACACACTTGTATGCATGATTAGAGGTTCATGTTTTACTTGAGCTATTCCTCAAGTAATTGAAACTCTCAGATCAGATTTGGGATATTATAGGCTCATAGGACAGGCCTTAATCGGT